>NC_086327.1:59103001-59439125 GCF_036172605.1 Pelobates fuscus
TCCCCATGTCCCCCATCCAGTGTCGCTAGTGTCTCAGTGTCCCCAAGTCTCCCAGTGTCTGTATCCCATGTCTCAGTGAAATGGGGACACTGATACACTGGGAGACTAGGGGACATGGGGACACTGACACTGTGATACATAGGGACACTGAGACACTGGGTGACTTGAGAGACTGAGACACTGGGAGCAATCCATCTATACAGCAGAATCAAACTGTGAGTAGTTTGATGGTGATTTTACAGAATTTTCTCTGATGTCACTCCTTGTGATTATACAAATGATTAAGGTTGGTATTTTTTTCCAAGAAAGGTGGCAACAATAACTACTCTTCACATACTCTTGCTTAAAGGAGCACTAAAGGGTCAGGAACACAATCATGTATTTCTGACCCTTTTATGTTAAAACCACCACCCTGGCCCCTTCTTGCCTCCCTAAGTATAGTAAAATGTAACTTGTATTCAAGTCTGCAGCTGCTGGCTCTGCCTCTGAACTGACTGTCTGCTGACATCATCAGAAGTGGTGGTCTGAGCAAATTACAATACTTCCCCATAGGATTGGCTGAGACTGTCAACTAGGCAGATCAGGGGCAGAGCCAGCACAAGTCCAACATAGCCCTGGCCAATCAGCATCTCCTCATAAAGATAAATTGAATCAATGCATCTGTATGAGGAAAGTTCAGTGTCTGCATGCAGAGGGTGGAGACACTGAATGGCAGTGCTGCACACTAGGCAGTACTGCCCCAGGAAGTACTTCTAGCAGCCATCTAAGGAGTGGACAGTGGAGTTATTTTCTCTGAAAAGACAGTGTTTACTGCAAAAGGCCCGAATAGAATGATTCTACTTACCAGAACAAATACAATAAGCTGTAGTTGTTATGGTGACTATCATGTCCCTTTAAGTTTGGAAGCTTAAGAGGGATGTATGGGAACAAAACTTGTGTGGACTGGCTGACAATAAAATGAGTTTAGGTAATGCAGACGCTCGTCTCTCTAACACTGTGGCATGTCCCCTTTCTTCTACACTCACTACATACACCTTTTCTCTGTCTCGGACTATATACCAGGAGCTTCTGCCTGCTCGTAAGAAGGTAAGGAGACAAGTGGACATGTGAGTGCTAGGGGACAGTCCTTAGAAAGCATGGAGTGAGCACATCATTAGACGCATTTATGTCAAGCTCAGGGTGCCGCCTGCATAGTATGCCCTTAGTTGGACAGCCTGCAGGATTGGCGGGCAGCCTGACATGCATTAATGCCAGGCTGTCCTTCAAATTCTTTGGACAGACATGCCCCCTTTTTGGGCATGTTCTCCCCTTTTGGCAGGTCTGGTCACGTGATTCGCACCAGTGGCCCACCCTTTTACCCCGCCCATTGACTTCCTGCTTCACTGGACACTGCTGTTAGGGTTTATGGATTTACTTGAAAGATGAAAGCATAAATTAGAGAGAGATTAGCATAGGGTATGTGTTTTCTTATAGCCGCATCCTATGAGTTTCCCTCCAGCACCATCTCCATCAGATACATGACGCTTGAGAGGTAAGACTGTTTTAGAGTTTTTGGTCAATAAGATTCCGTAATTAGACCCATCATAATTGTCAGCACCAGGCCCAGTGTGCTCTTAATCCGGCCCTGAGAGAACACCTCGTGGCTGTTATGAGAACGAGCGAACGTATAGCAGAAACCCTCAGGCAACCGATATGAACATAACTGATCGAAGGAGCCTCAAAGGCGTTAGATGAGAAAACTCTAATGAATGCAGACATTTAAGGCAACGTAGACGAAAATTAAACGCCCAGGCAGTGGAATTAAACTTCCAAGCCCCTAGAACGCTGTTGGGAAAAGTTAGAAAAATAGTGTTAGAAGGAAGATAGAGAAAATTTAACGAATCCAATTTAACTCCACTTACTCCTGCTGAAAACAGAAACTTGAAGTCCTTTCCAAAATAATTTGGGCGACTACCCCCAAAGACCTAAACTGAAGACTCAAATCAGCAGAGTAACAAACCCCAAAAGAAGATCCCCTGCGGAAAAGATTCCCTGAAGATAGGAACAAACCACGAAGAGCCTAGCAGAAACTTGTGATCTGGAGACCAACTCTAAATATCAACTGATAACCGAAATTCGACCTTGAGGGGCTCTGGCTTTAAACCATACGCAAAGCCCATCCGAAGAAGAAAGAAGAGGTTAAAACTTTGAAGCAGACGCCTGTTTTTCTAAGGACCAATATCCTAAAAAACAACACCTTCCATTCTTGGAATACATCTTGGAACAAGATCCATTTATAGTAAAAGAACTTGTCAATAATTTCCTGAGACAAAACCTTTTCCTTCAGTATCTGGTATACATAAACCAGGTAGTCAGATTGAATTACAACAATTTTGAGAAGCGGTACCCTTGAGAATTCCAGGATGACTATATACAGTTACGGTCCCCAAAGATACCTGTGGAACATTCTTGATGAATGGTGAAACAGCTACTTGCCACCAAGGGAGGAAGACTAACATTCTCACCCTTCCCATCCTATAGGATCTTGGGGAATAGGTAACCAGGAGGAAACTATAGGTTAGACTGGAATACACAAAAAAGAAAAGGAAACCAAAGCTTACGGCTCTGTCCAAGCTTGTCCAATGAAACACTTCATGCTGTTTGATGTAGAAGTCCCAGTTACATAACTGGAAAATCAAATTCTTACTATCGTTAGAGTGAAGATTAAGGAGTCTGAACCAATCTGCTTTGTATAAATGTTGACTAATTAATGTTACAGCCAAACAGAGGAATATTAAGTTCTATGCATAAGTGAACAGATCTAAGAAAAACTAATCCAAGCAAATCCAGGAACAAGATTTTTCAAACAAGATGACCTAGTGTAACGGATCGCCTGGCACCCCGACTGGGTACCTCCGTTAAAGGATGCTCCTAGCGCTTCCTGAGGACTCCAAGCACTCTGGCAGACACCACAATCACCGAATCAGAGAAACCTTTTAAATTCTCCCAAGCATATGAATGCTGTAGACCATTGAATAGGAACCATACGAATAGGCTTGTACTCCTAGCAGTCAACTGGAACAGCATGCAATAAATCCTTCCCCCAATAATGAGACGACACTTCACTTTGAGGGTAAAACAGGAACTCTGGACTGGCTCATCCAGCCTGGCTTTTATTACAATAATCCACATACAGGCCACACCCAGGGGGAGGCATAAAATAACCAATCACATACATGGTTCAGCCCACACATCCCCTCCCCTCAGATAACATTAAACCCAATTATCCGGTACACTTTTCCAGCCAAGTTCTGGATGTACCCCAACAACAGGGGGTACACCTTTAAATCCAGCATCGCTGGATAGCCCTTATTCAGGGGGGAAACATATCCAAAATTCAAGTCATTCGGATGAACAGTTCGGGAGATATGGTGTTCCAAAGATTTGACCGACCGCATGGGTAAAGTATCCGAAAACAGTTCCATGCATTTTG
This sequence comes from Pelobates fuscus, assembly GCF_036172605.1. Lineage (NCBI taxonomy): Eukaryota > Metazoa > Chordata > Amphibia > Anura > Pelobatidae > Pelobates > Pelobates fuscus. The sequence continues at coordinate 59,106,474 of NC_086327.1, forward strand.
GCCCTGCGGTCGGTCACAGAAAAGAGAATGAAACAGACGAATTACTGGTGTTATAGAGACTAAGGGGAATTTGCATGAATTCGGTAGTTTCCCCACGAAATCCTGGAAGTCTGGAGGTCTCAGCGGTGTTTGCCTAGTCGAGTGTCCGATTTCAGTTCCAGACACTCGACGGCAAAACACAGCTGTTCGGTAGTTTAAGATGGCCGCCGCCACGTGTTCGGCTCCCGAATGGCGGCCACCCAGAGGACACAGACCACACTGCACTGATTGCCAATTACCCGTTTGCTAAATTGTTGCAAACGGTAATTGGAGGCACACTCATTCCTGGGTGGTCTGGTTGTTCGGTAGTTTCACTCAATATAATGAATGGAGTGATTCTACCGAACAATCAGTTGAATGCTGCATACAAATCACCCAGGTTAAACTTAACACATATATAAATACATATATAATATTACAGGCAGTACACTAGAATATGCTTCACAGTCTTAAAGGGACAGTAGTCCCAAAAGTCCCAATGTGTCCATAGATGCTGTTAAAAGGGCCAGTAGCATCAATATACAGTACAATATGCCCCAAATAACCCAGGGGCCATAGTCAGTAGGTAGGAGGCTAGCAAACAGGCTTCTCCAGGGCCCAGTGGCGAGGTTGGTTTTGCCACACCTAGTATGTACATAATTGCTACCGAATGTGGAACTATCTGACCAGATCCGGATAAGAAAATACCTGGTCTTTGTCTGAAAGGCAAAGAGCTATCCAGCTAGCCTTCAGTCCTATGTAGTCGGATAAGATTTTACAAATTATCTCAGCTAAATTCCCTATGAACTGTTCCTTGACAAACACCAGAACCGCACACTTCCTGAAAGGGGAATTATTTATCAGAAGATTGAATAGCATCCATCTGTATGCTGTCGTAACACCCTAACCTTTAGGGGCTGGTGTACAAAAAATCATTAGATGCCCCTGAGGAAGCAGAATTGTAGAGATTCAACAAATTTAGGGATGGCAATATTTTGCATAGTGAGAGCATCTCAAGCGGCAATTGCCATAAGCATTTTCTTAAAAAACATTTACTTAAAAACTGAAAAATGCAGACAAACCTAGGCAGAAAACCATCTCAGTCATATCGAACCTATTTGCAGGGAACAAATTGAAACTGGTGGAATTTACTCACGGCACCTGAGGTTCCTAGTTGGTCTCCCACACAAGTACTAACCAGGCCCAAGACTGGACGGCTTCTGAGATCTGACCAAATCAGGCATTTACAGACTGGTATGGTCGTAGACTACACCATGATCCATAGGTTTGCAGCTGTACTAGAATTTTCTTCAAGCCCAGTAACATGAGGAAGAAATAATTTCTCATGAAGACTAGTTCATACAGGTTACCATCTTTAATGGGGGAAGCGAGACTGATTACATAGATATACAGTCAGAATAAGACAATACCCCTGATTTAACACAGTAAAGGAATTTAAGCATGCGTGGGATAGGCATAAGCAGGGCTGCCATCAGAAATTTTGGGGCCCCTGACAAAGCACAAGGTCTGGGCCCCTCCCGGGCCCGCCCACGCCCTACCTAGTCCGCTGACAATGATGCGGGACTGAATGTGGTGTGTATAGTGGAAGTGAATTAGAATGTGTGTAATGGATGTAGTGTTTGTGTGTATTAGATACTGTTTGTGCAGTGAATGCAGAGTGTGTTAGTGTAGCGGATGCAGTGTGTATAGTGAACGCAGAGTGTGTTTGAGTAGTGGATGTAGTGTGTGTACAGTGATGTAGTGTGTGTTTGTGTAGTGGATGTAGTGTTTGTATGTACTAGATGAAATGTGTTTAGTGGATGCAGTGTCTGTAGTTGATGTAGTGTGTGTATTAGACGCAGTGTCTGTGTATAGTGAATGCAGAGTGTTTCAATTTGTGGTGGATGTAGTGTGTGTACTGTGAATACAGGATGTTTGTGTAGTGGATGCTGTGTGTATGTTAGTGTAGTGAATGCAGAGAGTGTGTGTTAATGTGTAGTGAATGCAGAGAGTGTGTGTTAATGTGTAGTGAATGCAGAGAGTGTGTGTTAATGTGTAGTGAATGCAGAGAGTGTGTGTTAATGTGTAGTGAATGCAGAGAGTGTGTGTTAATGTGTAGCGAATGCAGAGAGTGTGTGTTAATGTGTAGCGAATGCAGAGAGTGTGTGTTAATGTGTAGCGAATGCAGAGAGTGTGTGTTAATGTGTAGCGAATGCAGAGAGTGTGTGTTAATGTGTAGCGAATGCAGAGAGTGTGTGTTAATGTGTAGCGAATGCAGAGAGTGTGTGTTAATGTGTAGCGAATGCAGAGAGTGTGTTAATGTGTAGCGAATGCAGAGAGTGTGTTAATGTGTAGCGAATGCAGAGAGTGTGTTAATGTGTAGCGAATGCAGAGAGTGTGTTAATGTGTAGCGAATGCAGAGAGTGTTAATGTGTAGCGAATGCAGAGAGTGTGTTAATGTGTAGCGAATGCAGAGAGTGTGTTAGTGTGTAGCGGATGCAGAGCGTGTATTAGTGTGTAGCGGATGCAGAGCGTGTATTAGTGTGTAGCGGATGCAGAGTGTGTGTTAGTGTGTAGCGGATGCAGAGTGTGTGTTAGTGTGTAGCGGATGCAGAGAGTGTGTTAGTGTGTAGCGGATGCAGAGTGTGTGTTAGTGTGTAGCGGATGCAGAGTGTGTGTCAGTATAGTGGATGCAGTGAGTGTGTTAGTGTGTAGTGTATGCAGAGTGCATGTTGTATTAGTGAATGCAGTGTGTATTGTATTAGTGTATGCACTGTGTGTGTTAGTGTATGCAGTGTGTGTTGTATTAGTGTATGCAGTGTGTGTTGTATTAGTGTATGCAGTGTGTGTGTGTTGTGTCAGTGTATGCGGTGTGTGTGTGTTGTGTCAGTGTATGCGGTGTGTGTGTGTTGTGTCAGTGTATGCGGTGTGTGTGTTAGTGTATGTTGTATTAGTGTATGCAGTGTGTGTGTGTTGTGTCAGTGTATGCGGTGTGTGTGTGTAAATGTCCAATGAGGAGGGGGAGGGGGGGCATTTTAACATTATTAAAAAAAAATAATAATTTAATTAATTCAATTGTTTCTCCCCCCTCCCTGCTTACCTGTGTCTAGGGAGGGGGGAGATGATGAAGCCTTTTCTTGAATTTCCCATTCCAACAGTCATATTGCTGAAAACAATCAAACTTGGAATTGAAAAAACATAAACTGTGCAACCATGGAGTGAAGCACAGGAAAAGTTCTGCCTCAGCTGAAAAACAGACTGCCTTGTTAGAAACTGATATCAGGTGAAACTAGTTGAGGTGGAGAGAATGCTAATTGCACAGAGCTTTGTCTACAGCAATTGCTAAAAACCTACTGCAAGTTTAACCCCTTATGGACATATGACATGTCTGACATGTCATGATTCCCTTTTATACCAGAAAGGCTTCCTGTTACCGCAGAGGGGGCCCAGGCAGCACACAGCTTCTCCTCTTCTCTCCTCCAATAACTCTCGCGAGACCCGCGGAGCGTTGCCATGGCGACCGGGTCTCGCGAGAGTTATTAGCAGGGAGGAGAAGAGAAGAGGCTGTGTGCTGCCTGGGCCCCCTCTGCGGTAACAGGGAGCGGGGGGCCCACGGCTGCACACATAGATAGCGATATTCGCTATCTATGTGTGCAAGGAGGGAAAGTGGGGCCCAGGACTGCCTGGGCATAAGGCTATCCTAACTATAAGATAAGGCCAGACTAATGAAATTATTTAGAAAACTGGGCAGACTAGATGGGCCGAATGTTTCTTATCTGCCTTCACATCCTATGCTTCTATCCAGGCTCTCCTTAGCCGTAATTGGGAAGCAGAGGCTAGAACAGAAAGAATAACTGCAAACTGTACTACCACCTGTTTGATGCAGGCTCTGCAGGAATCAATAGCAGAAGAAGTACTTCAAAATTGGAAAACCAAACAACAGCCTTACCTGCTATAGGCTTTCATTAGCCGCATTTGGGAAGCAGAGGCTAGAGCAGACAGAATATCTGCAACTAAATTTACAAAACCTGTTTGATGCAGACTCCGCTGGGATCAATATCAGAAGTAATTCTTAAAATTACAATTCCAACCAGCAGCCTTACCTGATAGAGGCTTTCCTTAGCCGTATTTGGGGAGCAGAGGCTAGAGCAGATAGAATAGCTGCAACTGCATTACAAAAACCTGTTTGCTGCAAACCCTGCAGTAACCAAAATTATGAAGCCTTTTCTTGAATTTCCCATTCCAACAGTCATATTGCTGAAAACTATCAAACTTGGAATTGAAAAAAACATAAAATGTGCAACCATGGAGTGAAGCACAGGAAAAGTTCTGCCTCAGCTGAAAAACAGACTGCCTTGTTAGAAACTGATATCAGGTGAAACTAGTTGAGGTGGAGAGAATGCTAATTGCACAGAGCTTTGTCTACAGCAATTGCTAAAAACCTACTGCAAGTTTAACCCCTTATGGACATATGACATGTCTGACATGTCATGATTCCCTTTTATACCAGAAATTTGGTCCTCAATGGGGTTAAGCAAAAAAATACTGTAGCTAGGATTCTGGCATTTAAAGAATCCCTCTGCTATAACAGAAAATAACTTAACCAGATTTTAAATATAAGCCCCCTAAGCATAACCTAGCGAGGATAATCCTCCAATAGTCATACGGGTCCTGCTCTTGTGAATGTATCCCACTTCACTTTAATTGCTGACCCTGTTGCAGTAATTAGTGATTATTGAAAGTCATAATAACTAATCACCGGGCAGAAGCTGATTTGAGCCAGAAAAGAAACTTAAAGTTTCCCAAAAGAATTATGTAAAAATATATGCTAATATCCTTTATAGGTTTACTCAAAGAATAATCTATTTTGGACCCCTTAGAAACATTATCTACCTTACAACACTGATAATTAACTTATGCAGGCTAGAGTCATTTAAGATAAAGCAAAAAGTCTTACCTTAAATGTTCTCAGAGTGTGTAGGAAGGTTTGGTGAGAACACTCTTGCAACAGATTCTGAGTGCACCTGGTAAACAGTTAGTTGCTGCTGGGTAAACAGCCTCTCTAAGTCCTGGAAACCATTATATAGAATGTGACGGCAGATAAGAACCATTCGGCCCATCTAGTCTGCCCAGTTTTCTAAATACTTTCATTAGTCCTTGGCCTTATCTTATAGTTAGGATAGCCTTATGCCTATCCCACGCATGCTTAAACTCCTTTACTGTGTTAACCTCTACCACTTCAGCTGGAAGGCTATTCCATGCATCCACTACCCTCTCAGTAAAGTAATACTTCCTGATATTATTTTTAAACCTTTGTCCCTCTAATTTAAGACTATGTCCTCTTGTTGTGGTAGTTTTTCTTCTTTTAAATATAGTCTCCTCCTTTACTGTGTTGATTCCCTTTATGTATTTAAATGTTTCTATCATATCCCCCCTGTCTCGTCTTTCCTCCATGCTATACATGTTAAGATCCTTTAACCTTTCCTGGTAAGTTTTATCCTGCAATCCATGAACCAGTTTAGTAGCCCTTCTTTGAACTCTCTCTAAGGTATCAATATCCTTCTGAAGATAGGGTCTCCAGTACTGTGTACAGTACTCCAAGTGAGGTCTCACCAGTGTTCTGTACAATGGCATGAGCACTTCCCTCTTTCTACTGCTAATACCTCTCCCTATACAACCAAGCATTCTGCTAGCATTTCCTGCTGCTCTATTACATTGTCTGCCTACCTTTAAGTCATCAGAAATAATCACCCCTAAATCCCTTTCCTCAGATGTTGAGGTTAGGACTCTATCAAATATTCTGTACTCTGCCCTTGGGTTTTTACGTCCAAGATGCATTATCTTGTACTTATCCACATTAAATGTCAGTTGCCACAACTCTGACCATTTTTCTAGTTTACCTAAATCATTTTCCATTTGGCTTATCCCTCCTGGAACATCAACCCTGTTACATATCTTAGTATCATCCGCAAAAAGACACACCTTACCATCAAGACCTTCTGCAATATCACTAATAAAAATATTAAAGAGAATGGGTCCAAGTACAGATCCCTGAGGTACCCCACTGGTGACAAGCCCAAGCTTCGAATATGCTCCATTGACTACAACCCTATGTTGCCTGTCACTCAGCCACTGCCTTACCCATTCAACAATATTGGAATCCAAACTCAAAGATTGTAGTTTGTTGATAAGCCTTCTATGTGCAACAGTGTCAAAAGCCTTACTGAAATCGAGGTAAGCAATGTCTACTGCACCAACCTGATCTATAATTTTAGTTACCCAATCAAAAAAATCAATAAGATTAGTTTGGCATGATCTCCCTGAAGTAAACCCATGTTGTCTCTGATCTTGAAATCCATGTGTTTTTAGATGTTCAACAATCCTATCCTTTAACATGGTTTCCATCACTTTCCCCACTACTGAAGTTAGGCTTACTGGCCTATAGTTGCCCGACTCCTCCCTATTACCTTTCTTGTGAATGGGCACAACATTCGCTAACTTCCAATCTTCTGGGACTACTCCTGTTATCAATGATTGGTTAAATAAATCTGTTAATGGTTTTGCTAGTACACCACTAAGCTCTTTTAATAGCTTTGGGTGTATTCCATCAGGTCCCATTGACTTATTTGTCTTTACTTTTGACAGTTGAAATAGAACCTCTTCCTCTGTAAACTCACGTGTAATAAATGACTCATTTATCCTTTTTCTTAACTGAGGTCCCTTTCCTTCATTTTCATCTGTAAATACCGAACAAAAATATTCATTGAGGCAGTCAGCTAGACCTTTATCCTCGTCTACATACCTTCCTTCTTTTGTTTTTAATCTAACTAATCCTTGTTTTACTTTTCTTTTCTCATTTATGTATCTAAAAAAGGTTTTATCCCCCTTTTTTACTGACTGTGCTATTTTCTCTTCTGTGTGTGATTTGGAAGCTCTTATAACTTGCTTAGCCTCTTTCTGCCTAATCTTATAGGTCATTCTGTCTTCCTCACTCTGTTTTTTTTTATAATTACTAAATGCTAACTTTTTGTTTTTTACTATTTTGGCTACATCTGTGGAGTACCACAGTGGTTTCTTGAATTTTTTGCTTTTACTGACAAGCCTAATGCAATTTTCTGTTGCCTTCAGTAGTGCAACTTTTAAATAATCCCATTTCTTTTGGACTCCATTTAAATTGCTCCAGTCTGATAATGACTCCTTTACACATATTCTAATTTTGGAAAAGTCTGTTTTTCTAAAGTCTAAAACTTTTGTTTTTGTGTGGTGTGACTCAGTCACTGTTCTTATATTAAACCACACTGACTGATGATCACTGGATCCTAAACTTTCACCTACAGTAATATCTGATACCAAATCTCCATTTGTTAACACTAAATCTAGTATGGCCTCTTTACGAGTTGGCTCCTCAACGACTTGTTTTAGAGACAATCCCAGTAGGGAGTTTAGAATATGTGTGCTCCTGCCACAAGTAGCTATTTTTGTTTTCCAATTTATATCAGGAAGATTAAAGTCACCCATGATGATAACTTCCCCTTTCATTGTCATTTTAGCTATTTCTTCAACTAGTAGATTATCTAACTCTTCAATTTGTCCTGGGGGCCTATAAATCACACCTACACGAGTTACTGTGTGATTACCAAATTCTAATGTAACCCAAACTGACTCTATGTTCGCCTCACTAACCTTTTATTAGGCTAGATTTTATGCTATTCTTTACATACAGGGCCACCCCTCCCCCTTTCTTGCCTTCCCTGTCTTTTCTATATAAAGAGTACCCTGGTATTGCTATGTCCCAGTCATTTTTCTCATTATACCATGTCTCAGTAACAGCGACTAAATCTACACTATCAGTTGCCATTATTGCCACAAGTTCATGGATCTTATTCCCTAAACTGCGAGCATTTGTAGACATGACTCTAAGCTTATCATTTTTTAACACACTTGCTACAGGCACCTTCTGTCCTTGTTTTGGGGGACAATTGGATTGATGTTTTATCACCCTTTTGCCCCCCCCTCCTAGTTTAAATACATCCTAGCAAAACCTCTGAACTGCTCACTGAGAACATTTGTTCCCTTTTGAGAAAGATGCAAACCATCTTTTTTGTACAGTTTATTTCCATTCCAAACAGAACTACCATGAGCAATAAAGCCAAATCCTTGCTCCCGACACCATTCACCAAGCCACAAGTTAAAGTCCCTAATACGCATCCGCCTGTCATTCTGAGTGCTATGCACAGGCAGAACTTCAGAGAATGACAATGTGGAAGCAACCTGCCGTATATCATTGGCAAAAACACTAAAAACTTCCTTAACCTCTGAAACCTCATTGCAAGCCAAGTCATTTGTCCCTAAATGGACAAGTACATCCAATTCCCCTTCCTGCTTTGCTTGCTTAACAATATTACCGATACGTCTCCTGTCTCTGTGAGCAGTAGCTCCGGGAAGACACCTCACAAGACCACCATTGTCCATCTCCACACCTCTTATGATGGAATCCCCCACCAACAACTGCTTTCTATTAGGCCTCACCATAGTCTTCAAGCCTCTCTGCACAACACCACTAGCCTCAGTGCCTCTCTGCACAACACCACTAGCCTCAATGCCTCTCTTCACAACACCACTAGCCTCAATGCCTCTCTTCACAACACCACTAGCCTCAGTGCCTCTCTTCACAACACCACTAGCCTCAGTGCCTCTCTTCACAACACCACTAGCCTCAGTGCCTCTCTGCACAACACCACTAGCCTCAGTGCCTCTCTGCACAACACCACTAGCCTCAGTGCCTCTCTGCACAACACCACTAGCCTCAGTGCCTCTCTGCACAACACCACTGACCCCCAACATATCTTGACCCCGGAGAGAAAAATCAAAGATATTGGCGCCTGAATTTTAAAATCACATTACGCATGTCCTGCATTCCGTGATTCCATGGTGGAAATAAACATAACCTGTACGAGTGTTCCACCGCCAGGACTTCCCAGCTAGTGCCCAAAAGCGCACCATCGTCTGCCCGGCACCTGGCTCGGTATAGACGGAATTAATACAACCCGGGGAGTTACAGCCGTCTGGAGTGTAAACCCTGGCTGATCTCTGAAAAGTGTAATTAAAAGAAGTAGAGCCTCCAGAGCCTCAGCCCTCTCACCATACTTCTAGGGAGAAACCTGACCTGACACCCTCCTCTGCCGGAGGCAGGCAAAGAACTGGGGATGTCTTGGATAGGAAGCTATTTATAAGGCCAAAGGTTAATTGGGGGAGGTCCTTGAAAAGTTTTGGAGATTGACTGCCTGTTTTTTATCCCTCTAGATGGAATCCCATTGGTATAAGCACTGCCTCTAATCTGAAGGGAAAAAATGCATTACTTAAATCAATGACAGTGAAGCAAGTGGCATCATGTGAAATGGCTGTAATGAGGGACAATGGGCACAATTAAACTATTCAGGGCTCTAAAGTCCTGAACTAAGTGATATGCTGGCCAGTGGTGTTGGGAGTGGGTCTGGTGTTGTTCTTGTTTACCGGGTGTATTTTGAGAATTGTGGGGTTTCCTGGGGTGTGGACACTCATTCCTCCAGTGGCCATACTAGCCACATTTGAAACAAGTGTTCCTGTCTATTCCTCCTTGGTTACCCCTGCCCCTATAACCCTGATTTCCCTGCCTCCATCCCCTTGCCCACTCCTTCCACGGGCTCTATGTGCTCCATCCCATCCTCTCTCTCGGGTCTGTGTAGGTGGACAGTGTTGCAATCCCCGAGCATAATAAGCAACCTTACTTCCTGAATCTCTTCTTAAGTCAAAACAACCTGCATTTTCCTTTTCTATAACCTTAGTAAGAAAATCTGATCCTGCCAAATTGGCCCAGTCTGAAATCAATTGTTTCACAAGCAAAGAATACTGTGGCAACATATTACCAAGGCATGACTGTATTTTAAGGAGATCCATATCATCTCCAGACTTCAAACCTGCCTCATCCTTCCAACATTTGTAAAATCTTTTTACAAAAATCATATTACCAATCTCTTCCTTTGCATCTTGCTTATATGCCAAAGCAGTGAATAGAGACTGCTTATTCTTCCATAATCTCAACATTTCAACTTCCACCTCATTCCACATTTTAGCACATCCTGCTGAAGTACTAAGTTCCTAAACAACAATTCATTTAAAACCATATAACTCATACTCAGCATCCAATGTAATATTACACGTCATCTCACAAAACAGTATCTTTGTAGAAACACATAATGGGTACCCAGCAGAAATGCCAATACAGAAATCACATTTATGGGCACGCAACTACACACTCTGTCTCCATCCTAGGAAACACGGATAGACACAATATAAAAGCAATCTTAAACTAACACCTCCAAATCTCCATTCCCAAACACTTCATTAATACTAAATCTCTCCTACCGATGGGAAATAGGCCTCTCACAGATTTCGAACTTCTATGTTCTAAACACCCACCAAGAATTAAAACTTTATCAATTATCCACTCTATACTCAGAGAAATTCTTCCACAACAACCTCTCAACCTCACCCTGAAATGGTCAAATGAATTTCAAACTACTCTAACAAGTATCCAATGGAAAAAGGCCGTTACCTCAATTCATAAGGCATCAATATCCACCCATGCACAAGAATGTAACTACAAGAGAATAACCCGCTGGCACAACACTCCGGCTAAACTCCACAAATTCTACTCTAATTCACCAGATCTATGTTGGAGATGTCAAAACCCAAATGCACACCATGCCCACATTTGGTGGCAATGCCCAATTATTCAAAAATTCTGGAAGAGAATTCACAAAATTGTCCAACTAATCTACCTAAACTCCTTTACCTGCTCACAGGATTATTACATCTTTCTTCTCAGACCACAAGAACTCTCAAAGATAGAATACTCCCTATTCTGTTACTTAGCTATGGCAGCCACCCAACTCATCCCTAAATACTGGAAACAACCTCAACCTCCCACGATACGGGAATGGATTCAGAAGGTTGAAGAGATCAAACTAATGGAAAAGATTACATCGGCCAAATTAGGAAAACTAAACAAATTCAGAGAGATCTGGAACCCCTGGAATGAATACAATAACTGCACACCATAGGCCCTTAAACATATAAACAAATAGACCATTCTGTAACCTTAACAACCCACATCAATAACCCCCTTACGTAAAAACTTGGTCTTACAGCCCTTTATCTACCTTTACCTACCTTCATTTACTTTAATTTACGTTGTTCTATTTTCACTCACTTCTGCTTACTTATGCCTACTTTAATTTATCTTAATTTACCTTTACTAAACATTACATACTTTTATAAATTTATTTCTAATTACCTTATTTTGCTCTTCATCAATTCATATTGCATTATATTGATATACAATATGTATGTAACTATGGAACCTCTACTTAACTACAAGTAATACAAAGATAAACGAAGAAACATCGAACTAAATCTCCAGAGACTTTATAACCATTTTTGCACTAACCTAAAAGAAAGATACAGTAATTGCTACGAGATTCACCCTTAATGTAACCTTTTGTCAACTTGTTTAATCCTGACTATGTATAAGTTATATTTTACTTTGTTGTAAACTTGCTTTAACAATGTATGTTTATTCTCAAACTATAAAATAATAAAAATTATTAAATACAAATCTCCATTCCCATATAGCTATATCAGACCACAACTCCAACTATTCTTGGCCAAAACGCTAGTATTCAACAGCTAATAAAACAGTTATTTGCTACGTTATTTAGCTGGCATTCTTATCAGTATCACTAGACTGTGACAAACTGATTCACATATAATTTTAAAACAATACAGCAACATATAAATTATACCACTTTCAAGTTAAACTGCACCCTTCACACATTATCACAATCACCATTTACACAGAATAAACTGTTAACAGCTGTAATCAGAACATATTTTTTATGGTATACCAATATTAGATTTTTTTTAATGATTCTTATGTATAGATTTTCTTAATTAACTTCATTACTTTACTCTACTATAGTATTGTATATAAAGAAAGGATCTGGACCAGATTACACAGACATGGTTTCACCAGAATCTTTCAGAACTCTCAGAGACTTAAAAATTTATACTATTACCATGTTTAAAAGGCATGGCAAACCTTAGACCGGTCAGTCTCCAAGAGCCTTAGTAACACAGGTAGAAACCTCTGTTCATGATTTCTGATCCAGGCTATATACCACAATTTAAAATAACACATAATGTGAGACATAGAAGACACAAGCAGTAGTTATTGTACTGGATCATCTGTAGAAATAAAAAGGTTGTCTTACGGCACGTGTTGGACCGCTGGAAATGTAAATGTTGCTCTGTTATTTTCAAACATAAATCATATTTAGTATGGATCCTTTGCAACAAACACACAGGGCAGGGAAGATGTGCTGATTGGTGTTCTATACAATTAATCCCATATGGGGAATTAACTTTCAAATACTAATGAAGTGCCTCTTTTTTGTCTCAGTATAAAACTACTGAGCTCATCATTTACTCATTTACACTTATCCCACTCTCATAGAAAGTGTAGTGGGCTTATGGTATTTTAAAACAACAATCATACCATGCACACAGATCCCATGTGAAATAACTTACAATAAAACAGAGTAATAAACTTATACTTCTATGCGACAGAAAGAATAACATACATACATATATACATACACACACATATACATGTACACATATTGGTCACTCAGGACCTGAACTCACATTTCCCATACTGCTGACTCAGAGTGGGGACACTACTAACTTACCAAAGTGTGTCCCCAATATAGACAAACAATCACCCACAAAGAACACTTAAGACAAACAAAGGTGACCGGGAGAAAGAGAAGTTTGGGTTATACTTATAGATATCTAAACCGTGCTCCTCAGAACACCTGTAGTCTTAACAAACCGGAGACCTCTTATGGTCTCAAAAACCTGTATCTACCTGAGATACCCTGTATCTATCTTAGATACTAACCTGGGTTACCAAAACCCTATATATTTAGACCAAATGTCTAATAAACCGGAGACCTCTTATAGTCTCAATATAAACCGGAGACCTCTCATGGTCTCAATATAACTAGAGTCCTTACACCTTTCCTATCTACTGGATACAGACTTACTGAACCAAAGGGAGGTCATAGACCATCAGCGTCAAATAAGACACAAAAAGGCTACTTACCCAATGGTTTTGCTGATCCCACTTCTAGACACCAAGCTGAAAGGGTTAATGCTGTAATGGACTCAACTCCCCTCGGTTCTCGATCCCTTGGTCACCATAATCAACGTTGATGGAGAATCATTGTCAGCAATAAGACACGGACAAAATGCTTTGACAAGACTCTCAATCTGTATTACGGTGAAGGTAGCATTTATACAATTCTGTTACATGAGTCATGAGATATGCCATACAGTACAGAATATAAGATTGATTACTTCCTTATATTATTCTGACAATTGAAAGATAAGCTTTTGAATATGTCTGGGGAGGAATATCCTGAAATAAGAATGGGCAAGACATCCTGATGTCGTACATCCTATAGAAGAAATACCTTAAATTGTATAAGTCTTCCACACAGTCAGCATTTCTAACACTGTCATAGATCCTGTAAAAGGAAGACCTTATTGTTTAACTCTTTAGCAGAATTTGTACATTGAGTTTAGTCAGCAATAATAATTATAAACCTTATAAAAGTATAAAATACATATGAACAAGAAAAGTTAACTATTTCATATTCCTTACAATATTGTCATAAAATCTGTTCAGACAATTCAATTTACCCTAGAGGCTGCTAGGTCAGCAACCACCTAGCATTTAAAGGTCTAAAATATCCTGAAGAAATATAGAGACAGACAAGAATGAATGCCATGATAGCCAAACCTAGAGAAGGAACAAGGCTAGACTAACACAAGACAAACTCCCGTACGAAGTAAGCAATCCATCTTGTAATGGATTAAAAAAAATAAAAAAAATGTAGAAAACCTCCATGAAACCCAGACACTGTCTAGAAATTATACATCTATTATGTTAACAATTGAAGATAATGTCCTTCTCTGATATAAATTAAAAAACAAATGGATGGCATCATCAAATCAGCACCTTGACAAAGGCATAACTTCCAGAGATCAAACTGGAACAAGGAGATACTGTTGGATGACAACAGTCACACCATGCTATTAAACAGGGGGAGAATTACACTGAGAATCCTACTATTTTCTGGGTGTATTTATTATTCAGCCTAGTGAACTACTTACCTGAAGATACAGGAAACAAATCAATATCTGCCTGTCAGAAAGAAGCAAATCCTAGTAGAGAAATAAGAGAATCTGTTATTAAACCCTTCCCGACCATGGTACGTCCGAAAAAAAACCAAAAAACTGTCCGTTAACGTCTGCTGACGTACCTGGTACGTCCATTAGTAAATCCCCACTTACCCGATTGCTGGCGATCCGAACCCCCCTTCCGGCCCGGCTCTCCTAGTCCATGTGATCGTGGAGTCCTCACGATGACATGGACGGAATGGCTGGCTTGTGCAGTGCTTGCAGGGGGCCTGCCTGAGCACCAGGGTGAATGTGTTGGATAGTACAGGATCTCTACTGCGGGACCCATTTGACTAGTTTTGGACTGTTTTAGTGTCAAGATGGAGTAATCCTTTGTTTTGACAAGGTCGCATATTTTTAGGCAATTGTTGCCGGAGATTTTGTGATGGTAAGCTCTCTAGACCTAAGGAAACCGTAGAAAGCTAGATATATGGCTGCTTTAATGATGAGGTTTGTTTGTTTTTCGAAAGGTGCAGTGTTCAGTAGGTTCGAAATGTCTCGGAATTTAGAGCTGTCAATTGGCAATCTGAGATAAGTTTAACTTCTGTATACCTTTCAGAACACTTTTTATGGGATAAGATGACAGGAAAGGTGAATTATTAGGGAATGTGATAAGCATTTGGTGTTGAATAACTGTGAGGTATAACTTCTTTAAAACTAGCACTAGCACTAGCTTCTCGCGGTCACTGCCCGCCTTCCTGTTCCTGCCGTCGGATGAGCCGCGCGCGGCTCGTGCAGCAGCAGGAACGCGCGCGGCTTGATCAGTGGACCCCAGCCGGCTCCTGGAAAGGGTAAGTACCGCTACACATTTTGAACACTGGGAACATGCGGGCAAGTAATGAAAAACTGACGAGTAGCTGCTATGTGGGGATATTTATGGGATAATAATAGTAAACAGTTGAGAATTGCCCACTTTTTCAATTCTCAGATCCCAAAGATCGTTATTGTGTAAGTGAAATGTATTCCATATAAATAAAATCACAATTTGTTATTGTGGCGGAACCCACCCCGCCACTGAGCATTGGAGGGGCCTGGCTGCCTGCCTCTTACCCGCTGACTATGGCCCCTGGAAAACCGGTACACGTAAAGATTTATATTTGGGCATATTGTACTGTATCTTGCTGCTACTGGCCCTTTTAACAGCATCTATGGACACATTGGGACTTTTGGGACTACTGTCCCTTTAAGACTGTGAAGCATATTCTAGTGTACAGCCTGTAATATTATATATGTGTTAAGTTTAACCTGGGTGATTTGTATGCAGCATTCATCTGATTGTTCGGTAGAATCACTCCATTCATTATATTGAGTGAAACTACCGAACAACCAGACCACCCAGGAATGAGTGTGCCTCCAATTACCGTTTGCAACAATTTAGCAAACGGGTAATTGGCAATCAGTGCAGTGTGGTCTGTGTCCTCTGGGTGGCCGCCATTCGGGAGCCGAACACGTGGCGGCGGCCATCTTAAACTACCGAACAGCGGTGTTTTGCCGTCGAGCGTCTGGAACTAAAATCGGACACTCGACTAGGCAAACACCGCTGAGACCTCCAGACTTCCAGGATTTCGTGGGGAAACTACCGAACGGCCCGCCGTTCAGTAGAAAGAAACTCACGAACTAGGGGATTCATGCGAATCCCCCTTAGTCTCTATAACACCAGCAATTCGTCTGTTTCGTTCCCTTGTTTGTGACCGTCCGCAGGGCCAAAATGCATGGAATTGTTTTCGGATACTTTACCCATGCGGTCGGTCAAATCTTTGGAAACCCATATCTGCCGAACCATTCATCTGAATGACTTGAATTTGGAGTATGTTGTCCCCCTGAATAAGGGCTATCCATGCTGGATTTAAAGGTGTACCCCCTGTTTTTGGGGTACATCCAGGAATTGGGGAAAAGTGTGTACTGTATAATTGGGTTAAGTGTTAATCTAAGGGGAGGAAATGTGTGGGAGGTACATCCATGTGATTGGTCAATTTCATCCTCCCCCTGGGAGTGTCCTGTATGTACCTGTTTGTGAATAAAAGCCAGGCTGGATGAGCCAGTCGAGAGTTCCTGTTTTACCCTCAAAGTGAAGTGTCGTCTCATTATTGGGGGAAGGATTTATTGCATGATGTTCCAGTTGACTGCTAGGAGTGTAAGCCTATTCGTATGGTTCCTATTCAACGGTCTACAGCATTCATATGCTAGAGAGGATTCCTATGCTTCTCTGATTCGGTGATTGTGGTGTCTGCCAGAGTGCTTGGAGTCCTCAGGAAGCGCTAGGAGCATCCATTAACAGAGGTACCCAGTCGGGGTGCCAGGCGATCCGTTACAGTTATAAAAATAGATACAATTTATTGTGACTATTTAAATAATAATACTATGTAACATGAGTGATAATAATCAATGAATATTTAGTATAACATAGTATGCAACACAATGGCAATACATTCCAATGGCTAACACAGTATAGAATCTACAACATTAGCTATCAAGAGAAGATTTATGACTGTACTTCACAGAGAAACGAAAGTGAAACTTACACACAGCTTGCAGCTTAAGGCCATAAAACATTAACTAACAGTTAGAATAACCCTTTCAATGCTGGCTAGACCTCCTAGGTAATTAAGACCTATTCTCATGTAAATTTAAATAAAATAACATTTAAACCAGCTCATTAGTCATTTCCTGGAACCATCCAATAAGAGTAATCTACCATGTTCTATAAGCATTCTAATTCCATCTGCAGAATGGAATGGTTATAACTATATACTTCTTTAGTAACTAAGATTTCTAAATATCGAAATCTGATCGTGATTTATCCAGTCATATATCATGCTATTAGAAAAATGTTAATTAATTTAGATTAATCAAATGAAACCAGTATAATTACCAGTTGAGTAGATATTTTCATCAGATTAGTAGGTAGTCTCAGGAACTTGTTTGGATGTCTCTCTGCATGGAGGTGTGTAAGAATTTCTGAGTGCCCTGGAGTGGACATCTGTTATGGATTTCTCTGCATAGCCGAATCTGAAACCCCTTCTCCTTCCTCCTTTGCATCCTCTCTCTTCCCTTTGTCTTAACTTTTTAAAGGGAAAATTCACCAGGTGATAGACCAATAGAAAACTGGAGGTGTGGTTACCTTCTAGGTAGCAATTTAAGTATTTGGTATATAGAGGGCAGTCTCATCCCACTAAACATTCCTATTCAGGAAAGAGTTAACTTTTCCTGGTGGCTATTTTGACGTCATTTAGCTTATCTTTATAGTTATTTATCATTTAAGTTTTCTGTCAGTTCAAAGAGTTTCTTTGGGCTTTCTTCAGACTATGTGTCTGGCAAATTCTGCTATAATTTCTAATAGGACAGTTTGTAAACTAAGTATGACCTCTAAATTACAATGGGACGTTATACAATATCGAAAGTAAAAATTAAATTATTTAATCTTCTCTGTCACAAATGTCTGGGCTTAGAATTGATTATTCCATTAGCATTTAGACAGTCTGTCCATCCCCCGTTCTCATTTCTTATCAATTTGGTTTGTATATACTATGCATTCCTTTAGCTTGGCAAAGTGGTTAGTTTTACAGAAGGGATAGAGATCTTGTGTCTTTTGTTAGCTTGAAAATAACAAAATGGAGTCTGCTCTGTTCAGAGTGACTGACAATATACATTTTAATTTCTATCATAGCACAAAATGTCTGCCGATATAAATACCCTGACAGCTAGCCAGGTCAGCCTCCTCATCAGTTTCATAATACTTAACGATTCAGAGTGACCCTTGTTGAGAATTTGACAAAGCGGCCTGGTTATCGAGAAAACACCTGACAGCTTGACCTCTCCAGTATACCCCCCAAGTGAAGGCTGCAACTACCACTGGGAAAATTTCAAACAGAGCAGAGGAGTTGGTGAAATTGTGTAATTGGTTAGTTTCAGGGGGCCAGGGCGCCTGGACCCACTCATTCTTAAAGATTGTAGCATCAGTCCAAATGACAGGGGATTTATCAGAGATGGGCGGGATGAGCATAGATTTGCTGTTCCATGAAAACAGAAAAAATTGCCACATAGAAATGTCAGCTTTTGCTTGGGAGTCTAAGTCAATAACGCGATCATCGTCAGGTAGGCGTGCAGCATGCATAATAGCCGCATGATTAAGGATCTACCTTGGGGAATTATCCTCATGGCAGAATTCGAAGTAGTCCCTATGAGTGACTGCAACTGTTTGCGAGTGCAAACACCTCTATCCCAACAAGCAGATACACCTTCCAGAATTCTGTGGACCTTCTCTTCAGGTAAGTTAGCTTCCAGGGATTGAGAATAAAATACAAGAAGGCTATTTTTGTACCAGGCCCTTCAGTCTTGGCTTCAGAGATTGGTACACCCAGACTGTGAAACAGATTTACCATCTGTATTAGACTGACAGGGGGTGAGTTAGGTTCCTCGATGGTCAGGAAATCATCTAGGTAGTGAATTACTCTGGGGCATCTGCAGTAGTTAAGCAAGACCCAGCACAAGGTTTCCGCAAAGATATTGAACATGGGGCTTTGTAGCAAAATAGTACTGGTCTTCCCACTTAACCCCATGCAGATGCCACAGGTAGGGATGGATAGGTAAGCTTGAAGGCATTAGCAATGTCAGTTTTATAAACCCAAGCTCCCCTGCCAACATTGAGGATGGTAGCGATAGCCTCGTCCACTCTAGCGTACTGAAGAGAAAAATCCATGAAAGGGATTAGTGAGTTTATACTCTGTGTAGTGGAGGAATGAGGAGCAAAAACAATAAAAAATAAATTATTAAGCGTAGTTTATTCAAAAACTTTGCAGTAGCGATGGTTCTCCAGCTAGAGAAAGGTGGCAGCATGAAAGGGCCAATCATGAAGCCTAGCTCGAGTTCTTAAGAGATAGTAAAGACATGGCTTGTGGGTTGTTCAAGGCAGATTGGCACATTCGAGTGTCCCTGAGAGAATTGTGACTAATCCTGTGGGGAACCCGTGAGTGAACCCTGCAGTGAGAAATCTAATTAGGTGAGGTGAAGGGTGTTGTGACAAACCGTGCTGTAAAGTGGTGATGTTAACTGGAGACAGTCATTGCCTAGGGAACAATCTATTTGGGCACATGGTTTTAGCATGTGCCCGGAAACACAGGGAGCAAACATGCAGCAATCTGGAGCTCAGCATCGTTGGGGCACAGATTTGTTGGGGGAGTCGAGGACGAACAGACTGCACAAGCTGGAACTTTTAGACCAGCAAAATAGTTCTGTATCAAGAGAGCTCCAATCAGTTTTAATGCTGAAGTGGGCAAGTGAGGCTGCTGCTTTTGCTGAAAATGACTTGTGATTGTCAAAAAACGCAACTCCGCCATACTTATGCCCGAGGTCAACCAGCTTGTGCAAGTACAAGTCGAACCCTTTATGTTTTTGGGGAAAAACTGAACATATTACGTCCCTAAATAACCCAAAAGCGAAAACAAATTCCGGGATAGAAAGTTTTGTTAAGCCTAGGGTCTCGTGCTTTCATAACGACTGACAAGTCACCAAACTAGTAAGACTTGTTGTCGATGACGTCCTGTGACGCTATGAGTAAGGACACCAGGTTGATATCTTTACCCTGCAAGATGTCCTTTCTCAGTGTCAGAGGAACTAGATGGGCTGGCGTGATTATGGTACTGGTGGAGGCTGAGGGCTGGTTAGCATCCAAAAGAGTATTACCCTGCACTCCCACACTCACAAAATGGATAACAGGAGGAACGGCAGCCGAGGAGGAAGTACCAGCAATCGTAGTGGCTTCCAAGACCCAGAGCCTAGTAGCAATGGAAGAGGTCAAATTAGTAATTAAGGAGTGCAGGTCAGCCAAACTGGGACCAAGGGTTTCAGAGTCAGTCTGAGACCATAATAATCTGAAAAGTTCAGCCTTCCTAGCCATGGCAGGGTAGGCTACATTCCTCTTCTTTAATTTGGCCGTAATCTTTGGTATAGTCCATGATCTTAAAGAACTAGGACTCGCTAAATCCCCTAGCCTGGAGGGGGAATCGTTCCTGGCCAGGGTACTAGGTAAAGATAGGTTGTCACCTTGGATGGACTCGTTAGACATTCTAGGTAGGAATAGACAACATGTAACAGTGTAAATAATAGTTGAAGAAAAAAAAAATGGACTGGCAGTAGCTAGTGCCAAGTGGCGAAATTGTATTACAAGGAGGTGAATTTGGAGAAACTTAGCTAAGCGCCAAGTGGTGAGAGAGGCTTTAACCAAGAATTAGTATGCAGGCGTAAATACCCTCTAGCGTGATGCCATGGAGAATGCTTCAGGTGACAGATAACCGATAGACAATAAGGTTGAGCGTGACAGGTGAGGCCCTGACTGTATCGATGAGCGAGGCACTAACTATGCGTTGGGCAAATGTACCTTGAATTGACGGTGGGAGCAGGCCTCACTGGACCCCTAATTATGGCAGAGAAGCCCTGAAAGATGTACCTAGTGAATAGTTAGAGAAAATGCCAGTCTAGATTACTACGTTATTATAGGGCTATCTAATTTAGTCAAATTAACCATACCTTGGTCAAGTAATTTGACTTGAATATGTGAGGTTGGAGTGGGAACAGGAGGATCTACTAAAATAAAAGAAAGTACTCAAACCCCTGCAAGTGCTTACGTACTAGAGAAAGAGGTAGGTGAATCTGTGCCTACCTCCTGAAACTTGAATGACAGATGAGGCAGTGGGTAAACGAATACCTGGGACAAGAACTACGAGCAGACAAGACCTAATTATAACCATCAATAGATAACATGCATTTCATAAATAACCAGTTTGAAATGATAGCCACTTACTAACACGTCTTAGTGAACAAGTCACCTATGGCTGTTAGCCACAAGAGCGGCAAGTCTTGCGGGCTTGGGTGGGATAGCGTCAGAACCTAAGTAAAACCAATGAATTAGGGACCTATGGGCATACAAAATCTTATATACACAACCAAATAACATATGTCAATAAAAGTTTAAAATGATTGCCACTTACTAATAAGCAAAGAGACAAAAAAGCAATAGTGTCAGCCTTAGAGATGGAACTCTTGCAAGCTTGTGTGGGTGAGCGTGCTAACAAGTTCAGGAAATGATGAACCTAAAGGCAGAAGCAACAGAAAAGTGAAAATACATGATCCCTTTGAAATTTGACCGACAAGGATGTAGGAGCTATGACAGACCCCTTGAACCAGATATTCCTGACTGAAGAAACCATACCTCAGTCAGCAATTACAGTAGTTCAGACATAAAGCACAGTATTTGACATAAAATTACATATACAGGCCACAAGGTGGCGAAATTGGCTTAAACAACCTGAAAATCATTTAAATTAATGGCTGAAATGTAGCTGAGCTAAGGGGAATAAAAGTGAAAGCCCTCACCCATTATTATTAAGACTGCTTGTACAGCCGAACTGAAAATGCCAAACGCGGCATGAAATAGCGAGATTTATGCGATCAACTGTGAGTAACTAAACCTGCCGAACGCACCTGTTCGTTTAAACAAAAGCCGATACACGGCAAGTTAAAATATGTAAACAGACTGCACTCTGTGAATCCAGCGTGTATCCTGGGGGGGGCTTATGTGCGAGGGATCAGTGCCTTGATGGTGCCGGGGGAACCCGGTGAGTAGTAAGAGGACCGACCTACTGGACCCGATGACATGCTAAGAGGCACCCATCAGGGAAAGCTTACTGTTACCGATCAGACCTCGTGGAGAACCCGGTGAGTAGAAAGAGGATCGAGCTACTGGACCCGATGACATGCTCAGAGGCACCCGTCAGGGAAAACTTACTGTTACCGATCAGACCTTGTGGACTCGGCAGCAGCTGGACCTCCATGTAGCGATACGGAGCTCCCACTGGCTGAACCCGGAAGTGAAAGACCAACGGCAATGCTGGATTAACTGTCAATAAACAAGAGGACCGACTTGGATTAACTGTCAATATACAAGAAATCTTGGAAAGCCTGGAGTGCTGGTACTTTTTCATATTTATATTGTATTTGTGACTTGGCACCGGGTAATATCTTTTAATTCGGAGTGCAAAAGTTCTACATTTGAGATAGATAGATAGATAGATATTCGGGTAGGCCGGTAAAAGAGGGCCCACTAAGTGAATGCTTAATAAAGGGAACGGTGGGTGGGCTGCACCAGAAAGTCCCGGCCCAGAGGAAGGGGTGGTCTGTGAATTTATAGGCCAGACAAACCCCTCCCACAACTACAGGCTCCGCCTTTCTATTTGTAGTTGGGGACAATAAGCCAAGTTATTGTAGTGGTGGTACAAGTCGGTTGTTGTGTGCCGAAACCGATGTTCGGGTACACCTGTAAAAGAGGGCATAAAGTTTAACAGTTTAATCCTTAGTATGTGTTGACATTACATAACCAGTAAACCTCAGTTCCCTCTCCGTTTGAGGGATATCTGGTGTATGCAGACGATTCCAATGTCCCAGCTTATGATGTGTGCTGGGATGTTTACTAAAGGCTGCAGAAGCGGTTCCCATTCTAAAAGAATTACCTGAATATGATGAAGGGTCATATCTGAATACCTCTGCGTGAGGATGGGTGTTGGCCTCATGGGACTGAATTATTAATATATATATACTAAAAAATAGCCTGCTCCAAACCCTTTGCAGCCAGTTAATTTATCCCTAAGAAGTGTAGGGGAATAGAAACATAATGGATTGATGGAAAGTATGTTGGAACGTACGTACATTGCCCAACTAGTGAGGTTGAGAAAGGATGTCGTAGAGATGAACTAAAGAAACAATGGGAATATGTCCAGGATGGTGTACAAGCTAATTGAAATAACGTACCTGTGTTGTGGTTAATGATTAATAAGTCAACAACAGGTTGATAAGTAAGAATGGTGGGAACCAAAAAAGAAAATAATGGAACTTATGTATAATGAGTACATGATACAACAAATACAGGGTGCGCTAAGTAGGACAATGAGAGATAATAAACAAAAATAATATAAAGTCTCTTAAAGTACAGCGAAGACCTGGAGTGTATATTCTTCAGTTCTTGCTTTGAATCCTCAGTGGTAAATATGAAATACAAAAGCAAAAATAGAGACCAATAGTGCAAAACCGTTTTAGGAAAGCTGGATCACGAACAACATAGAAGTAGAGAAGTGCCAACTGACAATTTAAAGAGCTATGCCCAGCTCTAGGTAAAACAGCATACAGTGGTATTTAATAATCCCCACATGTAGGATATAACTGGACACTTGAGGTGTATCCTCAAGACTTCTTACAGCATTCCAGATAAGCGTCAGCATATAAAATACATAAAAGGGGGAAAACCCCAATGGTGCAATAACGTAGGTTAACTGCAACTACAGACAACACTGAGGTCCTAAGATTGCCAACTTACAATTCAAAACTAAAATACAAAACTCCCCACATGTAGGATATCCTTCTAGCAATGCTTGCAGTGCCGGTCTTATGAAAATAAAATCACAAGAGAGGGCCCATAGTGTTTACCGTATAAAAAAATAGCAGTAAAAGGTAAAATGAAATGTACTTACAGTGTTCAGAGCAGCCACACTGCTCTATGAACCAGGCGTAGGTGAAATAATCCCCACCAGGGATTTCTTTTGTAGTACTGGATCTTTAAAATGATAAAAAAATCAGCCAGGATAAAACAGCAACAAATAAAAGTAAGTGTGCAAAATACTTTTATTGGATTCTTATTAAAACACAACACGTTTCGCCAAAACAGACTTTATCAAGTGTAAACAACTGATCCTGGCTATTCACCTTTTATAGGCAAGTAAAATGGCTTAAAATGTGAAGATTGGCGCCAAAATGACGTAATTTCCTCATGACTGTGGTCACATGATTAAAAAAAAAATGAAAACATTTTTTCTCTTTTTCTTTTCTCTTTTCTTTATTTATACACATTAAAACAATAGAACAAGTAAACAGTAGATGATGCTCGTTTTCCAATATATTATATATAGGGACATTTGAATCCCTTGCAGAACCTTTATTCAACTGAGGATAAGTGACATATGGTAAAAGTAAGCATTTAAGCTTTGAACTTGAGGGTGAAAGGTCGCGAGGTCGCAGCCATTTTTAACTGTGGGTGTTTTAAAGTGAGCTAACCAGAAGAATAGGTAGTATACCAATGAAGGGGTACTGGGAGCATACAGAAGGTATTATGGATTTAAATACCAAAATATGCTGAGAAAACCAATCAAAGAAAGAATGATTAAAAATCAAAATAATAAAGAATTTATTGAAACAAGAATATATATGTTAAAAATTGCCTATCAACTTGGCAATCACTAATAAATAGTGAGAAAACTTAAAGTAATAAAAGTAAGGATAATGATGAATAAAAGAAAACGGCTTGATAACTCAGGATTCAAGGAGTTCCAAAGTTGCACTCAAATAAATATATGTAGAACACATGTCTGTGTTAGAAAATATAATGGTAAATATAAAGTATTGGGAGGGGAAAATGGTGAGGTGCTTGAAGGAGTGTGGAAGGCTAGCAGAGCCTGTGCGTGTATAGTAAAAGAGGGGTTGCCTCAATAGATAGAGAGATCTTGATACAGGGTCTGTGCACAACCGGCTCAGAGGATTGGCATGTGTAACAATATATCAGAAGAATTTGCCAATGTTGCGCACAGTCTGTTCGTTGTGGGTAATAAGTATCGATGAATATAGCCAGCACTACAAGTAGCCGGCTAACTCAATTGGCATCTATTTTGCAGATATAATAATTTGTCAAAAATATATTGTGCGTCTTGTCTGTTCACGGTGCATGTAGGCTAGCGGTGAATCTGAATGACCACTAAGCACTGTGATTGTTTGCAATTCCCAATTCAGTATACGTAGAGACAATGCATCAATGCATACTATCAGTAATCCTGTCTATTCCTGGTAAAAGCAGACTAGTAATGGATTACTGTGGCTACAGGGTATACCTGTCACATTGCCCCATATGATTGGAAAGATACTGGGCAGTATGGTAGAGTATAGTAGTTTCTTAGTGATTGAGGAGAATTGGATCTATAGTCAGTGCTGGGTAACTAGATACTAGCGCTGGAGCATTTGCCATCAGAGCACAGAATACAGAAGGAAGTCACACTTGACGATTTTCCAAATATGACAATTCGTCAAAGGAGTTTGTTAATCATACGTCCGTTCACTGTGCATGTGAGCTGGCCGTGAGTCTAAGTAACCAGTGGGCACTTATAAGCACTATAGAATTGTAACAATTCACCATTCCATATGCGTAGAGACAATGCAACGATTCATGCCATCAGTAGTCCTGTCTGTTCATGTGGAGACAGACTAGTAATGGATAACTGTAGCTGCAAGGTGCAGAAAACCTGTCAGATTGCCCCATAAAATTGAGGAGATGCTGGGCAGTGTGATAAGGTATTGTGGTCTCTGTGGAAACTAAAAACTATAGCCAAAGTACTGGGTTGGCTGGATATTCGGAGAAAACTGCCGCTAGTGAACACAGGATGCAGAGAAATCCACACTTGTAAAATGCTTATAAGGAGGCAGGGGGAGAAATAAAATAGGATGGAGAAAAAGATGATAAGGAGCCAAAGGCTACTAGGTAAGTAGTGCGTAGATAATCCCCCCGTGCCTTCAAGGGCACCTAAATCCAACCCCCCTGGAGAAAAGTACGAGGAAGAAAGAGTGCATAATTGAGAACAGATATTAAGGGTACGATGAGCCGCAAGGTAATTCCCTTGACGCGCGCGTTTCACCCGACCTGGCTCGTCAGGTGTTTTAAAGTGACAGGAGGTGGGCGGAGCCGGCAAATTGCAGAGCAGGGTGGGGAGTGTAGTTATGATCGCGTCCGTTTGCAGGACGTGATCAGAGAGAAGAGGGGGCGGTCCTAAGCGGCCGAAAGTAGGAGGGGGTGATTGTAATCACTCTTCTCATAGTAACAGGAAGGGGGACAGAAAATAGATGCAGGGAAGTGGGATGAATACGTAAGCGCCCATATTATAGTTTAGTGATGGGGGATAGGGGCAGGGTGAAATAGTGAAACATATATAAACATACAAACTTCAGATGAAAATAAAAATAAAAATAAATGGATTAAGCCATAGGAGCTAATAAATTAAAATGAAAATAGACCCTATACACAGATTATACATATACGTAGAAGGTAGTGGATAATAATAAGAGTACACTATAAAAAAAAGGGAATAATAATATAATATAGCATAAAGTACCAGTATAAATAATGATACAAAATTAAAAAGGTCAAAGTCTGCATTTACAGGGAGTGCAGAATTATTAGGCAAGTTGTATTTTTGAGGATTAATTTTATTATTGAACAACAACCATGTTCTCAATGAACCAAAAAAACTAATTAATATCAAAGCTGAATATTTTTGGAAGTAGTTTTTAGTTTGTTTTTAGTTATAGCTATTTTAGGGGGATATCTGTGTGTGCAGGTGACTATTACTGTGCATAATTATTAGGCAACTTAACAAAAAACAAATATATACCCATTTCAATTATTTATTTTTACCAGTGAAACCAATATAACATCTCAACATTCACAAATATACATTTCTGACATTCAAAAACATAACAAAAACAAATCAGTGACCAATATAGCCACCTTTCTTTGCAAGGACACTCAAAAGCCTGCCATCCATGGATTCTGTCAGTATTTTGATCTGTCACCATCAATATTGCGTGCAGCAGCAACCACAGCCTCCCAGACACTGTTTAGAGAGGTGTACTGTTTTCCCTCCTTGTAAATCTCACATTTGATGATGGACCACAGGTTCTCAATGGGGTTCAGATCAGGTGAACAAGGAGGCCATGTCATTAGATTTTCTTCTTTTATACCCTTTCTTGCCAGCCACGCTGTGGAGTACTTGGACGCGTGTGATGGAGCATTGTCCTGCATGAAAATCATGTTTTTCTTAAAGGATGCAGACTTCTTCCTGTACCACTGCTTGAAGAAGGTGTCTTCCAGAAACTGGCAGTAGGACTGGGAGTTGAGCTTGACTCCATCCTCAACCCGAAAAGGCCCCACAAGCTCATCTTTGATGATACCAGCCCAAACCAGTACTCCACCTCCACCTTTCTGGCGTCTGAGTCGGACTGGAGCTCTCTGCCCTTTACCAATCCAGCCACGGGCCCATCCATCTGGCCCATCAAGACTCACTCTCATTTCATCAGTCCATAAAACCTTAGAAAAATCAGTCTTGAGATATTTCTTGGCCCAGTATTGACGTTTCAGCTTGTGTGTCTTGTTCAGTGGTGGCCGTCTTTCAGCCTTTCTTACCTTGGCCATGTCTCTGAGTATTGCACACCTTGTGCTTTTGGGCACTCCAGTGATGTTGCAGCTCTGAAATATGGCCAAACTGGTGGCAAGTGGCATCTTGGCAGCTGCACGCTTGACTTTTCTCAGTTCGTGGGCAGTTATTTTGCGCCTTGGTTTCTCCACACTCTTCTTGCGACCCTGTTGACTATTTTGAATGAAACGCTTGATTGTTCGATGATCACGCTTCAGAAGCTTTGCAATTTTAGGAGTGCCCTCTCCCTCTGCAAGATATCTCACTATTTTTGACTTTTCTGAGCCTGTCAAGTCCTTCTTTTGACCCATTTTGCCAAAGGAAAGGAAGTTGCCTAATAATTATGCACACCTGATATAGGGTGTTGATGTCATTAGACCACACCCCTTCTCATTACAGAGATGCACATCACCTAATATGCTTAATTGGTAGTAGGCTTTCAAAGCCTATACAGCTTGGAGTAAGACAACATGCATAAAGAGGATGATGTGGTCAAAATACTCATTTGCCTAATAATTCTGCACTCCCTGTAGACCTTCAGGGGTTAATGTCTTCAAGTTAAAAACCTATTCCATTTCGGATTTTCCCAGAATATTTTTTATATCGCCACCCCTCCATGGGATATTACATATTTGGATAGGGGTGAATTTAAGAACGTTAGGTTTTTTTTGGTGATGTGTTAAAAAGTACTTAGACACTGTATGATTCTCAAATCCGTTCCTAATGTTACGGCAATGCTCGGATATCCTAGTTTTTAAAAATCTGGACGTCATGCCCACATACTGGAGGCCACAAGGGCAAGGCAATGTTTAATATTTTAACTTATATTAGTAATATTAGATTTGAATTCAGTGGTCTTATTAGGGACTGACATTTGGGTAGTCTTGCAGACGATACATTTCCTGCCCTTAAAAAAACCTTTAACATTAGACAGAGTGGATGGTGTTTTTTTTTTGTGTGAGTCTTAGTGTAATTTTTGGATAAAAGAGTTTTAAAATTAGGAGCACCGCTAAAAATTATGTTGGGTTTTTCTGGAATGATCTTATTGAGAACGGGGTCTTCAGATAAAATGTGCCAGTGTTTCTGGATCGTCCCTATTCTTATTATTGTAATCAAAGATTATGGGGATGGATGGGGTAGTATTAATACTTTTATTTTTATGTTTCAGCAGGCTACTCCTGTCATTAGACTTGATTTTAGTAAGTATGGGGTCAAGTTTGTCCTCTGGATAGCGTTTTTCTAAAAAATTGTTTTTTAAAATGTTGCTTTGTTCATAAAAATCTTCATTAAGTGTGCGATTTCTTTTAAGTCTTAAAAATTGGCTTTTAGGAGAACTTTCCAGCCAAGGTGTGTGATGACAGCTATTTTGATCAATGACTGTGTTGGTGCACACTTTTTAAAAAAAAGTTTTTGTATTTAGTTTTCCTTCTTTAATAAAAAAAATGTAATCTAAAAAGCTGATTTCTTCTTTGCTAAATTCCGAGGTTAAAACAATGCCTCTGTCATTCTGGTTGAGGTGTTCTAAAAAAAGTTTAAGGGAGCTATCGGTGCCTTTCCAGATAAAAAATAGGTCGTCAATATAACGAAAATAGGAGACCAGGTTAGCCCTCCAGTCATGATTACCCCAAACTGCCTCTGCTTCCCAATCTGCCATAAATAAATTGGCATAGCTGGGGGCAAACCTGGTCCCCATAGCCGTACCCCTTTTTTGGACATAAAAGGAATCCAAAAACCAGAAAAAATTATTATTTAAAATAATCTTAATGCCCTCTATAATAAAATTGATTTGGGGTTGTGATATTCTTTTTTCTGCTTCGAGTATTTTTGTGACTGCTTCGCAAGCTTTATCGTGAGGGATAATAGTGTAAAGGGATGTGACGTCGCAAGTTACCAGAATGTAGTCCTTCTGCCATATAAAATCATTAAAAAAGAGGAGTAAATATGAAATATTACCACTGAGGATTCAAAGCAAGAACTGAAGAATATACACTCCAGGTCTTCGCTGTACTTTAAGAGACTCTTTATATTATTTTTGTTTATTATCTCTCATTGTCCTACTTAGCGCACCCTGTATTTGTTGTATCTTGTTCTCTCCATTCTTTGAAGGGTTTGAGGGTTACCCTTCCCTCAGGTGTGCAGCTCTATTCTCCCCTGTGATCAGTACTGTAGCGCTGTTCCTCTCCTATTTTTTTTTCTGTTACCGTTACTATCTTCCCTCCAGGTT
Organism: Pelobates fuscus; assembly: GCF_036172605.1. Lineage (NCBI taxonomy): Eukaryota > Metazoa > Chordata > Amphibia > Anura > Pelobatidae > Pelobates > Pelobates fuscus. The sequence continues at coordinate 59,136,336 of NC_086327.1, forward strand.
TTAGCTGCTTCCCTTCAGATCACAGCCACCATGTCCATTTTTGAATATAGAAACAACCATACCATCAATATTAGTATTTGACAAAGGAGACCATAGCCATATCCTTTCTAGACCTCCCATTTTCAGCCAACAAGAACTGTTTACCAAATTAGAAAGGGCATTAACTAGCGAAATAAAACTCAAATGGGAAATCGCTACCTTCAAAAGATACATAGATGAAGGTATTACCCCTAGAGGCCTAAGACTATTTAAGCTCCCCTCCTCTAACCAAGAGGATGATGAGTTTATGAATGAATGGTTTAAGAAGCTTGAGACATGTACATTTGGTCTCATGGACACACTAGTGATAAAAAAAAGTAAATAATTGTCCATTTCGGACAAAGAGATTAACAATCTAAAAGAACAGTTATCCCCATTTATAGACACATCGGTATTCAAACAAAATTCCATTTTTTTTTTTTATTCTTTATTTTTGTTGTGCTCAATAGTAACATACAGCTCTGGTGCGCCACAACAGCGACATCAGGATAAGTTTAGAAAACATTTGCTATACAGGTTGTGACATATGTTAGTCAGGCACATTTTTAAGGTATTAGGATTAGTATTTCAACAGTGTAGATTTTCGCTTGAGTAATCATAAAACATCATTAATTAAACTCTGTGTGTCAGGCGATGTGGTTAGGTAAGCATACAGATACTGAACCTGAGTCTATTTGCTAGTCAATGCCATATTTTCTTTAGGTATTGCTTTAAAGAAAAATTCGCTAGACACAAGAAATGAACTAAGAAAGTCCGCTGAGAACAGATAGCTATTACCCTCTACCCTGACCAGCTATGCTAAACAGAGTAAAAATGTGACCAAATGAGCTGAGAGTGCTACCGTGCTATGGCTAAATAAAATGACACTGGGAAGCTAACCTGAGTTTGTCACGACATGTAAGGTCTGATGCACAGCTAAGTTAGTGTCAGAAATGTATGCAAGCAAGTAACAGTAAAAGGGTAAAGCCTAAGCTGACAGGAACTTTTGAACCTCCTCTAGTGGTGAAGATATGTGGGTAACACTGCCTGGCATCGCTAGTTAAACAAAGGAGATCTGTCACGGCCGCACGCCTGGCATGCTAGCACAGTTATGTTATCATTCAACTTTTGCCCCGGCTGGGCTATGAGCTTCCACACAGCGACAGTTCATGCCTGGTCGTTAATGTTCAATCAGGCTGCAGGTGCAGCGTAATTGGGTGCAGTCCTGAAGTTTGCTAGGGATGTCCAGTAAATGGAGCCATAAACAACGAGGCACTGGCCGAGTCGGCTGCGCTGGGTCATCTCGAGAGGCACTCAACCCACAACCCGCTGCTGGTATGGTGTTGTCCCCCAGAACGGCGTTCTGTGGGTCTCCCTGCCAAGGTGAGAGTTGGCCGTTCGGTGGTAGGCTGCGGCCTATGGGTATACTTTTTAGGCCTGCGGGGTGTCGCGGTACATTCTCCCGTTTGTTCTCTCGGCTTGTCGCTGCTGTTTGGGAGCGTGGAGCTAAGCTGCGTTGGGCTCGAGTGTGCAGGTCAGGAGGGTTGCTTGTTTGTGGCATTGGCTTGGTGGGTGCTCTCTGGGGTGCATGAGGGACTGCGTGTGTACCCGGGTGGCATGGGTCCCAGGGCCCCAGTCCGGCCCTGCTCTGCGGCATTACCTTCTGCGTGCAGGCATGTGGTGTCGCTGTGACTCTGGTGTGTCGCTTGGGGTCTCGCTGGTTCTGTGTTGTATGCTCGGGCGGAGTGTTGGGGCTTGGGACCTGCCCGGCTGCACTTCTGTGAATAAGAGCGGGTATGTGGACCCGGGTCACGTGGCTTTGTTGCTTGCAACGCCGGCTTTTGGTGTCTGCGCGGCCGGGCGGCCGCATGGAAAGCCCGGGATGGGAGATCATAGCAACGTCGGCGGGTCATAGGTCGAAGCCATGTGGCTACTGTTTGGGCTGCTTGCTGATAGGGTACCCCCCTGCCCCGCAGTATCATGCAGAGGCTTATGCACAGTCGGTCTAGGGCTTCCATGGGGTGGGAGGGCATATAGCCGCCCGCAGTCTCTGTCCTTCTCCCTTGCTGGGAGGCCATCTTTAAGTATGCCTCGAGTGTTCCGTGTGCTTGTTGGTTGTGCAGTCTAAGTAGCTCGTTTGTGGTTAATCTGGTCTTGTCAGGCAGGAGACCGGGATAACCCCCACCGGTCTGGGGGGGGGGGGGGTAGGGAGTCTGCAGCGTTGTCTGAGGGATCAGGTGCCGTGGAGAGCGGCCGTTTCTCCACCCTTCCCACTCCAGCAGGCCTCAGTCAGCGTTTTCGTTGTGTACCTCCGTCAAGTACCGGACGGGTATCAACTGATACCGGAGTGCACCCCCGATGTGGGTATTGCTCTCTGGGAGGTTTTTGGGCTTCGTAGCCGTTGTTTATGCCTTGTTTGTTGCTTGCCTGGCCGGAGCTCCTTTTCCCTGCGTCCGTGCAGCTTGGCGGTCAGACTCCGTCCCCACAAAATTCCATTTTAAACCAAAACAAAATTGAAAAAATAGAGATGGACACAAAGCATTTAAAAGTGAAGAAATATTTTAGAGACAAACACGATTATATGAATAACCAAATAAGAACTTACCACCAAAATACAAAATACAACTCAGTACCATTCAACCAAAAAAACAGGAGCCCCCCACCACACCACCGGAACAATCACACCTCACGATTTCAGAGATACGAACACCCACCCAAACACCAGACAACCAGATATGCACCAAATCAAACTTACAGACCACATCAATATGCAAATTCCTATTATGAGAATGCAGACAGGCCAAATCAACGAGCCATACCCCAGCCTTTACTCAAAAGACACCCCAGATCAAATCACCACATTTCTCAAAGAGAGCATGCACACTCACCTCACTATCATGACTACAAGAATCGCTATGATTACAGTCATCACAGCTCCTACCTAAATTATATCAATAAAACATACAAAGATCTCTCTCCGAGGCCACAAAGAACAAGATTTACACACAAGAACTATGGTTGCACAGACCAACCTAAATCCCCTATCACCAACTCTAACAGATACCAACTCTTATCAGTAGACTCAGAAATAGACATGGAGGACACTTTTTTAGATATAAGATCCAACTCACAACCTCATCCATTGTCATTCCAACCATCACGAGCAAGAACAAGTTATACCTTAGAGGAGTGAGAATTGGTAGAAGAGAGCAAAAGAGAAAGATTAATAGAATAGAAAACCTCAAAACCGATAAAGAAAGGGGTATTTTTAACCTATCCCAAGAACACTCACAGCCACCAAAATAGCAGTACTACGTAAGGGCCTAAAGTTTGCCCCCACTACGTCCTTCAAACCATTCCAAGCTTTTTTGGACGTAAATAAATGTATAAGAAAAGCAACCCTAAAGAGATTTTTTATGGGTAAAGAATCTGCGCCTCTCCCTAGCACCCCCATTCAGCCTACTACTACCCCTGCCACAATTAACACCTATCTTAAACCACAATCAAAATTCTATCCATCCAATTTTAAGTCTGGACCACTAGAAGTATTTGAAAAACTTGTTTTAAAAGACTTTGGCAAAATAAAAAAGAAAAAAAGTCAGACAAACCTAATTTAAACCACCATGAACTGAAAGCCCTTAAAGAGCTACAATTAGATGAAAATTGTGGCAGAACCCACCTCGCCACTGGACATTGGAGGGGCCTGGTTGCCAGCCTCCTGCCCTGCGACTATGGCCCCTGGACATATTGCATGTTAAAAACTATATCTGGGCTTAATGGATTTTTATATTGCTGTCTCTGGCTCTTTAAATGGGCTGTACAGAGACTATGGCCACCTGGAATATGTTTAAATACCTTGCTGGGATTCGGTAGTAAAAAACGTTCGTGTCGTTTTAATCATTCCCTTTGTCTCAGTGTCTGGGTGGCCGCCATTTCGGGACTTACACGTGTTCGCGGCCATCTTGAGCACGAACAGCGGTGTTTGCCTGTGAACGCATGGAACTAAAAACGGATACGCAAATAGGCGAACACCGCTGAGACCTCCATACACCCATAACTTCGCGCTGGAACTACCGAACAACTGGCCGTTCGGTAGTTGCTATGGGGAGTCTAGCGACCACCGAGATTCGACCGGATGGCACGAATTTCATCCCTTTTTATCGTACGAACGAGGACCGACCGCAAGGCCAAAACTTATGGAACTGTTTTCGGCTAGTTGGTCTGTGCGGTCGGTCAAATCTTTGGAACCCTATAACTCCCAAACCGTTTATCCGAATGAACTGATTTTTGGATATGTTGCCCCCCTGAATAAGAGCTGTTTTTGGGGTTCATCCAGAACTTGGGTAAAAATGCTCTAATTAAGTTATACGTTTATCTGAGGGGAGGAGACGTGGGGGTTGTACCATGTATGTAATTGGTTATTTTCAACCTCCCCCTGGGTGTGTTTCTGTTTGTACCTTTTTGTAATAAAAGCCAGGCTGGATGTGCCAGTCCAGAGTTCCTGTTTTTACCCTCAAAGTGAAGTGTCATCTCATTATTGGGGGAATGATTTATTGCATGCTGTTCCAGTTGACTGCTAGGAGTGTAAGCCTATTCGTATGGTTCCTATTCGGCTGTATACAGCATTCATATGCTAGAGAGGATTCCTATGCTTCTTCAGTTTGGTGATTGTGGTGTCTGCCAGAGTGATTGGACTGTCCAGGGACTCGCTGGTTCTATGCTGCTCCATAATAATTCCTGTGTCTCCAGGGTGTTGTTCCTCTCACACCAGGACGCCAGGAGCATCCTTTAACGGAGGCACCCAGTCGGGGTGCCAGGTGATCCGTTACATTGGTGGCAAGCGGTGGGATGGCGTCCTGGTGTGAGAGGAACAACACCCTGGAGACACAGGAATTATTATGGAGCGGCATAGAACCAGCGAGTCCCTGGACAGTGCTCCAGGTGGAAGAGGAGTTTAACTGGAGATTACAGAGCATCTTGGCCACACTGGATAAGCCGATAGCAGAGGCATCCAGGTTGGCATGCAGAGAGGATGCCCGTAGGGGGATGTGGGAAGAAACCCTGGAGGGTGTCCAGCGTTGTCGAGGTGAGCCTCTTCCCAACAAGGAGCAGCGATTACAAACCAGAGTGGCCCTACGGATACCTATGCTGGGAGAACAGGCCCAGGAGGAATGGGTGATGCAACTTGATTCCCTGGCATGGAGGGAACTGGGTCTCGATGATGCATACCAAGCGCTACGTTGGTACGCGGTTCAGCGGGTTCCCGCAATGGCCAAATTTGACAAACCCGAGGGCAAGGATTATAATGGCCCTGGCTTATTATGGGGGACCTTTGCAGAACCGGAATTTGGGAGTGTGGCAGAGTCACGGCTTTGGGACATAATTGCCTACAGAGAGGCCGTGCTGGATCTCCCTATGGCTGAAGATCTAAGGCCAGACCTGATTGAACTGGCGGTCCAGGAATGGGAACTGGAGCAGGATTACCAGCACCTGTTCAGCTCCAGTCAGTTACCCTATACCCTGCAAGTACCACCAGAGCAGTGGGAGATCGAACAGAATTATGCGGACTTATATGATCCAGTGACACCACCTGTCTCTAACCTGATGGGGCTTATGGACTGTACACCATTGGGAGCGGTGAGTTTTGTTCCCCCTCCCCAACAACTAAGCCCGTCACTAGGAGACCTGCATTCGGTACCTCCTACTCCCCAACCAGCCCCAGAAATGAGGGACCTTATTGTAACGGAATGCAGTATATTAGTCCACGATATCCGTTGGTATCTTCAGGTAATCCACAGTCAGAGCAGAAAGCACGGCAATATTCCCCAATCCTCCCAATAACCGGACGAAACACAGTTTGGGAGTCAACTCACTTGCTTTATTCACAGACCTCCATATTTATGCAGTTCCCCATGCAAGGGGTTTCCTTACAGATGTTACAGGGGATTTCTCCCATCAGGCCTTGTAATTATCCCAACAGGCATTGCTACACGAGAGGGATACTCCCACTAAAATGGACGATTAAGTGGATTATCCCCTCGTGTAGCAAAACCGACAATTTATATAGAAATCCATATTTTATACAATTTTACTCGCTTTTAGACGAATGACCGTTCGGTAGATAGCTGGGGTCGGCGGGCACATTTAGTGAGAATACCGCTCCGATCCCAGCTAAACTAACCGAACGCCGCACAAAATACATTAAAACATTGAGTTCGGTTTAAAAGTACCGAACATCTAGGGGGAACAGAATGTGCCGAACGCGGAACTCCCGAACGCTCTGGAAGTCCAGCGGTGTTCGGATCATTGAGTAGCCGTTTTCAGTTCCAGGCTCTCGAGGACCGAACACCGCTGCAGAGACAAAGGATCCAAGATGGCCGACCGCCGCATGGTCGGTAGCCGAACGACGGCCACCTAGGAGAGCCCTTAATTACCGATTGCAACATTGTTGCAATCGGTTAATTGGTGCCACACGACTGGTGAGTGGGTGGTCTACCTGGGGAGCCCGCATTCGTATGGCGAACGGCCTGGAAAGCCGTGTTTCGTCAACCGAAAGGGATTTGTATGCTGGCAGCGTACGGCTGCCAGCAGGTGAACGGCCATAATACGGTACATATACAGTTTAAAAATACACAGCATATATTCAGCCTACGGACAACCTTTAATACTACAGTCCAGAAGTGGCTATGTTTGCCACACTTATCGACTGGTCCTGGGAAGACCCACAGATGGCAGGTGGAGATGGGACCGAGATCTCTCTACAGGCCCTACAGGGAGGCTGGGCAGTTGGCCCAGATCCCCAGTGGCAGTGTGTTTTACAGGGGGCTGAAGGTGCCATCCTTGCTCCCCAGCAGCAGCCTAACACACCAAGGGGAGACAGTAAGCCCCACACCAGCACAGATGGGACCGTGGTCTCTGCGCCCAAATTACAGGGAGCTGAAGGGGACGTCCTTGCTCCCCAGCGGCAGTCTACGGTTCAGGGAGAGGAGTTTGTTATTCCCTCTCCCCAGCGGCAGCACAGCTCACCAAGGGTAGACAGTAAGCCCTTCACCAGTGTAGATGGGACCGTGGTCTCTACACCTACCCCACTGGGGATAGGGACAGCCTGTCCTAGCCCACCACAACGGGACAATATACTGGCAGGAGAGGCAGTCTGTTTTCCCCTTCAACAAGAGAGGGTGTCGCAGAGAGAGGAGCCGGTTACCCCTTTTCCCCAGAAACAGCTTTGGCCAACCAGGGGAGAGGGCACCCTGGTTACTTTTTCCCCAAGCCATGGGTCTACAACTGGGCACAAGCGGCAGGGGGCCATATGGACAACTACACCCTTTGGAAACGGCCGGACGACTATCAGAGCCCCAGACCGACTGGAGATCTGGAGTCTGGATAGTCTTAATGGGAAAGGGGAGAAATGTGGCAGAACCCACCTCGCCACTGGACATTGGAGGGGCCTGGTTGCTAGCCTCCTGCCCTGCGACTATGGCCCCTGGACATATTGCACGTTAAAAACTATATCTGGGCTTAATGGATTTTTATATTGCTGTCTCTGGCTCTTTAAATGGGCTGTACAGAGACTATGGACACCTGGAATATGTTTAAATACCTTGCTGGGATTCGGTAGTAAAAGCCGTTCGTGTCGTTTTAATCATTCCCTTTGTCTCAGTGTCTGGGTGGCCGCCATTTCGGGACTTACACGTGTTCGCGGCCATCTTGCGCACGAACAGCGGTGTTTGCCTGTGAACTCATGGAACTAAAAACGGATATGCAAATAGGCGAACACCGCTGAGACCTCCATACACCCATAACTTCGTGCTGGAACTACCGAACAACCGGCCGTTCGGTAGTTATACCTAAGTTGCTATGGGGAGTCTAGCGACCACCGAGATTCGACTGGATGGCACGAATTTCATCCCTTTTTATCGTACGAACGAGGACCGACCGCAAGGCCAAAACTTATGGAACTGTTTCCGGCTAGTTGGTCTGTGCGGTCGGTCAAATCTTTGGAACCCTATAACTCCCGAACCGTTTATCTGAATGAACTGATTTTTGGATATGTTGTCCCCCTGAATAAGAGCTATCCAACAGTGCTGGATGTACCCCCTGTGTTTGGGGTACATCCAGAACTTGGGTAAAAATGTGTATGCTCTAATTAAGTTATATGTTTATCTGAGGGGAGGAGACGTGGGGGTTGTACCATGTATGTAATTGGTTATTTTCAACCTCCCCTGGGTGTGTTCTGTTTGTACCTTTTTGTAATAAAAGCCAGGCTGGATGTGCCAGTCCAGAGTTCCTGTTTTTACCCTCAAAGTGAAGTGCCGTCTCATTATTGGGGGAAGGATTTATTGCATGCTGTTCCAGTTGACTGCTAGGAGTGTAAGCCTATTCGTATGGTTCCTATTCGGCTGTATACAGCATTCATATGCTTCTAAGCTCCTAAGCTTCTTCAGTTCGGTGATTGTGGTGTCTGCCAGAGTGCTTGGAGTCCTTAGGAAATGCCAGGAGCATCCTTTAACGGAGGTGCCCAGTCGGGGTGCCAGGTGATCCGTTACAAAAATATTGTCATTAAAACAGCAGACAAGGGAGGTGGCCTTGTAATCCTCTCAAAAGAAATGTATATAGCAGAGGCCCAGAAACAACTAAGTGACGACAATGTTTATGAAAAATTACCCACAGACCCTAGCTCTCATATTCAACCTACCCTTTATAATTATCTACTTAAAGGCAGTAATTCTTACATTCTCAAACCAACAAGAATTGAATTACCTGAACAAACCATACCCCAAAATCCCAGTTATTTATTTCCTGCCTAAAATCCACAAAAATTAGACTAATTCCCCAGGCCGCCCAATTGTCTCAGGAATTAACTCGATTTTATCTAATTTATCAGAATACATCTATATTTTACTACAACCCTCTGTAAAAAATATAAAATCTTATCTAAAAGACACCATGTCCCTTCTCCTCTTTTTTAATGATTTTATATGGCAGAAGGACTACATTCTGGTGACTTGCGACGTCACATCCCTCTACACTATTATCCCTCACGATAAAGGTTGCAAAGCAGTCACAAAAATACTCGAAGCAGAAAAAAGAATATCACAACCCCAAATCAATTTTATTATAGAGGGCATTAAGATTATTTTAAATAATATTTTTTTTCTGGTTTTTGGATTCCTATTATGTCCAAAAAAGGGGTACGTATATGGGGACCAGGTTTGCCCCCAGCTATGCCAATTTATTTATGGCAGATTGGGAAGCAGAGGCAGTTTGGGGTAATCATGACTGGAGGGCTAACCTGTTCTCCTATTTTCGTTATATTGACAACTAGTGTTGTCGCGCAAACTTTAAAACCAACAGGGACTCTTTCTGCCCACAAAAGTGATGGAAAAGTTGTTTCAAGGGGACTAACACCTGGACTGTGGCATGCCGGAGGGGGATCCATGGCAAAACTCCCATGGAAAATTACTCAGTTGAGTCTGCTTTTAATCCATAAAGGGCAGAAATAACCTAACATTGACACCTGTCCTCAAAGCCCCTGATACACACTGACACAGAGCAGAATAGAGACTGTTCTCCGTCCTCAGAGACCATGATACACACTGACACAGAGCAGAATAGAGACTGTTACCCCTACATACGGTCACTTGGCAGATATGGCGGGGTCGTGGGAGGGGGAGGATGACTTTCACCTCTTCCCCTGTTAGATTCCCGTTGTGCTGTGACATCACCCTTATACGCTGTGTAAAGCATACTATTTAATTTGATCAGCATGGCCACTTGAGTTTTTATAGTTTTCACGCTGCTTGTAGTTTATATATGGTTCACAAAAATCAAACAAACGATAAAGTAAACATGTAAGGATTCAGAATATTCTTTCAAACCCTTACACATTGTGTGTACGTATTTTTTGTCTTAAGTTTGTGGCTTTAAAGAGGTTCACGTTGTTTCTATGATGTGCATAACATGTTCTTGTAAATGTTTGTTAAATTTTTCCTGGAATTGTATTTTTTGAATCTGAATAAAGATAGTCAAATCCCTGATACACACTGACACAGAGCAGAATAGAGACTGTTCCCCCTACATAGGGTCACTTGGCAGGTATGGATTGACACCTGTCCTCAAAGCCCCTGATACACACTGACACAGAGCAGAATAGAGACTGTTCCCTGTCCACAGAGACCATGATACACACTGACACACAGCAGAATAGAGACTGTTCCCCGTCCACAGAGACCATGATACACACTGACACAGAGCAGAATAGAGACTGTTCCCCTTACATAGGGTCACTTGGCAGGTATGGATTGACACCTGTCCTCAAAGCCCCTGATACACACTGACGCAGAGCAGAATAGAGACTGTTCCCCCTACATAGGGTCACTTGGCAGATATGGATTGACACCTGTCCTCAAAACCCCTGATACACACTGACACAGAGCAGAATAGGGACTGTTCCCCCTACATAGGGTCACTTGGCAGATATGGATTGACACCTGTCCTCAAAACCCCTGATACACACTGACACAGAGCAGATTAGAGACTGTTCCCTGTCCACAGAGACCATGATACACACTGACACAGAGCAGAATAGAGACTGTTCCCCGTCCACAGAGACCATGATACACACTGACACAGAGCAGTATAGGGACTGTTCCCCCTACATAGGGTCACTTGGCAGGTATGGATTGACACCTGTCATCAAAGCCCATGATACACACTGGGGGGAGCTACTGTCCTCCCCAACCCCTGCACGGTGGGTGGGGGCCATAAATCACAATGGGGGGACCTACTGTCCTCCCCCCCTCGGCCCCCACCCCTGCTCGGTGGGTGGGGGCCATAAATCACAATGGGGGGGCCTACTTTCCTCCCCCCCGGCCCCCATCCCTGCGCGGTGGGTGGGGGCATAAATCACAATGGGACGGACCTACTGATAGGAGTGGAGTATTGTTCATATCAGTTTAATACCTTCCGCGTCTCCTATCAGTGGACGTGTATATGGCAGCCATTTTAGGAACCGCACACCTGGGACCCGAGCAAGGTCACCTCGTTCAAGCTGCTCTGGTTCCTTGATGAGCCAGCTGCCCGTGAGTTAACATGTCCCGTGGAGAAGCACTCTGTCCTGTAAAGCCTCACCACAAAAAAATTAAATAAATAACAGCACTCGGAGTGGTGAGTTTAGTAAATGTTCATATCAGTTTAATACCTTCCGCGTCTCCTATCAGTGGACATGTATATGGCAGCCATTTTAGGAACCGCACACCTGGGACCCGAGAAAGGTCACCTCTTCAACAGGCGACAAGATTTGGCCCTGTAAAACTCTCCTGGATATTATGTACAATTTCTATGGATATGGCATTGATTTATGTAACAGGGAGATGGAAGAAGATGCTTGGTCGGTCCTCTTACTTGAAATTTGGGGAACTGCACGGGCAAGCTAATGTGCCACCAGATAGGAGTGGTGAGTTTAGTATTGTTCTGATCAGTTTAATACCTTCCGCGTCTCCTATCAGTGGACGTGTATATGGCAGCCATTTTAGGAACCGCACACCTGGGACCCGAGCAAGGTCACCTCTTCAACAGGCGACATGATTTGGCCCTGTAAAACTATCCTGGATATTCTCTACAATTTATATGGATATGGCATTGATTTGTGTAACAGGGAGATGGAAGAAGATGCTTGGTCGTTCCTCTTACTTGAAATTTGGGGCACTGCGCGGGCAAGCTAATGTGCCACCAGATAGGAGTGGTGAGTTTAGTATAGTTCTGATCAGTTTAATACCTTCCGCGTCTCCTATCAGTGGACGTGTAAATGGCAACGATTTTTAATTGTTGAATCACCTCCCCTTTTTAGGCCAAGGTGGGAAGATGCTTAGACCACTGGTATATTGGTGCCATCTTGGAGGATTTTTTTTTTGGTTTGGTTTTTGAAGCCACAGTGCTGCACCAGTGGGCCTACAAATTAGGCATGTACACATGCCTGAAAAATTTGGTATTGTTGCAGCCGCTGCTGTAGCAGCGGCCAGAAAAATTGATGTTTGTTTCACAGGCAGAAAGTGCCCTAAAACATGGCGGCTTGAACCCTAGTTGGTGGTGGATAAGTCACGCAAGTCAAACGTAATTCAGAGCTAAAATACAGCAGCGTGGGGGGCGGAGCTTAACCAGCGAGCTAAACGGACGCCATCTCGACAAGCTCCCCAGTAAACGGGCACAATCTATTAAAAATCCCAACACCCTCAGCCGATCCAACCTCCTCCAGCCCCCAGCTGGACTCCCTACCTACTCCCGAGCCGATCGATTTCCTTCTTTGCGGCTTCCACCAGCAGAAGCGGAGACGGAAGGTTGGGGCCTACCCCACGCTCACAATCCCAGACCTGGAGAAACTACTCGGCGGCTACTGAGCGCGACAAGCGCAGGACGAAGCCTCCCTCCAAAGGTCAGACCATCCGGCACACACACCAGCCATGGGCCGCCGCTCACAGTGCCCACAAGCCATAGAACAAAACCGGGACATAGGGACCATGCTTCAAAGGCCTGCTCCGGCTAAAACTACTCCCACGGACACGCCGCGTACGGCGCCCCACTACCAACACACGGATCAACCGGAGGCAGAAACAACCTCAGAAGCCCACATAGGGCCACAACACCAACTAGACCCTCCAGCAGACATGACCCCAACATCTAGGCATGATTTAAAAATCCTATTATCAGACTTCCATAAAATCCTTGCGGCAGAACTGGCCCCCATCAAAAAGGACATCACTGCCACTATAAACAGGGTACACACTAATGAAAAACACATTACAGACATGCAAACTCACCTAGCTGGGCTGCAAGAATCAATGCACCACCTTCAGGCGCAACAAAGAGCCATAATGGCACAGCAGACAACCATGGAGGAACGCCATCCGCGCACTAATATAAAAATTAGAGGCATCCCGGCAGCCATCTTGCCAGATGAACTACCGCACTACACAAGGCGCCTTCTGGACACTATTCTGCCTCACACCATGGTCAAGAAGATGGTCACTGAGGAGATCTACCGCCTGCCTACGTCCTCAAAGGTACGCTCAAACACACCCAGAGATGTGATACTCAGGTGCCCAAATGTACACGACAAGATTCAGGTCATGTCTGCATTAAAAGGTAAAACACCCCTGATATTTGAGGGCGCTAGCCTAACCTTTTTCCAGAATCTTACAAAGTCTACCCTCATGTGGCGCAAAACCTTCAGCTCCCTCACCAACAGACTGAGGGCAGCAGACATCACCTATCGATGGGGGGCACACGGATCCCTGGTGATACCACAGAACGGATCCCAACTCACACTTGCCTCCATGGAAGAGGCACCCACAATAATACAGGCCTTGGGACTGGACCCACCGACCGCCAACTCACCCTCAAGACCCTCTACTACCAATTGGGACCCAGAGCGCACCGCAACGTTTGTACCGCGGAACAGAAGCCCTCGGTCCTCGGACCCAAGACAGCCTCAAGGGACTGGCTGACAATGAGGCACAGTAGGGACACCTTCCCAGCGCTCACCTTTACCTCAGGTCTAAAGACTGCAAAGTTATTTCCAATGAACGTTTAACATTTCTTATAGTACCCCATTGTTCTTGGGGGCAACTATATATATATATATATATATATATATATATATATATATATTGTGAGCCCAATTTTGGTAACCAAGTGCCGTTTTGGAAACGTTACCATAATTCCTACAGTTCGTACACTCAATGCGAAAATCACAATTGTTTATTACCTTGTTCTTTCTCCTGAACCCTGTTTTTGAGACGGTGGCTGTCAGTTTGTAAGGTCTCCAAACATCTGATAGAGGTTAAAGCCAAGCTCAGTGTCCCATGACTAGGGGACATTACCCTCCTAAGGCTGAATAGGGGCACTAAAATTTAATAAACACACCTCACTACTTTCAAGCTACAAAAACAAGATTAAATGGTCTGACAAAATGTATATATTGCTAAAGCCCATTAAATGCTGACCTTATATAGATGACTAATCTAGAATACTGAACAGTAGCCGGCCTTTAAGAGGGCAGCATAGTAAAGGTACAGGTTGTATACGACCCATTACCTACCGTCAAAGTGTCCATATGGCAACGTACATTATTCTGCAAAGATTAGGGTTTGTCCTGCACTCTTAGTGGGTGTAGAGCTTTAAGCTCGAGGGTTTGTGAAGTCTAAAACGAGTCAAGAATTGCATACAAAAGCATAGGTCAGGAGAAACCTATCTAACTTCACACCATACCTGAGTTACAAAAGGACGTTTAAACGGTTTATTGTTTATGTTGTTGCGATCCATACTAGAAGACTGACACACGTACAACAATCGACAGGCCTAACCCTGACATGGACCGTACTTGACTGACACCACAGGCTCTACGGGACCCACTTTCGCACGACTGGTACACCTAAGACGGGGACATACCACAACCGCTTAATGGAGTGACTGCTACACTCTTACCATGACCACCCCCCCCCCCGTGACTCCCTAGGTTAGGAGTTTCGATCACGTGAGGCAGAGACCACACTCTCACGGCAGGAGGCAGCACTGGACAGCCCACACGCTTCAGAAGTCACTCACTAGTACACACCCATCAATATGCCCACGGGACACCATACCGACACACCCAAGTGTCATAACCATGGAGGCACCACATACTCCATAACTACTTCACACACGGAACGCGGATACCAGCACCGAATATACGACTCAAAAGCAAACACACAAATAACACAGGTTAAGCGGTTAATGACCCGGATCCAAGTTTTTGCTTGTATTTTATAAAATTATATAATTGGTGCAGTCTCACAAGATGCAAGATAAATATGTTGATGCTATATACCCTTATACGCTGTGTAAAGCATACTTTTTAATTTATTTTGCAAATGCTGCATCCTTTCCGACTTGTTGTAATTCGGTAACATTTCCGCCACTTTCTGCTTATACCGGGGGTCTAGTAGCGTGGACACCCAGTACAGGTCGTTCTCCTTCAGCCTTTTTATACGAGGGTCCCTCAACAGGCAGGACAGCATGAAAGACCCCATTTGCACAAGGTTGGATGCCGAGCTACTCATTTCCCGTTCCTCCTCCTCACTGATGTCATTGAAGGTATGTTCTTCCCCCCAGCCACGTACAACACCACGGGAACCAGATAGGTGTCAACGAGCACCCTGGGATGCCTGTTGTGTTTGGTCTTGCTCCTCCTCCTCCTCCTCAAAGCTACAATCCTCCTCTGACTCCTCTTCCTCACAATCCTCTTCCAGCGTTGCCGCAGGTCCAGCAAGCGATGCTGATAAGGCTGTTTCTGGTGGTGATGGTGACCACAACTCTTCCTCTTCCTCTTCACGCTCATCTACGGCCTGATCCAGCACTCTTCGCAGGGCACGCTCCAGGAAGAAAACAAATGGTATGATGTCGCTGATGGTGCCTTCGTTGCAACTGACTAGGTTTGTCACCTCCTCAAAAGGACGCATGAGCCTACAGGCATTGCGCATGAGCGTCCAGTAACGTGGCAAAAAAATTCCCAGCTCCCCAGAGGCTGTCCTAGCACCCCGGTCATACAAATATTCATTAACAGCTTTTTCTTGTTGGAGCAGGCGGTCGAACATTAGGAGTGTTGAATTCCAACGTGTAGGGCTGTCGCAAATCAAGCGCCTCACTGGCATGTTGTTTCGCCGCTGGATATCGGCAAAGTGAGCCATGGCCGTGTAGGAACGCCTGAAATGGCCACACACCTTCCTGGCCTGCTTCAGGACGTCCTGTAAGCCTGTGTACTTATGCACAAAGCGTTGTACGATCAGATTACACACATGTGCCATGCACGGCACATGTGTCAACTTGCCCAACTTCAATGCCGCTATCAAATTTTTTCCGTTGTCACACACCACTTTGCCGATATCCAGTTGCTGCGGAGTCAGCCACTTTTCCACCTGTGCATTCAGGGCGGACAGGAATGCTTGTCCGGTGTGACTCTCTGCTTTCAAGCAAGTCAAACCCAAGATGGCGTGACACTGCCGTATCCGGGATGTGGAATAGTACCTGGGGAGCTGGGGGGGTGCCGTTGATGTGGAGCAAGACGCAGCAGCACAAGAGGACTCAGCCGAGGAGGTTATGGAAGAGGATGGAGTAGGAGGAGTAGAGGAGGTGGCAGCAGGACTGCCTGCAAGTCGTGGCGGTGTCACCAACTCCTCTGCAATGCCACGCATTCCTTGCTTGTCAGCCGTCAGCAGGTTTACCCAATGCGCAGTGTAGGTGATATACCTGCCCTGACCATGCTTTGCAGACCAGGTATCAGTGGTCAGATGGACCCTTGCCCCAACACTGTGTGCCAGACATGCCTTTTGCACAATCGAGTACAGGTTGGGGATTGCCTTTTGTGAAAAGAAATTCCGGCCGGGTACCTTCCACTGCGGTGTCCCAATAGCTACAAATTTTTTGAACGCCTCAGACTCAACCAGATTGTATGGTAAAAGCTGGCGGGCTAATAGTTCGGACAAGCCAGCTGTCAGACGCTGGGCAAGGGGGTGACTTGGTGACATTGGCTTCTTACGCTCAAACATGTCCTTGACAGACACATGACTGTGGGCAGATGAGCGGGAACTGCTCAAGGCGGGAGACGGAGTGGCGGATGGTTGAGAGGGGGCAAGGAGGACAGCAGTGGTTGACGTGGCTGAAGATGCTAGACCAGGAGGAGGATGGCGGCTTAGAGTAGGCGTGCTGCTTGTACTCATGTGTTGATCCCATAGGCGTTTGTGATGTGAGATCATGTGCCTACGCAAAGCAGTTGTACCTAGGTGGGTGTTGGACCTCCCACGACTCAGTTTCCTTTGGCACAGGTTGCAAATGGCATTGCTGTTGTCAGAGGCAGACACACAAAAAAAATGCCAGACTGCTGAGCTCTGCAATGACGGCATTCTGGTGGTGGACACAGCATGCGTTGATTGGCGTGCTGTCGGGCTTACGCCGGGTGCAGATGCATGCTGTCTGACTGTGCCACTAGCTCCTTGCGACGACCTCCCCTGCTTCCAACTCGTCTCTTCCTCCTCCTCTCTGTCTCCCCATCTGAACTTTCGCCCTGTTCTTCTTCTTGCCGAGCGGGCACCCACGTGACATCCATGGACGCATCGTCATCATCAACCGCTTCGCTTGTATGTGACAACTCAGAAAAGGAAGCAGCAGCGGGTACAACATCATCATCATCATCATCACACCGTACCTCCATGTGTTTAATGTTGCCTGCCTGTGACAAATTCCTTGTTATCTACACCCTCTAGCAATAATGGTTGCGCATCACTCATTTCTTCAAACGGGTGTGTGAATAACTCCTCTGACATACCAAGTAAAGCGGCTGTGGTGCTAGTTTTGGTGGTGGCGGCAGGTGGGTGAGTGGTATCTTGAGAGGTGCCTGAAGCTAAGCTGGAGGAGGATGGTGCGTCAAGGTTCCGAGCGGAGGCTGTAGAAGATTGGGTGTCCTGTGTTAACCAGTCAACTATGTCCTCAGAACTTTTCAAGTTCAGGGTACGTGGCTTCTGAAAACTGGGCATTATTCTAGGGCAAAAGGGAATCACAGCACCACGACCACGACGGCCCCTGCGGGGTGGCCTGCCTCTGCCTGTCATTTTTTTTGGGGATTAGTGGTACTATGCGTGCAAGCTACTGTGAGACCAGATATGATTGGCAATGTGAACTGTAACAGTTCTGCAGAGCACACACTGTAGGCCTGACACACCTGCTTGAAGACAAGTAACTGCTATTCAATCTATAACAGTGAAAACAAATTTTGGTTTTAAAAGCACGCTATAGAGACACCAGATATGATTGGCAATGTGCACTGGAACAGTTCTGGAGAGCACACGCTGAAGGAAGGACTGACAGAGCCGCTTGAAGGACACTGACTGGCTGCTATTAGCTTACACTGGAAACCTTGTTTCTTTGTAAAAGCACGCTAAAGAGACACCAGATATGATTGGCAACTGTCGAAGCACGCTGGCAGTGTTGTGCAGGGCACACGCTGAAGGAAGGCCTGACAGAGCCGCTTGAAGGACACTGACTGGCTGCTATTAGCTTACACTGTAAATCGTTTTTCTTTGTAAAAGCACGCTAAAGAGACACCAGATATGATTGGCAACTGTCAAAGCACGCTGGCAGTGTTGTGCAGGGCACACGCTGAAGGAAGGCCTGACAGAGCCGCTTGAAGGACACTGACTGGCTGCTATTAGCTTACACTGGAAACCTTTTTTCTTTGTAAAAGCACGCTAAAGAGACACCAGATATGATTGGCAACTGTCAAAGCACGCTGGCAGTGTTGTGCAGGGCACACGCTGAAGGAAGGCCTGACAGGGCCGCTTGAAGGACACTGACTGGCTGCTATTAGCTTACACTGGAAACCTTTTTTCTTTGTAAAAGCACGCTAAAGAGACACCAGATATGATTGGCAACTGTCAAAGCACGCTGGCAGTGTTGTGCAGGGCACACGCTGAAGGAAGGCCTGACAGAGCCGCTTGAAGGACACTGACTGGCTGCTATTAGCTTACACTGGAAACCTTTTTTCTTTGTAAAAGCACGCTAAAGAGACACCAGATATGATTGGCAACTGTCAAAGCACGCTGGCAGTGTTGTGCAGGGCACACGCTGAAGGAAGGCCTGACAGAGCCGCTTGAAGGACACTGACTGGCTGCTATTAGCTTACACTGGAAACCTTTTTTCTTTGTAAAAGCACGCTATAGAGACACCAGATATGATTGGCAACTGTCAAAGCACGCTGGCACAGGTCTGCAGAGCACACGCTGAAGGAAGCCTGACACCCAGACGCTTGCAGACAACTAACTGCTCTTCTATTACAGTGAAAAAAAATTATTTATTTTAAATCTAAAGCTTAAGCTATTGTAAAAACAGATATGAGTGGTGGCACTGACTGTGCAAATGGGCAAGGCATCCAGCCTGACACAGAAGCTGGCAGGCAGGCAACTGCTCTTCTATTACAGTGAAAAAAAATTTTTTATTTTAAATCTAAAGCTTAAGCTATTGTAAAAACAGATATGAGTGGTGGCACTGGGCAAGTGGGCACAGTATCCAATGTGAACCTCACACAGAAGCTGGCAGGGGAAAAAAAAGCAGCCTGATGTTCTAGCCCTAAAAAGGGCTTTTTGGGGTGCTGTCCTTACAGCAGAGATCAGATGAGTCCTTCAGGATTGTAGTGGACACTGAATACCCTAGCCTAGCTATCAATTTCCCTATCTAATCAGCAGCAGCTAAACTTTCCCTCCTCTCACTAAGCATGCAGCTTCAGAATGAATCGAAAATGGATGCTGGGAGGGAGGTTGGAGGGTGTTGAAGGGAGGGAGTGCTGCTGATTGGCTGGAATGTGTCTGCTGACCGAGAGGCACAGGGTCAAAGTTTGCCCAATGATGACGAATAGGGGGCGGATCGAACTGCGCATGTTTCCGCCCGCCGCGGCGAACGCGGACACGCTAAGTTCGCCGGCGGACAGTTCGGTACATCACTATTGACAACCTATTTTTTATCTGGAAAGGCACCGATAGCTCCCTTAAACTTTTTTTAGAACACCTCAACCAGAATGACAGAGGCATTGTTTTAACCTAAGAATTTAGCAAAGAAGAAATCAGCTTTTTAGATTTAAAAATTTTTTTTTAAAGAAGGAAAACTAAATACAAAAACTTTTTTTTAAAAAAGTGTGCACCAACACAGTCATTGATCAAAATAGCTGTCATCACACACCTTGGCTGGAAAGTGCTCCTAAAAGCCAATTTTAAGACTTAAAAGAAATTGCACACTTAATGAAGATTTTTATGAACAAAGCAACATTTTAAAAAACAATTCTTTAGAAAAACGCTATCCAGAGGACAAACTTGACACCATACTTACTAAAATCAAGTCTAATGACAGGAGTAGCCTGCTGAAACATAAAAATAAAAGTATTAATACTACCCCATCCATCCCCATAATCTTTGATTACAATAATAAGAAGAGTATATTTTCTTCCACTCTGGTATATTTTCTTCCACTCTCTGAAAAAGCATGCTTATTTGCTATAATGCACAGATAGCAACAATCATTGCCACATACCTTGATAGAAACAAGTGTCTGTGCGGACTTAGAGTTAGGTTTTAAAACCTGTCATATACCTGTCATATACATGTGTGTATTTACTCAGTCATCAAGGAAAGATTTCTCTTAACTTGGCTATATCACTGTCTTCAGGAGTGTGGATTTCCAGCAGACTTTATACAGCCAGGATATACATTATTAGCACTCTTTTGCCAATGTATAAACTTACCTAAATGCTCACCACACAAACCTCCTAAATGTGACCTATTTGTTAGAAAGAAGCCTAATGTAAGCAGCTGGAAGGGACTGAAAGAGCAGAAACCCAGGTGCCTATACTAGTTTAATCTACATTACTAATGCACTTATCTGAACAGCTGGAGGCCTGTGTTGCAGCGGCAAAATGGGGATTTGAACATCTGACAGCCTACACTGTTTAAACTATACAGGGAGTGCAGAATTATTAGGCAAGTTGTATTTTTGAGGATTAATTTTATTATTGAACAACAACCATGTTCTCAATGAACCCAAAAAACTCATTAATATCAAAGCTGAATATTTTTGGAAGTAGTTTTTAGTTTGTTTTTAGTTTTAGCTATTTTAGGGGGATATCTGTGTGTGCAGGTGACTATTACTGTGCATAATTATTAGGCAACTTAACAAAAAACAAATATATACCCATTTCAATTATTTATTTTTACCAGTGAAACCAATATAACATCTCAACATTCACAAATATACATTTATAACATTCAAAAACAAAACAAAAACAAATCAGTGACCAATATAGCCACCTTTCTTTGCAAGGACACTCAAAAGCCTGCCATCCATGTATTCTGTCAGTGTTTTGATCTGTTCACCATCAACATTGCGTGCAGAAGCAACCACAGCCTCCCAGACACTGTTCAGAGAGGTGTACTGTTTTCCCTCCTTGTAAATCTCACATTTGATGATGGACCACAGGTTCTCAATGGGGTTCAGATCAGGTGAACAAGGAGGCCATGTCATTAGATTTTTTTCTTTTATACCCTTTCTTGCCAGCCACGCTGTGGAGTACTTGGACGCGTGTGATGGAGCATTGTCCTGCATGAAAATCATGTTTTTCTTGAAGGATGCAGACTGCCCTTTACCAATCCAGCCACGGGCCCATCCATCTGGCCCATCAAGACTCACTCTCATTTCATCAGTCCATAAAACCTTAGAAAAATCAGTCTTGAGATATTTCTTGGCCCAGTCTTGACGTTTCAGCTTGTGTGTCTTGTTCAGTGGTGGTCGTCTTTCAGCCTTTCTTACCTTGGCCATGTCTCTGAGTATTGCACACCTTGTCCTTTTGGGCACTCCAGTGATGTTGCAGCTCTGAAATATGGCCAAACTGGTGGCAAGTGGCATCTTGGCAGCTTCACGCTTGACTTTTCTCAGTTCATGGGCAGTTATTTTGCACCTTGGTTTTTCCACACGCTTCTTGCGACCCTGTTGACTATTTTGAATGAAACGCTTGATTGTTCGATGATCACGCTTCAGAAGCTTTGCAATTTTAAGAGTGCTGCATCCCTCTGCAAGATATCTCACTATTTTTGACTTTTCTGAGCCTGTCAAGTCCTTCTTTTGGCCCATTTTGCCAAAGGAAAGGAAGTTGCCTAATAATTATGCACACCTGATATAGGGTGTTGATGTCATTAGACCACACCCCTTCTCATTACAGAGATGCACATCACCTAATATGCTTAATTGGTAGTAGGCTTTCGAGCCTATACAGCTTGGAGTAAGACAACATGCATAAAGAGGATGATGTGGTCAAAATACTAATTTGCCTAATAATTCTGCACTCCCTGTAGGCTTCTATCTGTACCCCATATGCCGTTTGTCATCACCAGTGGGAGAATGTGTAAACCAAACCCCAGACAAGGTGAAATACATAGTAGCGGCATACCCACGTAGTCACCTTAAGGAATTGCTGTTTACTGGGTCTTCAGGGATAAAGGCTTAGACTTGGCTGGGCCTCATGTATGCAGTGGACCGCTGTCATAAGCAGACTCCTTCCAAACTGATGTGAAGGACAAGAAAAAAGACTTCCTGATGGGAAGGGGGAGGATCAATTTATTCCAGTTTCACAGTTCTATTTCCTGAACCTTCTGCTGTGAGAGGACGAGCTAACCATGAGTAAATGCTGCCATGATTGATCAGGAAAGCAAAATATAACAGCAAAAATCAATTCTTCATAATTGGTATTTGTTAGGGTGATTATAGTTGATAGGGGATGTAGTGTGGTTGTGGTACGTTTATCTATGTCTTTGTGGCCTAGGAGTAATGTGGTTAGTGTCTGGTTTGTAAGTGGCAGGGTGGGAGGCTCTAGGTGGGTGGTTTGAGTATTTTGGTGATGTAAAGTGATGTTTTGGGATAGCTGTGGTTGTCTGTCAGGTGACTGGTGATAATTCCTATGGGATTGGTTAGGGTAATGATTTCTGTAGTATTTCTGTTGATAGGGCCTAGGAGAGAAGGAGTGAAGTTTCATATTGTAATAATACAAATGAGGTCGAGTAGTGAGAGTATCTCATTTGGTATTGTGGTGATAATCAGGACTGTTTTTTTTGGTAGGTAGAAGTATCAGAGGAGTATTTTTGTTGTTAGTAAGGTGATATGTCCTTACTTGATCATTAGAGTAATCATGTATGTCTCTGATGTATTTTCTGACCTTAATATGTTTGGTGTCCATTTCTACCTTTTCAATTTTGTTTTTTATTATAATGGAGGATTGTTTAACCCCTTAAAGGACAACTATAGTGCCAGGAAAACATACTCTTTTTCCTGGCACTGTAGTGCCCTGAGGGTGCCCTCAGGGACCCCCTCCCGCCAGGCTGGATGAAGAGTAAAGGGTTAAAACTTACCTTTATTCCAGCGCCGGGCAGGGGGCTCTCCTCCTCCGATCCTCCTCCTCTCCTCCCATTCGGCTGAATGCACACACGCGGCAAGAGCTGCGCGCGCATTCAGCCGGTCTCATGGGAAAGCATTATCAATGCTTTCCTATGGACGCTTGCGTGCTCTCACTGTGATTTTCACAGTGAGAATCACGCAAGCGCCTCTAGCGGATGTCAGTGAGACAGCCACTAGAGGATTTGGAGGCTGGATTAACCCATTTATAAACATAGCAGTTTTTTCTCTGAAACTGCTATGTTTATAAAAAAATGGGTTAACCCTAGCTGGACTTGGCACCCAGACCACTTCATTAAGCTGAAGTGGTCTGGGTGCCTAGAGTGGTCCTTTAACCCCTTAAGGACACATGACATGTATGACATGTCATGAATCCCTTTTATTCCAGAAGTTTGGTCCTTAAGGGGTTAAGGACCCATGACATGTGTGACATGTCATGACTACCTTTTATTCCAGAAGTTTGGTCGGTCCTTATGGGGTTAAAGGCCTGTGTCTCAGTGAATGGCAGAAGTATTTCATGGAGGTTATTTATTTCAATGTCTAGAAGAAATAGTTTTTTGCTTTTTTTGTTATTAAAGTTTCCATTAGACCAAAAGTACATAATTCAAATTTTTTGTTCCATTCGCTCATAAACTCAACGTCATCTTGGTCTGAGGTTTGTAGTTTAAAATATCTTAAACCTCTAGTGGTTATTTGTTCATCCATGTATTTTAGTTTGATTTGTGATGTTAAGGCTGTTTCTAGTTTTTTAACACCTTCAGGACCGGACTGTTTTTGCGATGTTTGTACGTTAAGGACCAGAGCTATTTTAACACTTTTGTGGTGTTTGTGTTTAGCTGTAATTTTCTACTCTCTCATTTAATGTTCCGATACAAATTATATATTGTTTTTTTTCTTTACATACTATTATTTTTATCATGTCATATAATTTCATTAAAAAATAATAAAAAATAATAATAAAATATGGTGAAAAAAAAAAAAAAATTTTTACTTTTACTTAAAAAATCTTTTACTGATCTACAAAATCGAATGAAACAAACTGCTAAATAGATTCAAAATGTTGTCCTGAGTTTAAAAACACCAAATGTTTATGTGTTTTTTGCTTTCATTTGCAAGTTATAGGGCTATAAGTACAAGTAGGAAATTGCTGTTTCAAAATGTACATTTTTCAAATGTATCAATAGTGACATTGTAACACTGTTATGTCATAAATCTCCAAAAAACACCCCGCATGTATATATTTTTCTTAAACTAGATAACCCAGGGTATTCATCTAAGAATATTTTGATACTTTCTATGCAGCCATTTTACCACAAACCTTTGCCAAACTTTGCATAGGTAGTTTATTTTTTTTATTTTTTCACATACATTGCAATTCAGGTATAAATTCACAGATTATGTTATGTGTCACTGCCAAACAACACCCCAATATGTGTTCAGCAACATCTCCTGAGTACAGGGATATCCCCCATGTTTAGGTGTGTTGGGTTGTTTGGGGGCTAAAAGGCCACATTTTGCAGGTGCGCATATCAGTTTCCCAGCTTGGAATTTTGACATGTAGTCAACCTGCATGCATGTCCTATTTGGGACATTTTTGAAGCCGGCCAATGTATTTTACCCCCATCAAACCATATATTTTTGAAAAGTAGGCACCCTAGGGTATTTCACATGGTGGTATTTTAACACTTTCCATGCACTAATTCTACCACCAGGCTTTGTCAAACATTGAGTTAGTACATTTGTTTCTGTTTTTTTTCACACACCTTGTACTTTAGGCATGAATTAACGGATCCTGTTATGTATCACTGCCAAACAACACCCCAATATGTGTTCAGCAAGATCTCATGAATACAGTGATACCACCCATGCATAGGCTTGTCGTTTTCTATGGGGGCTAAAAGGCCACATTTGGCAGGTGCGCTTATCAGTTTCCCAACTTAGAATTTTGACATGTAATCAACCTGTGCCCATGTCCCATTTGAGCCAATGTATTTTACCCCCATCAAACCATATATTTTTGAAAAGTAGACAACCCAGGGTATTTTAAATGGTGGTATTTTAACACTTTTCATGCACTGAATTCTACCACCAGCCTTTGTCAAACTTTTGGGTAGTAATCTTTTTTTGTTTCTTTGTCACACACATTGTACTTTAGGCATGATTTAACAGATCCTGTTATGTGTCACTGCCAAACACTTCCCAATATGTTCAGCAACATCTCCCGAGTACAGTGATACCGCCATGTATAGGGTTGCTGGGTTGTTTAGGGGCCAAAAGGCAACAATCAGAACTTGTACATGTCAGTTTTTCAACTTGATATATAGGTATGCTTGGTCTATCTTCAGTTGGACATATTTTTGCACCCCCCAGTTAATGTTACCATCATGACAGTGTATATAGTATATATTTTTATAAAGTAGACATCAAAGGTTACAGAAGATGGGGTGTTTTGACTTCTTTCCCCCCAACCATTTTGCCCCCCAGAGAAAGTGTAGTGGTAATTTTTTTAATTCTGTTTTTTATGCACACGTCATCTGGTTTTGGCCAGCTGGTTATGTGTTACTGCCAGAAAACTTGTTAGACCAAATGTGCAGGTAGCAAATGTACATTTAGCAGCAATCTTTAAACTGACTCCTGCAAATAGAATCTAACTGGAGATTTGGGGGAAGGAAACTGACTAACAAAAAATGGCTGCTTTCCAAAGAAACAAAAAATAAAATAAAATTTCAGGAACACTTCTTACAACTGTTTTGTATGGTACTGTTTAAAACATGTTCCTACACACAGTCCTGGTTTCGAAGGGCAATCAGGACAGTGAAAAGGGGTGTCTGTCCTTTTCCCGTTTTTAAAACAGACCCGGCAACGTTTCTGGGGGGGGGGTTGTTTCTAGCAGTTGGCGGTAACTTAAAAATAAAATGTCTGGACTCAGCTTGTACCGTTGTTGGAACTTGTCCATCTCCATAAATTGTTAAAGAAATTATTTTCAACTGAAATTGGAGAAAGGTGGTTTTCCCTGGATTATTTTTTTTTTAAAAGCAAAAATGAGTTGTGGGTTGCTATTTGCATCAGGTAGATCGCCACCTTTTTATACCATGCTTTGGTTTTTCGTAAAATAAGATATGGCTGCATCAGCTGATCAGCCAAATCAACACCCCCCCATGTACTTATTATACGCCCTGATGCAAACCGGTTTGGACTCTACTCTGCCCCGGACAGAGACGTCTGACATGCGTTCGTCATGGATGGTGGTTAGCATGTTGACATCATTCCTGTCCCTAAATTTTAGTGCAAGCACTTCAGCTTTGCGAAGTACTTTACATTCGCCTTTTTTTTATTTTGCCTCTATGAGAGATCGTGGAAAGTCTTTGGAATTTTTTCTGGCAGTGCCGCAGGCCAGTGTCTGTAAACCATAAAGTGTTTTAAACAGACAGATACTACTATAAAAATTATCCACATAAAGGTGGTAACCTTTATTAAACAAGGGGTTTAGAAGGTTCCATACAAGTTTCCCACTTGTCCGTAGGGAGTCAGGATAGCCAGGAGGGTCCAGTTGATCTTTCCCCTCATATACACTATGTGGCGAAACCGACCTCACCACGTGTCCTTGGAGGGGGCTGCTTGCCCGCCTCTTGCCTTTGGACTATGGACCCGACTTTATGTGAATGTGTTAACCCAGATAGCTATGCCATGGAGCCCATTCGTGTAGTTAAAGACTTCGGCTCCATGGCAATTGAACTGTGTGAATAGGATCTGAGCGCTATTCGGTAGTTTTGTGCGCTCAGATCCCAGCTATCTGGGGATACGTGACATGTCTGTGTTTTATGTATAAAATGTGACTTTGTGTAGATAGCCATGTGCCAGCCAGGGCCCAAAATATATTTTACTAACTTCTGAACCCCTGGCCTGATTCATGCCATTTTTTGATATGTTGTTCCCCTGAATAGATTGATTGTGAATATGTCATTTTTTCTTATGTGAATTGGATGTGTGGTTTTAGAGTTATGAGTGTTGGTTAAAAAGTATGTTTTAAAATGTATGTATAATTGGATTACCGTATTTTTCGCTCCATAAGACGCACTTTTTTTCCCCTCAAAAGTGAGGGGAAATGTCTGTGCGTCTTATGGAGCGAATACTTACCTGTCTTGTAGGGTTGGCCGGCAGCACAGGGCGCACCGCGGTACTGGAACTTGAATTTCAGGTTCGGGTTTCCGGCGGGACTGAAAGGAAGTGTGCACAAGCTGAGTGCACACTTCCTTTCAGTCCCGCCGGAAACCGGAACCTGAAATTCAAGTTCCAGTACCGCGGTGCGCCCTGTGCTGCCAGCCAACGCTACAAGACAGGTAAGTAATTATGGGACAAGGGGAGGAGGACAGTATGGGAGAGAAGAATATGGGAGGGGGGGATGAAGTCTATGGGGGGGGGAGTTGAAGTCTATGGGGGGGATGAAGTCTATGGGCAGGGGGGAGGGGGGAGGAGGGGAGGGGGAGGGGGGGGGGAAGGGGGAGGGGGAGGGGGGGAGGGGGGAGGGAGGGAGAGATGAAGTCTATGGGGATGGGGGGAGAGATGAAGTCTATGGGGAGGAGGGGGGAGTTGAAGTCTATGGGGAGGGGGGAGAGATGAAGTCTATGGGGAGGAGGGGGGGAGTTGAAGTCTATGGGGAGGGGGGGGAGATGAAGTGTATGGGGAGGGGGGAGATGAAGTCTATGGGGAGGGGGTGGATGAAGACTATGGGGAGGGGGTGGATGAAGACTATGGGGAGGGGGTGGATGAAGACTATGGGAGGGGGGGTATGAAGACTATGGGAGAGGGGGGATGAAGACTATGGGAGGGGGGGACACTATGGGACAGGGGAGAAAAAATATTCTGAACAAACTGTCCCATAGTAAGAAACACTATGGGACAGTTTGTTCAGAATATTTTTTTTCTGGGTTTCTTCCTCTAAAAACTAAGTGCGTCTTATGGTGAGGTGCGTCTTATGGAGCGAAAAATACGGTACCTCCCAGGCTAAGGGGAAGGAATCTGTGGGATGTAACCATTGTGTGATTGGTGTATTGTAAATCCCTCCCTTGCATGGGAGAATCCTTTATAAGACAGTGTGTGAATAAATCTGTTCCTGTTTTACCCTCAAAGTGAAGTGTCGTCTCATTCTTGGGGGAGGATTTATTGCATGCTGTTTCAGTTTGACTGCTAGGAGTGCAAACCTATTCGTATGGTTCACATTCAACTGTCTACAGCATTCAGACGCTTGAGAGGATTTATATGCTTCTCAGATTTGGTGATTGTGGTGTCTGCCAGAGTGCTTGGAGTCCTCAGGAAACGCTAGGAGCATCCTTTAACGGAGGTACCCAGTCGGGGTGCCAGGTGATCCGTTACACACGAAAGGCAAACGTGTATCCACTTTCGCTCTCGCACAGTTTGTACAGTTTTATGCCATACCTAGAGCTCTTTGAGGGGATGTATTGTCTGAACCATAATCTCCCATATATTTTTCATTAGAGATTCATCTATGGATACATTTTGTTGGGGGGTATAAACATCCGAAAATTTGTCCTGAAAATGGTCTAGCATTGGGCGTATTTTATAAAGCCTATCGTATTGGGGGTGACAGAGGGTATTGTCACTGAAATGTAAAAATCTCAGCAGTAATTCATATCTGGCTCTAGGCATGGTTTGGGAGAATACTGGACTAGACATTATTGGGTTGGTGCTCCAGTATGAGCGAATCAATGGCTTCTTTATAATCTGAGCATTGTAAGAGCCCAGAATTTTTTAAGCTCTGGGACATCTGTGGGATGCCAGTCATGCTCCCTGACTGTATAGCTACCTGGATTGTTATCAATAAATTGGGTAGCATACAAGTTAGTCTGGGAAGAAATCTCCTCCCAGATGGTATCCCCTAAAAATAGTTCTACATACTGCATTGGGGAGAAGCCATCCACATTAACATTAATGCCTGCGTTGGCACTAAAAGGGGGGACGTTGGGCTCGGCTAACTGTGGAGGTACCCAGTCCTCCTCCACATTCGGCGTAGCAGAGGAAGCACAGCTTCTTTCTTCAGCCGTCTCACACACAGATGACTTGTTGTCTTGACTAGACGTGTCAGAAAACTGACCTGGGTCAAAATCTGACGCAGTGTCAGTGGCGTCAGAGTCTGACGCCAAGAAGGCATATGCCTCCTGCAAGTTATACATACGCTGCATGTTTTACACACGACTAAAACAAATTACAAACACACAATTTTTTTTAATTTTTTTTAACTAAAACAGACTAAACAGCAATCCCTAAACTAACTCCTGTCACAAAAATCTAATGGAGATTTGGGGGAAGGAAACTGACTGACTAGGACAGACCAAAACAGACCAAAACACACCAAGACAGACCAAGACAGACCAAGACACAGATTTTAAAACAAATTTAACCCTTTAAGGGCTAAAAAAAATACAGACAGTACAAATGCACTGCTGTAACAGATCTGGCAGGGAAGGGGTTAAAATGTTTTTTTTATTCACTTTAGATACTGTATAAAGCTCTGGAACACTTCTGCTGCAACAAACTATCACGATCTCTGTCTCTCTCGCCTCACAAAACGCTACAGAGGAGAGAGGGGCAGAGATCACTGTCAAAGTGAGTGTTTGTAACACCCACTTTGACAGCAGCCAATTGTGAGTGATCGCGGATCGCTCACACGCCGCAATTGGCTGTTACTATCTGCCTGGGATGTCTGGCAAATAGTTACAGCATTATACTGGCAGGTTTGAACCGCTGACGGTCCTGAGCCGTCATAGCGAAAAACGGGCTGCGGGAAGCAATCAAAGATCGCTCTTTGATTGCAGGGGCGTATTAGCCGCGAGGCAAACAAGGCATTTGCCTTGGGAGGCATTTTCCAGGGGGCGGCAAAAAAAGCCGCCCCCCAAATGCCCAAGGCAAATGTCTTGTTAGCCTTGCGGCTAACAAGACATGCTGGGCTGCTGCTGGGCGGTCAGGCGGCACTGCTGGGCGGGCTGCGAGGGAGCACTCCCCCTGAGCTGTCTGCTCAGCTCCCTCGCGCACCGCAGAGTGAGGCTGGGAGCCGGAATATGACGTCATATTCCGGCTCCGCCTCCCAGCCTCACTGTGCGGCGCGCGAGGGAGCTGAGCAGACAGCTCAGGGGGAGTGCTACCTCGCCGCCCGCCCAGCAGCGCCGCCCGACCGCCCAGCAGCCACTGGACCACCAGGGAGAAAAATGACCCCCCCACCCAGCATTCCCAAAGGTAAGGAGGCTGGGGGGGTTAAAGTAAAAAAAAAAAGAAAAGTGTTAATGTGTGTGTGAGTGTCTGTTAGTGAGTGTGAGTGTGTGAGTGTCTGTTAGTGAGTGTGAGTGTGTGTGTGTCTGTTAGTGAGAGAGTGTGAGTGTGTGTGTGTGTGTGTGTCTGTTAGTGAGTGTGAGTGTGTGTGTGTCTGTTAGGGTGTCTGTTAGTGTGGGTGTCTGTTAGTGTGGGTGTCTGTTAGTGTGTTTATGTTAGTGTGTTTGCCTGTGAGTGTGTGTGTGTGTCTGACTGTGTGCGTCTTTTAGTGTGTGTCTGACTGTTTGTGTCTGTTAGTGTGTGTGTATGTTAGTGAGTGTGTGTTTCTGCTAGTTTGTGTCTGCTAGTGAGTGAGTGTGTGTCTGTTAGTGTGTGTCTGTTAGTGTGTGTGTTTGTCTGTTACTGAGTGTGAGTTTGTCTGTTAGTGTGTGTGTTTCTGTTAGCGAGTGTGTGTTTCTGTTAGCTAGTGTATGCGTATCTGTCAGTGAATGTGAGTGTGTGTATTTAGAATGCGGGGCGGGGTAAAGGTTGATAGGCACGCGGGGGGGCGCCTGAGTTTTGTGCTGCCTAGGGCAGCACAAAACCAGGATACACCACTGTTTGATTGCTTCCCGCAGCCCGTTTTTCGCTATGACGGTTCAGGACCGTCAGCAGTCCAAACGCACGTATGACCACTGACGGTCCTGAACCGTCAGCGGTCCTGAAGGGGGTTAAAAAGATTTAGTTTTTTGATTGTAAGTCTATACTCTAATTCGGATAGGTATAGTAACTTCAGTATCAAAAACATTTTTAATGCCAATAGTGTGGTTATTTCTAAAATAAAAAATAGACATAGTAGGCTAGGGAAGATAAAAAGCAGCTACCACCAGTGGGATTGAGGTATAATAATTAAGTGAAAAGTGTACAGAAGCATCAGCGCTTAAAAACTTAAATAAAGGCAGCACACCGAAAGGATAGGACTCCCTCACAGGCCCTATAGGTATATACCGTATATACTCGAGTGTAAGACAAGTTTTTCAGCACATTTTTTGTGCTAAAAAAACCCCACTCGTCTTATACTCGAGTCACTGTCTGTATTACGGCAACTTACATTGCCATAATACAGACAAGGACCGCCGGGCTCATTTCAAGCCTGGCGGTCCTGTTGGGGGCTGGCAGCGAGCTGTAACTTACCTTTCCTGCACCTCCTGTCAACTCCCTTCTCCTCCGGTCCTGTCAGCTCCCCTGTCAGCTCAACTGTAAGTCTCACAAGAGCCGCGGGTCAAAGCGTTGCCACTTAGACTGCAAGACTTACAGGGGAGCTGACAGGGGTGCTGACCGGACCGGAGGAGAGAGAAGGGAGCTGACAGGAGCTGCAGGAAAGGTAAGTTACAGCTCTCTGCCAGCCCCCCCCCCCCCCACTGCACAGCACTGAGAGACCCCCTCCCTGGCCACACACACAAACACACTCTGCATCACACACACACACTGCATTCATACACACACACACTGCACTCACACACACACACTGCACTCACACACACACACTGCATTCACACACACACACACTGCACTCATACACACACACACTGCATTCATACACACTCACACACACACACACACACTGCACTCATACACACACACACTGCATTCATAAACACACACACTGCACTCATACACACACACTGCATTCATACACACACACTGCACTCACACACACACACACTGCATTCATACACACACACACTGCACTCACCCACACACACACACACCGCATTCATACAAACACACTGCATTATATACACACACACTGCATTCATTATATACACACACTGTAAATAAATATTCAATTAATATAATTTTTTTGGGATATAATTTTATTTAAAAATTTACCAGTAGCTGCTGAATTTCCCACCCTAGTCTAATACTCGAGTTAATAAGTTTTCCCAGTTTTTTGGGGTAAAATTAGGGGTCTCGACTTACATTCTGGTCGACTTATACTTGAGTATATAGGTAGAATATATAATATATATAAATAAACAATGATACAATACAGAGAGAGAACAATAAAAAATAACAGGTATAGGTAAGAACAGCCAAAAAAGAGTCCAGTAAAACCTTAGGATGAGAGAGAACAATCACAGTTATATCTGAGGTAGAGGCGTCTATGGAGTAGTGGGATCAAGGGGTTCGTGGGATCCATATGAAAGAGAAAAGAAAATCGAAAACAGAAATAGGCAGCAGCCAATAAAAAGGTCTATATGATCCTACTCACGTTTTTGAGAGCTAAAAACTATCTCTAGTATAAACAGCATACAGTGGTATAATCCCCACTTCTGGGATACGTGAGTGAGTGTTGTAAGTAGATCGAGAAAGCCCTAAGGGGAGAAACGCTTTGTGGAAATTTTAACTAACATTATATTTTTAACTTTGGTCCGCAAAGTGTTCGCATGTTTATAGGACAAGTTGTTCTGTAGTTTGAAAAAGCGTTACTGTTAATTTCATTTGAACGAAAACATACAAAATGCGGTATGGTCTAAATAATACCATATGCTTTTGACACAGTTTTCATTCAATCTAATAGCCATTAGGTAGTTTTGTAATGGATTACACTTAATGTTATAAATTTGAAATTGTTCTGTTAAAAGTAATTTGTGAGATATTATACGAACGAAGAGAAAAAAAAACACAGTGTCTGATATATTAAAAATGTATTATGTGTAACACCATTGACCTATATATCAATATTTTTCTATAATAAAATAAGTTATAGAGCTATGATAATAAAAAAATAAAAATATATATGTATATATAAAAAAAGAAAAAAGAAAACGTAAGAAGTAAAGTTTGTTCATTCCTAGAAGGAGAGAATAAAAAAAAAAAAAATCTCATTTGTAAAACTAAAACAAATCTAGTGATCATAATAATCAAATCTCACATAGATAGCTAATATATACAGTTTATTGACTGAAACATTGATTTTCATTTTGAGCTAATAAAAGCTAAGTTTTATTCATTCGACTTGGAAGTCCCTGGAGTGCTATCTTGTACTTTTGGCTGTATATATATATATATATATATATATATATATATATATATATATACACACACACAACTAATCTTGCACTTCACTTACTGGTATTAGTGCCTGGTGCTTGTCAGCCATTCAGATAGCACTCCAAGGACTTGTAGAGGAATATAATAAAACTTAGCTTTTATTGCTCAAAGTTTAAAAGATCAACGTTTTAGTTGCACTCCAAACTTTCATCAGGATGAGCTAATATAATAACAGATGTTCTTATGTACCCACCACCAACATATTAACTTACCACTTAATGCAGAGATTCAATCTGAAGTTGCCATTAACGGAGCCTGCCTGGGTTGGAAATTGACCCCAATTGCGTCATCACGAGGCGTTCGTCGTCATGACGTCACCAGAGGTCACCTCCTTGGTAACATAACAACAAATCATTGTGTACACGTGATACTGTTACCAGCGCCCTCTAGATATCGGCGGTAATAACAGCACACAAGTTCATATACTTCTAACTCAGAGAATCCCCATAAAAAACATATATACACAGCTGAGCAAGCTATACTGAGCAAAATATATAGACTAAATACACAGAGAATATATAATCCCACTATATGCATTAGAAACATGCAGTGGTACAGCACCATATCGATATCAGACAAAGAGGCTTTGACAGTGATTCTTAAATTACCCCACCTGGGGATCAATTGTCTACCTGGAATACTTTTTAGATAGCCCTCACTCTTATGTACCGAAGGCTAATGTTGGAGGGTAATTAATATCATATTGTATATTCACTGCCAGAAAAGTACTGTTAAATATATCAAAAGATGGAGCTATCACTGATCCATATGACTAGAATCCAATTCCAGGACCTCCTGTGGTACACAACTTGGCTAAAAGGAAGAAATACTACACAGAAGAAAAACTACTGAAGAAAAGAGGAACACAAACTTGAGGGGATAACAAGTGTTATAAAAATGCATTTAACTTGGAATCTACATTTAGGTCTTTGTGTTCTAGGGTATCCAACTGGAAAATCCATCTGGCCTCTACTTCATCTATGTCCTTTTCTAAATCTTCTCCTCTCTAATCCACTTTAACTTCTTCAGTTGCCATAAAGCGGAGATCCTCCAGATTCCTTGAGTGGAACATGTCAAAGTGTTTGGATAAATTATGGGTGGATAAGCCCTCCTTGATATTCATAATATGGTCACCCAATCTTTTCTTAAAGGGTCTCTTGGTTCTCTCTATATACTGTCTGTAACATGGGAAAATAAATAGATAAATTATTCCTGAAGAATCACAATCCAGTAGTGTTTTGATCTTAAAACTCTCATATGTATCTATGTAGGATAATTCCTTCACAAGTAATTTTTTTTTTTTGTTATTCTTACACCCTTGACATTTTCCACATTTTTTAAAACCTACTTCCTCCACTCGCATATTCACCCTTGACATTTTCTTTACAGTGGGTGCTAGCATTGTCTTTAAGCTAGGTGCTTTGGAATAGATCATCCTTGGTTTATCTCCTAGTACTTTACCTAATACTGGATCCCGTTTTTAAATATTCCAATTTTTGTTCTGAAGGTTCTGTATTGTATAACCTTGGTTACTGAATCTGGTAATGAATACTGGAGCATCCGTACAATTTTCTAAAATAGGTTTAGTCTCTAAAGTAGATTATTTTGCAAGTTCCAAGGCCTTAGTAAATGTCACATCAAGGACTTCCTTGGAGTATCCCTTTGTCGTAAATTGGTGTTTAATTTATTCATTTGTGTTTTACACACTTTTTGTTCAGAACAATTCCATTTCACCCTCCTGAATTGGCTGAAGGGAATATTGTTGAGCCAACTTTTCTTGTAAAAACTATTTGCTGGGATGAAATTATTACAATCAACAGGTTTTCTAAATGTCCTTGTATGTAGTCTGTCATCTTTTATATAGATATCCAAATCCAAAAATGCCACTTCTTCAAATGACTGGTTAAGTGTAAACCTCAATTTATAGGGATTATAATTCAAGTATTGTTTGAAAATTTCAACATCCTCATTCCAAATATAAATGCAATTATAAATGTATATCTGCCATAGGACCAGATTTGCACCAAAGGGGGAGTCATTCCAGATGAACTTGTCTTCCCACTTGCCCATAAACAGATTTGCATAACTTGGTGCAAATCTGGTACCATGGTACTTTCTTCCATGTGGAGATAAAAATTACATTGTGCCCCAAAATAATTGTGGCTTAAAATGAATGCTGTACATTTCACTAAGAAATCAATGTGGTCATTGCTCAAATATGAGTGGGTGGCTAAGCTGTATTGTTCAGCTTCACACACTTGAAGGTGCTCTATGACTGTATAAAGTGATGTGACATCTGCTGTCACCATACTGTAATCTTTCTTCCATTCTATGGTGGATAGAACTTTGATGATCTGTGTGGCATCTCTAAAATACGATTTCAACTTTGTCACTATTGGTTGTAGAAATTGATCCAAATATTCAGACAAATTAGACATAACTGCGCCGATGCCCAAAATTATTGGTCTGCCTGGGGTGCTCGTCATTTGCTTGTGGATCTTTGGAAGATGGTAAAACACTGGTGTCTTAGGGTGTTTGCTTAAAATATAATTATATTCTCTTTTGTTCAAAATCCCTTTGCATTTACCTTTATCCAATAGTTCCAGAAGGTCTTCTTTGAATCCATCTTCCAAAAGTATTTTGCTTTCTTTTTCGTAATCCTCTAAATTCATAAATACAAAGCCCCACCTTTATCGGCAGATCTTATAATTATTTGTTCATCTTCCATCTTAAATTCTTTCTTTGCTTCGTAAAATGGATTGAACCTGTAACCAAAGTGGTTTGATCAAGCCACATTCCCACCATATGTGGGTCATATTACCCTTGTCTACTCCGCATCTCCAGCAAAGCGGGTTTGTCTCGGGGTAAATTCGGTGTAGTCTCTGTGGTGTCAGGTACCATCTATAGATTACCTTTTTGTGAGCTTCAACATGAGAGAAACAAGATGTGATCCCTTTGAGGGCGTTTAATGATTGGAGCCATTGGTCATTCGAGATATGTGGTATTCCCTCTTTTTCCCATTGGGACACATATGTGAAAGACTGCGGTGGCCTGTCACCTAACAGAGCTTTATAACAAACGTATAAGGCTTTGGGTTTAGTCGGTGAAAAAAGGCACCTATTGAAAATAATTAACGCTTGAGCCTCTCGGGGTGTTGTTAATGAAGTTTTCACCGATACTTTACTGTTCATCATGCTCTTCAGTTGTAGGTATTTAAATATATATATGATGCTGGTAGGTTATACTTAGCCTGAAGATCAGGGAAGGGTAGGATTTTCCCTTGGGAGCAGAGGTCTCTAATATGGGTGATACCATGAGCATTCCACGGTTTTAATGATAGACCTGGAGTAACCCCTTCTAGCGCCCCCAACGGGGCATATGTACAGAATTTCCCTTTGTCAGACATTATGGTTAGGACCTTGTCCCAAACTTTCATAGACAGTTTGGTGGTAGGATATAGCCCTCCTTTCTGTTTTCTATATGGTGATGGAGACCACAGAGTGTGTAAGAGTTTGTGCGGAAGTGATTTGTCATGTTCCATATCAACCCATTGTAGGGTATGCTTAGGAGTGTGAAGGCGTATGGCGGCTTCTAGGAGGGCAGCTTCATAATATGCAATTGATTTTGGAAAACCTAGTCCTCCGTCTCGTTGTGTAAGTTGCATTAGGGATAAAGGCAATCTAGCTTTTGCTTTGTTCCAGATATACTTGGTTAGGATCGATTGGAGGTGTTTCAGTATAGATGGTGGTATGTACAGTGGCAGCATTCTAAATATGTATAATATTTTTGGCAATAGAACCATTTTAATAGAGTTTAATCTGCCTAGCCACGATAAGTGGACGTGTTTCCATAATTGAAAGTGTGAGTTACATATGAGGTGCAGCGTACCATAGTTGAGGGACACCATTTGTGGGACATGTAACGTTAATTTCACGCCTAAGTACGTAATGTATTTTTGTCTCCAATCAAAGTTGAAGTTTTGGCGTAGTACGTTTGTTTGTGATGAGGATATGTGTAGTGGTAGGGCTTGTGTTTTAGTACTATTAAGTTTATAGTATGATATACGACCATATTCTTGTAACGTTTCCATAATTCGAGGCAAAGATATCTCCGGCGAACTAAGGGAAAGTAAGATATCGTCGTCAAACATAGATAGCTTGTATTCATTCGTGTTGATATGTATGCCTGTGATGAGCGGGTCTTGTCGGATTTTGTACGCTAAGGGCTTCTAACGCTAGTATAAAAAGTAAAGGGGACAGAGGGCACCCTTGCCTGGTACCATTCGTAAGTGTAAACGGGGTTGACAGGAATCCTGATTGATATACTCGAGCAGTGGGGTGTCTGTATAGCGCCATGATACCTTGTATGAGTTGTTGTGGGAAGCCAAATTTAATTAGTACTGACGTCATGTATGCCCAATTGAGCCTATCAAAAGCTTTTTCAGCATCTAAGGCTAACAGGAGGCTTTCGATCCCTGTCGTTTCGATGTGGGAAAGTATATTGTTACAGAAGCCTTGGTTTTATTGTACACCTTTAAGTACCATTTTTACCTATGCAGCCGTTCGGATGATTTCGCACAAATTCTTTGTGCTCGGAATAGGTGGCCGCCATTTCGGGACTTTACACGTGTTCGCGGCCATCTTGCGCACGAACAGCGGTGTTTGCCTGTAACCGCATGGAACTAAAAACGGATACGCGAACAGGCGAACACCGCTGAGTCCTCCAGACCTCCATGAATTCGTACAGAAACTACCGAACAACCCACCGTTCGGTAGAAAGACTTAATGGACTATGGGGAGTCTGGCGACTATAAAGATTCGAATGGATGGCAAGGTTTTCGTGTCTTTTCACCGTGCGAACGGAGACCGACCGCAAGGCCAAAACTCATGGAACTATTTTCGGCTAGTTGGTCTGTGCGGTCGGTCAAAACTTTGGAACCCTGTATCTGACTAACTATTTATCCGAATGGACTGATTTTTAAATATGTTGGTCCCCTGAACCAGAGCTATCTGGGGATACCAGATTTAAAGCTGTACCCCCTGTTTTTGGGGTACATCCAGAACCTGGGTAAAATAATGTACGTTTAATTATGTTAACTGGTTATCTGAGGGGAGGGGATGTGTGGGTTGTACCCTGTACTGGATTGGTGATTTTATGCCTCCCCCTGGGTGTGTTCTTTCTGTACTGAATCCTAATAAAAATCAGGCTGGGTATTCCAGTCCTCAGTTCTTGTTTGACCCTCAAATCGCAGCCTCGACTCGTTTTGTGGGCAAAAGGGTATCCTAGCTGTGCTATAGCTAGTGGGATTATTCTACACTTACAGGACTCGTATGGAATACTTTGGACAGCAGCTCCCCCTCCTCTTCAGCAATAGGAATCCAGACTACTAAGCGGTCCAGCTCTCAGCAAGACTAAGGGTAACCGTAACATTTGGTGGCAGCGGTGGGATTATCCTGGATTTCCTAGGAGAGGTGCGGAACGGATGGAGAGCGCTTACGAAAAATTGAAGCGTACAACCCTAAAAGATTTACTTGAAAGCAGAGGGGGGTACGCCAGCAACCGGCCAAGGAGGGAGCTGATCGCAGAGCTGACAGAACTGGATCAGAGCTTCGCAATGGCAGAAACCCCAACCACAATCAGTGACGAAAAGACCAGGATTGTTCGGGAAAGGCTCCCGCTATACGGGCCGAATCCCTCCATAGAACTGGTGCAGCAATTGATGGCAGAGGCAGACGAGGATATACAAAAGGCTCGAGCCCACGAGCTCAGCATAGCAAATGCACAACGCAATGCTGAAGCCCCGCAGGTAATCGTTCCTGTCGAAAATACAGGGAGGCCCAAGATACCCTATGCGGCATTTCGACCCTTCCTAGAGAGCGAGACATGAATAGATGAATACTTGGCGGACTTCGAAAGGCAATGCGCCCTACACCAGATTCCCCCCGGAGAATGGCCCATGATATTGTCCGGGAAACTGTCCGGGCGAGCCGTGGAAGCCTTTCGTACTCTGGGTGCTGAGGAAGTGACACAGTATAAGCTGGTTAAAGAGACACTGCTAAGACGGTACGCGGTAACTCCAGACACGTATCGCCGGCAGTTCCGGAGCACCAAGAAGAAGCCTAACGATACCCAGATGGAATGGGCACACCGAATGCGGAGAGCGGCAAATCACTGGATGAGCGGCAGTAAAGCTGTGACCGGTGAGGAGATTTTACAATTGTTTCTCTTAGAACATTTTTATAATGGTATGGAACAGCAGGGGAAGGAATGGCTGCGAGACAGGCGACCTTCTACCCTAGAAGAAGCAGCCAAATTGGCCGATGAACACTATGACTCTCGTCTACACGAACCCACGAACTACCGAGCCCCAGCACGGGTTGAGCCCAGAGAGGTTTTCCGTGCACCTCCTCGAGCTGAATTCCGAGCCCCGGTGCCCGCAGGGCCCGCCCGACACACAGGACCCCCCAATAACAGCTTTGAACGTCCCAGACCGACTTGCCACCGATGCAAGCAACCAGGACATTTCATGGCTAACTGCCCCCTTAACACGCACCAGACCCCCAGGAATTACAATTATCCCTCTGGGTCATATCGGCCTGCCCGGGCCCTCTGTGTTAACCAAGAGATCCCTATGGAGGAATATTTGGGACCACTTCACGAGGCAGACCCTGTCTATGCCGCTTCAGATAACCGCCAGCATCATCGGCAGAAGGTATGGCTCGAGGGGCGATCTACCGAGGGGTTGAGAGACACAGGGGCTACCATCACACTGGTACAGAGTCATCTGGTGCCAGAGCACAAGAGATCAGGACAGACTGTGGCCGTTAGAGTGGCGGGGGGGGATGTGTACAAAATTCCGACAGCTAAAGTGCATCTTGATTGGGGAGCGGGGAAAGGGTCTGTGAACGTGGGCATAATGGATAATTTACCTGCCGAAGTACTACTGGGCAACGATTTGGGCCCCATGACTTCTGCCTATGCTCCAGCATACAACAGCGAGGCAAACCCAGTGACTACCCGAGCCCAAGCCCGGATGGAGCAAGAATTCTCACCAGTGCGGGAGACCCAGGTAAGACCTACTTCGACCCTGCCTGACATGTTAGGTACCATCCCCTGGGACACCCCAGATGCTTTCGAGACAGAGTCTAAGACTGACCCGACATTACAAAAATACCGGGAACGAGCAGAGACTGGGAGGGGCGGGACAGATAACGAAACATTTTTATGGGAAAAAGGGAAGCTATATCGCGTGACAGAGAAAAAGGGACAACGTAGACGACAGCTGGTAGTACCACACAAATACCGTCGGGAAATCCTTAAGATAGGACACGACATCCCCTTGGCAGGCCACCTAGCTGTCACTCGTACACTACACCGCATTACCCACACGTTCTTTTGGCCAGGGGTACACGCTGACGTTAGAACTTACTGTAATACCTGCGATGTGTGTCAGCGAGTAGGTAGGCGAGGTGATCACCCCAAAGCCCATTTAGTAAATATGCCCATTATAGAAGAACCCTTCAGCAGGGTTGCTATTGACCTAGTGGGACCACTGGCTACCCCTAGTCCCTCCGGTAAGCGCTACATTCTTACCGTAGTGGACTACGCTACCCGGTATCCCGAGGCTGTCGCCCTATCCAACATACAAGCGGATACGGTAGCAAATGCACTGGTTCAGGTGTTCTCCCGGGTAGGATTTCCAAAAGAAATCCTATCCAACCGAGGCACCCAATTTACAGCCGAGTTGACCCAACAACTCTGGCAGGTCTGCAAAATCAAGTCCCTCCTGAGCTCCCCATACCACCCCCAGATGAACGGACTTTGTGAGAGGTTCAATGGGACCCTCAAGCAAATGCTTAAGACGTTCACTCAGGAATACCGAGACTGGGAACGCTTCCTGCCGCACCTCCTATTTGCTTATCTGGAGGTGCCCCAGGAAACGACAGGATTCTCTCCCTTTGAGTTACTCTACGGAAGAAAGGTACGGGGACCCCTAAACCTGATCAGGGAGCACTGGGAGGGAGAGACTGAGACTGACGGTGTCCCTATTGTGCCATACGTGCTGGAACTCAGGGACCGAATGGAGCAATTAGCCAACTCAGTACGGGCTAATCTCCAGTCGGCCCAGAGAAGACAGAAAGTATGGTACGATCGGGGGGCCCGAAGGAGAATCTTCACGGTAGGACAAAAGGTGCTAGTTCTTAAGCCTGTCAAGACAGACAAATTGCAGGCGTCCTGGCAGGGCCCCTATCAGATCATAGAGAAAAGGGGGGACACCACTTATGTAATCGCTAGCTGTCACGACAACAACCTTAAGAAAATATTCCATGTGAACATGCTCAAGGAATATTTCGAGCGGCCAGAGAACGTGACAGCCGTATGTTGCCCCCCTCAGGAAGACCCCGATAGCCTACCCATCCCCGATCTGTTAGAAAAGAGTCCCCCCACAGACATAGTAGCTCAGGTACAAATAGGAGACCGACTTAGCCCCACTGAAAGGGAGCAGCTTAGCCAACTCTTACAGTCCAAAAGCCTCACTTTCTCTCAGAAGCCCGGGTACACCACCTTAACCTCCCACCAGGTAGATACCCCCGGACAAACCCCCTTACGACAAGCTCCGTACCGAATCCCCGAGGCAGTTAGGACAGGAATGAAGAAGGAGATCGATGAGATGCTCCAACTCAGGGTAATTGAGCCCTCCGATAGTCCATGGGCCTCCCCGGTTGTCCTGGTACCCAAGAAAGATGGGACAACCCGGTTCTGTGTAGACTATCAGAGGCTCAATGAAAAGACAGTGACGGACGCTTACCCTATGCCCAGAGGAGACGAGCTACTCGATCGTATAGCCAGGGGAAATTACCTGACCACCATTGACCTCTGCAAGGGTTACTGGCAGATTCCCCTGGCCCCGGATGCTATCCCCAAGTCGGCATTCGTCACCCCATTCTGCTTATACCAGTTTAAGGTGATGCCGTTTGGGATGAAGAATGCCCCAGCTACATTCCAGCGCTTGGTCGATAGACTCTTGGATGGCTTCCAGAGTTTTGCTTGCGCATACCTGGACGACATAGCGGTCCACAGTGAGTCCTGGGAGGACCACTTAGCTCACGTAGGAATGGTTCTGGATCAGATCAGGGCTGCGGGCCTGACACTGAAATCAGAAAAATGCCACTTTGGGATGGCCGAGGTACAGTACCTGGGTCACCGGGTGGGGTGTGGGAAACAACGACCAGAGCCAGCCAAGATCGAAGCGGTCGCCAATTGGCCCACCCCCACCACGAAGACTCAGGTCTTAGCCTTCCTGGGCACGGCAGGGTACTACAGACGGTTCGTACCAGACTACAGCACACTCGCCAAACCCCTGACCGACTTGACAAAGAAAAACTTACCCCGACAGGTCCTGTGGTCTCCTCACTGTGAAACGGCCTTCCAGGCACTTAAAAATGCTCTTATTAACGCTCCTGTCTTGGCGGCCCCAGCCCTTAACAAACGTTTTATCGTCCACACAGACGCTTCCATGTTCGGGCTGGGAGCTGTCCTCAGCCAAGTAGGCGAAGATGGAGGGGAGCATCCAGTTGCCTACATCAGCCGGAAGCTCCTGCCCCGCGAAGTCAGTTATGCAGCGGTCGAAAAAGAGTGCTTGGCTTTGGTGTGGGCATTAAAGAAATTGACTCCCTATTTATATGGACAAGAGTTCACTCTGGTCACCGACCATAACCCGTAGGTGTGGCTAAACCGGGTCTCAGGCGATAACGGCAGGCTATTACGTTGGAGTTCATCGTTGCAACCCTTCAACTTCACCATCACCTACCGACCTGGGAAACAGAATGGCAACGCAGACGGGTTGTCCAGACAAACAGACCTCAGCCCAGCATAACCAGCGGTCTGGACAGCCTTAGTCTGCCCCGAAAAGGGGTCAGACGGTGTCTGCCAGAGTGTTCCACAAAAAGGGAGCCCTGTTACAGAAGCCTTGGTTTTATTGTGCACCTTTAAGTACCATTTTTACCTATGCAGCCGTTCGGATGATTTCGCACAAATTCTTTGTGCTCGGAATAGGTGGCCGCCATTTCGGGACTTTACACGTGTTCGCGGCCATCTTGCGCACGAACAGCGGTGTTTGCCTGTAACCGCATGGAACTAAAAACGGATACGCGAACAGGCGAACACCGCTGAGTCCTCCAGACCTCCATGAATTCGTACAGAAACTACCGAACAACCCACCGTTCGGTAGAAAGACTTAATGGACTATGGGGAGTCTGGCGACTATAAAGATTCGAATGGATGGCAAGGTTTTCGTGTCTTTTCACCGTGCGAATGGAGACCGACCGCAAGGCCAAAACTCATGGAACTATTTTCGGCTAGTTGGTCTGTGCGGTCGGTCAAAACTTTGGAACCCTGTATCTGACGAACTATTTATCCGAATGGACTGATTTTTAAATATGTTGGTCCCCTGAACCAGAGCTATCTGGGGATACCAGATTTAAAGCTGTACCCCTGTTTTTGGGGTA
Source organism: Pelobates fuscus (assembly GCF_036172605.1). NCBI lineage: Eukaryota > Metazoa > Chordata > Amphibia > Anura > Pelobatidae > Pelobates > Pelobates fuscus. The sequence goes on from NC_086327.1 coordinate 59,180,255, forward strand.
CATCCAGAACCTGGGTAAAATAATGTACGTTTAATTATGTTAACTGGTTATCTGAGGGGAGGGGATGTGTGGGTTGTACCCTGTACTGCATTGGTGATTTTATGCCTCCCCCTGGGTGTGTTCTTTCTGTACTGAATCCTAATAAAACGCAGGCTTGGTCCTCAGTTCTCAGTTCTTGTTTGACCCTCAAATCGCAGCCTCGACTCGTTTTGTGGGCAAAAGGTTATCCTAGCTGTGCTATAGCTAGTGGGATTATTCTACACTTACAGGACTCATATGGTATACTTTGGACAGCAGCTCCCCCTCCTCTTCAGCAATAGGAATCCAGACTACTAAGCGGTCCAGCTCTCAGCAAGACTAAGGGTAACCGTAACATATATTAATAATTTTTCTGGGGAGAGTCTCCCTTTAATAAAGCCTGATTGATCGTTATGTACTATGTGTGGCAAAATGGGGTTTATCCTATTGGCTAGTAATTTGGCATATAATTTGGTATCACAATTTAAGAGGGAAATCGGCCTGAAATTGGAGCATTGGGTCGGGGGCTTTCCCGGTTTTGGTAAAGTTGTAATATGGGCTTGGAGCATATCTGCGGGCATACATCCCGTTTGTAGACAAGTGTTAAAAAGAGAAGTCAAATGGGGCACTAGTATCTCTTTGAAGGTATAGTAATATAGGTTTGTGAACCCGTCCGGTCCGGGTGATTTATGTTTCGGTAGTTTTTTTATGGTGTCTAAGATTTCTTGCGCGGTAAATGGTCTAATCAATTTCTGGCAATCTTCCGTATTAATGGATGGTAGGTGTATCTCCTGTAAAAAGGAGTTCACATCTGCCTGTGTAGGAGTATGGTTGTTTGTATCGGTCACTAAATTATAGAGGCCACCATAATATCTGCCGAACTCTTCTACCACATCTATCGGGTTAGTAAGTTTGTCCCCGTTTTTGTTATGGATAAATGCTATCCTCGAGGACATGGCCTTCGACTTAAGTTGAGCTGCTAATATCTTTCCTGCTTTGTTCCCTTCTTTAAAAAATTTATGTTTCAACTTCGTCAATAGGTACGTGGTTTTAGCTTGATCAATGTCTTTCCGTTGAGCTTGTAGGTGAAGTATTTGTTTCGTGATGTCATATGAAGGTGATTGTTTGTTCATATGTGAGAGCTTCGTGAGCTCCGAGTGTATGTCTAGATAAGCTTTTGTGCATCGTTTTTTATTAGTGTGAGTTAAGTAAGGTTTATTCTCAGACATCCTATTAGTCTCATTGCGTCAGGTTATTTGATATTAACGTAATAGTAAATATATAGTAAATATATAGACATTTTGCGCTGTAAGGTCTATTGTAGTACATGACCAGATTCATAAGACTCCCACGTGAGATAGCATGTCTAACTCTCTGTGTCGCATGTATGTCTAATACATGAGGCTGCCAGATATGAATATTGGCGGGTATTACCAATATTTCTACTAGGCCGATCTAATTAATAGCTGGCCATGTTACATTAGACAGCTTAATGGAAGGGTCGAAAATGTCTAGCATAATGTTTTAACTCTCAATGAACTATGTGTAACTAAGTCATAACAGTAGGCTTATTTCTTAACATTGTATTATAGCATTGGTCGGGCTGTTATCAGCGAGATTTGCGGTAAACTAAACAGGAGTGCATAAGCTGTTTTCTATTATTCCCATATGATTTTTTTTTTCTTCTTTTTTTTCCATTTGTTTTTATGCATTTCTAAAGATTTTTGTTAAGTTTTACATCATACGTAGTGAGTATATACATATATATATATACAATGATTGTTTTTTTTTGTTTTTTGTTTTTTGTTCTTTTTTTTGTTTTTCTTTTGTTTGTTTTTTGTTTGAAAAGAAGAAGCACTAACATGTGCCATAAAATGTTCGTCCATTTTGTTTTAAATCGTTTTTATTTTATATGCAAAATGGTAGCAATTATGGAGCAAATTCAAAAGATCATTGCATGGATGCCTGCGCAGAGGCGTAGTAAGTCAGGGTAAGTCACATACGGTATTTGGTCGCCTGCGCAGAGGCTTAAAAGGTTGAATATGCAGGCATCATTGAGTCTGTGACAGTTAACAAGTGTTAGCATAGGTTATTGTGCTGAAATGATTTAGTCTGGTTACAACATTTTACTAACATATAACGGCAACGCTAATAACAACCTATATGTTTACAGCAGCGTATATGGGAGCGTTGAACGCAGGTTAAACTGTATTCTGCACTACCATATATCAGTATAGCATAAGTATCATGCTGTGAGACATTCGGCCCAGGCTCTACTCCCTCATTCAGTATTGGTAGTCAGCGCAGGTCATGGACTGCCTGACCTGCACTCGGCCATGCGGCATATTAATGTGGCATTATGTCAATAAGTAAAGCCTATAATAGCAATAAGGAACTAAGGTTTAACTGGTCACTGTGTAGTCAAGTGCTAAGCTGTCAGTAATTCCTTGCAAAATTTATAATAACGTAGAGAGCATTTGATCATCTTCACTGAGGCATACACATGACATCATGCAGATAGAATAGGCGCATAATGCGAGGCGATCGTGTGTGTGTGTTCTGCAGGCTGACAGGCTAGTTGTCGGGAGAAAGTAAAGCACGATTCTACGCGCCTGGGTGTGCTTATGTACCTATTTTTTTCGTGTACTCCGGGTAGGCCTGATGCGCTTAATGCGTTCCAGATATGTATTATATGTGTGGCGTCCAGTGGCCTGGGCGTGCCTATTAAAATAATAGAACCGCTGTCAGTGGCTATGTGCTATAGTACCTGGTGACAATGCGTGAGAAAAGTGCCAGCCCTGATTGTGTATTTTGGTAGGAGTCCACTGACTTATATAGGTCGCTGCTCGCGGGGAGAGGGCTTTAACTGTTTAAATCAGCCTGTGTGTAGCGCGTTGTGTAATAACAGTTAACTAGGGCCTCTGAGGGCAACGTAAAGCAAATAAAAAAAAAATAAAATAAAAAAAAAATAAAAAAAAAAACTTTTTTGTGCATATTAAATCAACAGTAGTGAATTCTCAGCGTGTATAAACTCAGTCCACAAGCATTGGGGGGGCCACGGATACGAGCCTTCCGAGCGGGGGAACCGGCTGCTGATGCATCTGCGGCTGATCCCAGGGGCACCGGTCCTCCGCAGCATCCCCCCAGGCTGCGCCAAGCCTCCATCCGGGAGATCCGCAGCACAGCGGGCACTCGGGGACCCACCAGTCCACAGGACCCCCCACCTAAAGTCCGTGTGCCTGCCAGTCATCCCCTGCACCCCCACCGCGCCACTGGGGCCCCAGATGGTCGGGGTGAAGGTCGCCCTGTGTCTCAATACAGAAAAAAAGGGGTGGTGGTAAGGTGGCGCTATGATGTGCTGCTAAAACCACAGTGAAATCAACCACACAGTTTCACAGAAAAACATAAAGCAAAAAATATATAGTATATATATATAAAGTGGATAGCGCACTGAAAACCCAAGAAAATATATCAGGATATTTAACACAATATGAAAGATATACAATACATATACCCATAAAGCAGATCTTTGTCTTGATGTCTCTGAAAAGAGTAAAGATTTAAATGAGCCTGTATTCAAACTGTCTCAGGTATATAGACTTGAGTAGGATATGTGGGTCAAATCCTTTAGTCGATATGTTCCTCTCCAGTATCATATAAATCAGAGCCTCCCCAGTATGATATAAATCACATTTGACGTAAGTAGTCTATATACCATCATCCAGCATGAAAAGGGCTGTGAGGCTGTAAAATTCTTTTTGGAGCAGTCGCAGCTTTTCCAACAGGACCAAATGGATTTTATCATAAAGGGAATCGAATTAATTTTATGTAACAATTTTTTCTGGTTTGAGGGTGATTTTTATTTACAGAAGAATGGCACGGCCATGGGGACCAAGTTTGCACCCAGTTATGCCAATCTTTTTATGTCCTATTGGGAGAATTTTTTTATTTTTTCTGGACATGACTGGGGTGCAAACTTGGTCCTCTACAAAAGGTACATTGATGACATCTTTTTTATCTGGAAGGGAGGCCGTGCCATTTTGGATAATTTTATCAGTTTTCTAAATTCAAACACTTGGGGAATTGTTTTAACTCAGGAAATCAGTCAGATAAAGGTTAATTTCCTAGACCTACAGATTTATGTAGACAAGGAATGTTTAAAAACTAGTACATATTTTAAGACTGTGGATATTAACAGTTATATCAATATGGATAGCTGCCATTTTTCCCCGTGGCTAACCAACATACCCAAAGGACAATTCACCAGAATAAGACGGAACTGTACAGACGATAATATTTTTAAAGAACAATCCGCCATTTTAACAAAACAGTTCCTAGAGAAAGGATATAAAAATTCAGAGGTAGACAAACAATATAAAGAAATCCTGGACCAACCGAGGAAAGACCTCTTAATGTACAAAGATAAAGCTAACAAATCACTGGAAAAACAGATTAATTTTATATGTAATTACAATTCACAGATTAGTATTTTTAAAAAGATTTTAAATAAACATTGGCACATTTTAGAACAAAATGAAGATTTAGAACAATTTATTGGAAAGAAGCCTAAAATTATATATAGGGGAGCCCGGAATTTTAAACAGATTTTAACCAAAAGCTGTATAACTAAAGAAATGACAGACGGTGACCTCTCAGGCTCTAAATTAAAAGGCTTTTTTAACTGTGGAACTTGCCAAGCGTGCAGAGAAACCATAGTTAAGAACAAAAAGACAGACAACTTCACATCTTATACTACTAAAAAAACGTATAAAATTGATTATTTTATCACATGTAATATAAATAATGTTATTTATCTCCTTTCATGCAGTTGCGGACTGCAGTATGTTGGTAGAACAACCAGACCACTGAAAACAAGAATAGGGGAGCACATTAGAAATATTAAAAATAAAATCTTAAATCATTCTGTTTCTGCACACTTTGCAGAAAAACATAATGGGGATCCCAAGCATTTATATTTTATTGGCATACAGAAAGTTAAGAAACCATGGAGGGGGGGAGATTTTATAAAACTTTTAATAAAACAGAAATGAGGTGGATATTTGAGCTAGACACTTTATCCCCTCTTGGTATGAATATTGACTTTGAGATTTTTAACTATATTTGATTGTGTCTTCTCCTTTTAAACAATGGTGGAGGATATGCACATTTTTTTTAATACACCCTTTGAATATAAGTCTTAAATATATGTATTAATATATCACGTTTATATTTTATTTGTTATTGGAAAACTTAAATTTTTTATACATATCTTTCTCCCTTGCCAATACACATTATATGTGTATACCACTTTAAAAATGGCCGCCGGAGCACTTCCGGTATTATGATTGCAGAGCATGGACTAAATGAGTAAATATGAAGAGGGAACCTTTTTTCATCAAGTGGGACACTTCATGGGATACCAGAAGGATGGAAGGAGAATAAGGACGGAACAGCCGAAACCGGAAGTTCGTATGACCGGAAGTGACGCGACGGAGTGAATGTGGGCGGGGCTTAACGGATTTTTACCGCGAAAGTGGGCTTTAAAAGAAGGGGCAAGGGGGATATGTCTTTTATGCACCTGATGAAGGCATCTAGCCGAAACGCGTTGTGTTGAATCTGTACTTCTTGAATGTAAGATTTTATTATTCAGTTTTAAATAAATGTTGAATACTTTTTCCTAACATCATTCTCTGATTTCTATCATACTGGGGAGGAACATATCTACTAAAGGATTTGACCCACATATCCTACTCAAGTCTATATACCTGAGCCAGTTTGAATACAGGCTCATTTAAATCTTTACTCTTTTCAGAGACATCAAGACAAAGATCTGCTTTATGGGTATATGTATTGTATATCTTTCATATTGTGTTAAATACCCTGATATATTTTCTTGGGTTTTCAGTGCGCTATCCACTTTATATATATATACTATATATTTTTTGCGCCCTGTGTCTCACCCTTCTCCGGCCACTCGGGGCAAGCGCCAGCCTCCTCCCAGCCACCGGTCCGCCGGGGGCTGCCGCGCTCCACCCTACGAGGGCTCACAGCGTCGGGGACAGCTACCTCCAGGCCCTCCTCAAAACCTGAGGGTGACGGCACTTCAGTCCCCGCATGGCACAGTCCAAGGATCGCGGCATCTGGCCAGCGGGTCCCAGGAACATCGCAGCAACATCCCGCCTGGCCCCCCCGCCCACGTGTATCGCCTCCAGGGCCCGCTTCACCCGCAGCTGTAGCATCCACGGGGCAGCTTCTGAGGGTAAGACAGGGCTGTTGTGGGCCGTTAAGTCCAGGGTGTGTGTTGATCCTGTAGCACAGGCAATAATCGTCCCTTGACTTCGGGTCTAGATAGCAGGCGGCCGCGGTTAGGCAGTCATTGCCTGTACAGGAGGCCAGCGTGTACCCCGGGCGGCTGCGTCCGTCCCAGGGCTTGCATCCTCCATGAGGCCGGGATTACCCCCACCGGCCGGGGGGGGGGCGGAGCGGGGCCGCTGCTCTCACCCGTGTAAATCCCCACCAGCGTCCACATAGCTGGTGTGCTTTTTCTTCCGGTCAGGCAATCAGGCATCTGTTCTCGGTCTGCAGCTGCCCTCAAGCAGGCTTATGCAGGTGTGTAGGCCGGGTTCATCAGTTTCGGTGCTCCCCGTGAATTTTTGGCCGTAATCCGGTATCATATGGGTGCTCGGGTAGTGCCCCATTGTATTGCAGCATGTTATCCGGTCCTGTGGCAGGTTTTTAGCAAGTTTTATGCCGTTTTTTAGGGCTTAAGCTCGGAGCCTCCGTGTTCTGCTGCCATGCTGCTTGGCGGCCCGGCCCCGCCCCCCTTCGTCCATTTTGTGGAGGCGGTTATGCGCTCCGTTATACACCAAACTGGTGTAAAGACAGGTTATTTAAACACATGCTAATTATTATAGTCACTTATCTGCCGCTGCGGAGTGCCAGTCTGGAACAAGTTTCATTTGCGGCTTAGCTGATCCGTTTCCAACTGGGGTGTCCTGTGCGTCGGCCTCTATGGGGATATCCCACTCTGACAGGGTGCTCCTTCCATCCTCCAGATTCAAGATGTGCCTTTCAGTGCCATTGCGTTTGACGATTAGTCGAGCTGGAAACACCCATTTATAGGGTATATCGGCACGTAGGGCTCTGGTAATTGGCATGAAGGTCTTCCTTGTTGCCAGCGTAGATGCCAAGAGATCGGTGATGAGCTGGATTTTGCCAAAGGCCTCAGGCAAAATTGGTTGTTTCCGTGATGCTTGCATTATGGCCTCTTTAGTGGTGTAGTAATGAACCCTAGTGATGGTGTCTCTCGGGGTAGTTGCAGGGAGGTTCTTGGGTTTAGGCAGCCTGTGTGTTCTATCAAGGAGCAGAGCTTCTTCAGGAAGATCTGGAGTCAGGAAGTGGAACAGGGATTTAACATGAGTGCTTAAATCTTTAGCTGCGACCTCCTCAGGGATTCCGCGAATGCGAATATTATTTCTTCTGTCCCTGTGGTCAGCCAGTTTTGTGAGGATTGATTGGAGTCTCGCCTCCATGTTGTCGTAGGCCGCTGCAACGTGATTATGTGCGGAGATGATCTCCTCCGTTTTGCTTTCAAGGTAATCAGTACGGTCACCTAGGGCTTTGACGTCGTCCCTGATCTCTTTTGCCAATTTGGCAAAATCCGCTTGCAGAGTTGTTTGAAGCTCTTTCAGCATTTTGGCAATGGAGGAATCCGTTGCCGGGATATGTTTAGTGGAGATGGAGGTAATATCACTCCTATCCGAGCTCGAGGCCGGCGACAGGTTCCCTCCAGCGCCATCTTGGATTCGGCGTGGCGGTGAGCACATAGCCAAAATCTGCATGGAAGGCGCTTTTAGTTTTGCTTTCTTCGCCGATCGGTGAGCCATCGTATCTACCGTGTTCACAGCTTGTGTAGAGGTAGGATTGGAGTGGCAAACGGTTTCAAAATATATGCTATTCGCTGTTTAATGGGATTTTCGTGCGGAGCTGATCACTCACACGACCATCTCCTCGAGCAGTCAGGCAACGCCCCCGTTATTGCAACATTTAATGTATAGACTTTCGTTTGAGTCTATAGAAGTTAATATTTATATTATTCACTTGGTATTTTGGTATCGAGAAGAGGATTTTCTCTTTGTGGCATAAATGTAAATGCTAATATTATCTATCTATCTATCTATCTATCTATCTTTAAAGAGAAATCATGGTGCCAGAGATAACATATTGTTAAATTAATTTACCACTAGATTGTAGATAGAAGTGATTTTTGCTTTATAAGGTTTGAGTGACCTAAAAAAAGATGTATTGGAAAAAGTGTATATTAAAAATTTTGGCTTTTTAATATATGGCTATTGGCTATTTATATGTATCAGTACAAATCTCTATCTTTTGCAGAGTCTAAACTCCTCCACAACCCCACTGTCTCTGGTTGCACAATGATGTCATCTTTGAAAGGACAGTTGCAACTTGGGCTTGTCAATCATTACTAGCACCTGTGCCTTTAGATCTGTGTAAATCCTGACTTGGCTGCAACCAAGACTTACCTCACTATTTTTTTAAACAGATATTTTTTTTTCTTCCTCTTGGCAATGCCTGGATTAGTCAGGATTCCCTCTGCATACCAGGACAAATTTAAAATGCAAAATTTATAATGTTACATGTGGTTTGGCCAAGGCATTAGTTATATTTCTTTTTCTCAACTTAATACAGTATTAACTGTTTAAACAGTGTGGTTATATGCTGTGCACGGAAAAGAAACCGTTTTCTTACAATGCCGGAATTCTTTTAATACGTTATATTAACCCCTTCATGACGGAGTCAATAGTGCACGTTCTGATCAAAACAAAACGTAAACAAAAACTGGAATTTGCGCTATATGTCTGTTCACCCGTAATTCACCGCTGTCACATTAAGTGCACCCACACTTATTATATATCATTTTGTTCAGGAGAAACAGAGCTTTCATTTATCAATAACTATTCATATATGGAACATAATTTATTATAAATAAAATTTTAAAAAAAGTGAGAAAATAAGATTTGTTTTAAAATTTGTATTTCCGTCTGCCATTTTAGCTGTGAATGTCATAATACTGTTAGGTTTTACTGCAAAAAATGCACATATTTGTAATCAGCAATGTCTCACGAGTACAACAGTATCCCCCATTAACAGGTTTTATGGTGTTTTGGAAAGTTACAGGGTCAAATATAGAATGTTCCATTTTCAAATAGAAATTTGCCAGATTAGTAATGTTACCTTTGAGACGGTGTGGTAGCCCAGGAATGAGAATTACCCCGATAATGGCATACCATTTGAAAAAGTAGACAAGCCAAGGTATTGAAAGTGGGGAATGTTTAGTCTTTTTTAGTAGCCACTTAGTCACAAACACTGGCCGAAGTTAGCGTTCATATTTGATTTTGTGTGAAAAAAGCAAAAAATGAATATTTGGCCAGTGTTTGTGACTAAGTGGCTACTAAGAAAGACTGGACATACCCCACTTGCAATACCTCGGGTTGTCTACCTTTGCAAATGGTATGCCATCATGGGGGTAATTCTCATTCCTGGGCTACCATACGCTCTCAATGGCAACATAACTAATCTGGCAAATTTCAATGTGAAAAAAATGAAATGCAAGGCTTATATGTGACTGTGGCGAAACCAACCTCGCCACTGTGAACTGGAGAAGCCTGGTTGCTAGCCTCCTGCCCTTGGACTATGGCCCTGCAGGTAAACTGTTTATATTCCCTGCAGAAAGGCTTATTCGTGCCTTTCTGCCTGGGTGTTCGGTAGATTCCAGCTACCGAACAAACTGGCGAACGATGGACCACCTGGGAGCTGGAGTGTGCCACCAATTGACCGCCCAGAAGCTGCGGTTAACCGCAGCTTAATTGACGAACGCTGTGTGGCCTTTGTTCGTTTGTCGAACACGTGGCGACGGCCATCTTACGAGTCCCGAACGGCCAGCGGTGTTCAGCGCTAAAACTATGGAACTAAAAACGGACACTTATTTGCACGAACACCACTGAGCCGTCCGCCCCCTGGTTCCTATTCGTGCCCTTAGGGTCGAACACCGGTTCATTCGGTATTTTGGAATATGTAAAAATGTTACCCCAGATAGCTAAGCCATAGAGCCCATTCGTGTAACGAAAGACTACGTGAAAGACTTTGGCTCCATGGCGATTGAACTGTATGTATATGATCTGAGCACCATTCGGTAATAATGTGCGCTCAGATCCAAGTTATCTGGGGATATGTAGAATGTATATATTTTATGTCCTAAATGTATCAGTAGGTAATTTTATGTATTTTACTGTCTTTTTGTCTGCCATGTGTGTAATGGAGTTTGCCTCTTCCCCAATTATCTCCAGGCCAGAGGGGAGGGATTGGGAGGCATTGTGGGAAGTAACTCCTGTGTGATTGGTGTATTATGCAATTGTTGTAAATCCCTCCCTTGCATGGGAGAATCCTTTATAAGACAGTTGTGTGAATAAATCAGTGTTGTTCCTGCTTAACCCTCAAAGCGATGTGTCGTCTCGTTCTTTGAGGGAATTTGAATGTATGCCGATTGCCAGGAGTGTAAGCTGTTTTATGGCTTTTCCTGTTCGGCTGTTTCCAGTGTTCGTATGATTCCAGTTCGGGAGATTGGGTAATTCATGTATGTGCAGTTGGGAGTTGGTGAATTCGTTTAGTCTGCAGTTCGGAAGATTGGTGCTTACAGTAGCTGCCTGTGTATCTGGAAAGGGGGATATTGCCTAAATGGTTTTTATCCTCTTGTGGGTGAAACGGTCCGTTACAGTGACTCTCTAACTTTCCAAAACACCATAAAACCTGTACATGGGGGGTACTGTTATTCTTGGGAGACTTCACTAAACACAAATATTAGTGTTTTAAAACAGTAAAACATATTACAACAATAATATAGTCCATAAAAGTGCCGTTCATTTGTAAAAAATTAAAAAAACGTGACTTTTACTTAAAATATAATCGTTGTAATACAATTTACCAGTTTGAAACACTAATATTTGAGTTCAGCGAAGTCTCCCGAGTAAAACAGTACCCCCTATGTACAGGTTTTATGGTGTCTTGGAGAGTTACAGGGTCAAATATAGTGCTTGCAAATTAAATTCTCTGCACTTTCTCCCTGTGTTGTCAGGCATGTCAGTCAAATTTTAATTAATCAAATCACATAATTATGTTAAAAGATTACTTAAATATACATGTAGAATTTTAATATATATACATATATATGTATTTAAATTCTACGTGTATGCTAATGTAATCTTTTATGTAATTATATGTATTTATATATATATATATATATTTGCGGTTATTTGTATTTTATATATAGATAGATATATATAGAATGTCATTTTATATAGAGTGTATTTTGTTACCAATATACATATATTAATAACAAAATACAGTTAGAATGAAATTACATATGGATATATAATTTATATTAAATTTTGTTTCAATATTTTATTTATTTATTTTATTATTTTATTTATTTATTATTTTAATTATACGTATACATATAATATATATATATATGTAACATCATTCTAAGTGTTTTTTAATACTAATATATATACTTACATTAGTATTAAAATACACTTTGTATGACGTTACATAAATATAATATGTTATATATATATATATAAAAATACTTTTAATTTTTTTTTTTTTTTTTTTTAATTCTTTATTTTATTGAGGCATGTTTTGTACGGTACAGAATGAAGAAGGGGAATGCACAAGAGTTGCACAATATGGGGATATCACATCATGGTCCAGCATTTCCTGAAAATAGCCTCATTTTATAGTATTTATGTGTCAGCATACATGTGCATATTAAACAGGCTAAACATTGGCATTAACAGTAGCGCATTTTTAGTTAGTGCTTACAACTTTAACAAATTTAGGCTTATAAACTGAATGTTGCGCGATTAAGATATTTAATGCTATACTCTCTGTGTGGTCAATAAAACAAGATAGAGGATCGCCTGTACGCTAGGTCTAGTTAGGACATTTTTAGATAAACCAAAGAGTTGAACGAGTTTGTCACCCTGGTTGATCGGGGTTTCCCAGGTCGCCTCAGTGGGAAGACGTCGGCATCCTGGCAGGCTCAAGGTTTTTCAGATAGGGGCAGTCTTGTTTTTACCCAATGCCTGCTGTGTCTTGTTAGCAGGGGGCAAGTGTCCTTCCGAGCAGGCATCAGAGCAAGATGTGTCCATGCTTTATTTTGTGGATCTCGCTGGAATTTCCAGTGTTGCCGCTGTATTTTATTGTGCTTGCCTCCCCTTATCCTCCGCTGGCTGGTGTCTGCCTTGATCGGGAGCCGGGTGTATTCCTCGGAGTCCTGCCGCTTACCAGTCCGTCCCGGTGCAGGCCGGGTTGTAGGTGGTTGCCGGATCGGTCTTCCAGCAGAGGTGTCTTGCTTGGTTGCTTTCACTTCAGGCGAGTATGTTTGTTTCTTTGTGTGGCGGCCGCTCAGTGCAGCCGTTGTATCCCGCTCTCTTGAATCGCCTGTGTAGCTTAACTTTGCTCTGCGTGGCTGCGAGGTTTGGAGCTGGTTTCGCCATCTATCCATGCAGCATGACCGGGAGGTTTGAGCCACCTTGTTGGCTGTGAGCGGGAGATGGGAGCAGATCTTCCCTTTGCCATCTGCACACATGGCACCCGCCATTTTAGGTGTGGCGGTCGGGCTCCCTGGCCTCAGTTGCAGTGTCGCGGTCAGGGCCACAGGGTGAGGACCGGGATCACCCCCCCGGTCCAGAGGGGGGGGGAAACGGAGCCGTATCCGCGCCGATCTGTACCCGTGGCTGGGTTCCGTGGCGCAGGATTGTGGGGCAGCGGCCGTCTGCCCCACTCACCGCAGGAGAAGGCCCTGGTAGGGGCGACATGATTTTCTCCCCCCGGGGGACTGAAGCTCGGTGAGCCAGCCTCTCCCCGGGTCCAGCAGTCTCTCAGTTCTGGGTATCTGCTCTGGCGGTCTGATTTTAGGCGGTGAGACATGGTTTTAGAGAGTAAATTTAAGTGAATTGCCGGAGCTGCTCAGGCTTGCGACCGTCCAGCTCAGCGGTCCGGCCCCGCCCCCCCCTTTTAATTTATTTTTATACATGTTTAATTTTTTTTATTATTCTTCCTACCAGCAGGGGGACTGTCTGATATTTCAGACAGCCCCCCTGCTGGCAGATCCATAGCCAGCTATAGGGGGCCATGTGATCGCTCTTTGAGAGCGATCACATGGCCCCCGGGGGCCTCATTTGCCGTGGGAGGGCTGCCTGGGCTGTCAGGCAGCCCTCCAGAAGAGGATCGCGGCGGAGGTGAGTACCTCCTGGCTCCTGGGGCAGAAAGCCGTTACAGCGTTCCATGCCGCCGCACCGGCTTTAAATTATCTGAATTATATTATTATAAATTATCTGAAATCCTACCCATTTCTATGCAAACACACAACTGTAATGAAAAATAAACAATTTCATTATTATTATTTTTTTTTGCTATCTTTTTTTCTGCACTTTTGGGTAGAATTTTTACCTTGTTAAATATATTAACTAATCATTCACTAATAAGACACATTGTATATACATAAACACTTATTGGCACATTTTACTATATTGTTAGTAAAATTTCTGCTTTTTTCAAATATTTTGTTTTTCAACTGTCCACTTGCATCTCTCCATTTACTCTTACTTGTATGCCTCTCTCCATTTATGTATCTGCCAATCTTATGCCAAATTGCATGTCTTTTTAACACCCTGTATTTGATGGGTCATTTATAATTTATTTCTCCCACTTTTCTCCTTTCAATCATCTCTACTGCCTCAGACGATTACCCCTCCTTTCCTGATTGAATTTATGACAGAGCAGAATATTATTGAAGATTAGTGTTGTCGCGAACCCGAAATTTTCGGTTCGCGAACGGCGAACGCGAACTTCCGCAAATGTTCGCGAACCGCCATTGACTTCAATGGGCAGGCGAATTTTAAAACCAACAGGGACTCTTTCTGGCCACAAAAGTGATGGAAAAGTTGTTTCAAGGGGACTAACACCTGGACTGTGGCATGCCGGAGGGGGATCCATGGCAAAACTCCCATGGAAAATTACACAGTTGATGCAGAGTCTGCTTTTAATCCATAAAGGGCAGAAATCTCCTAACATTGACACCTGTCCTCAAAGCCCCTGATACACACTGACACAGAGCAGAATAGAGACTGTTCCCCGTCCTCAGAGACCATGATACACACTGACACAGAGCAGAATAGAGACTGTTACCCCTACATAGGGTCACTTGGCAGATATGGCGTGGTCGTGGGAGGGGGAGGATGACTTTCACCTCTTCCCCTGTTAGATTCCCGTTGTACTGTGACATCACCCTTATACGCTGTGTAAAGCATACTATTTAATTTGATCAGCATGGCCACTTGAGTTTTTATAGTTTTCACGCTGCTTGTAGTTTATATATGGTTCACAAAAATCAAAATAACGATAAACTAAACATGTAAGGATTCAGAATATTCTTTCAAACCCTTACACATTGTGTGTACGTATTTTTTGTCTTAAGTTTGTGGCTTTAAAGAGGTTCACGTTGTTTCTATGATGTGCATAACATGTTCTTGTAAATGTTTGTTAAATTTTTCCTGGAATTGTAATTTTTGAATCTGAATAAAGATAGTCAAATCCCTGATACACACTGACACAGAGCAGAATAGGGACTGTTCCCCCTACATAGGGTCACTTGGCAGATATGGATTGACACCTATCCTAATGATCCCTGATACACACTGACACAGAGCAGAATAGAGACTGTTCCCCCTACATAGGGTCACTTGGCAGATATGGATTGACACCTGTCCTCAAAACCCCTGATACACACTGACACAGAGCAGAATAGGGACTGTTCCCCCTACATAGGGTCACTTGGCAGATATGGATTGACACCTGTCCTCAAAACCCCTGATACACACTGACACAGAGCAGAATAGAGACTGTTCCCCATCCACAGAGACCATGATACACACTGACACAGAGCAGAATAGAGACTGTCCCCCCTACATAGGGTCACTTGGCAGGTATGGATTGACACCTGTCCTCAAAGCCCCTGATACACACTGACACAGAGCAGAATAGAGACTGTTCCCTGTCCACAGAGTCCATGATACACACTGACACAGAGCAGAATAGAGACTGTTCCCCGTCCACAGAGACCATGATACACACTGACACAGAGCAGAATAGAGACTGTTCCCTGTCCACAGAGTCCATGATACACACTGACACAGAGCAGAATAGAGACTGTTCCCCGTCCACAGAGACCATGATACACACTGACACAGAGCAGAATAGAGACTGTTCCCCGTCCACAGAGACCATGATACACACTGACACAGAGCAGAATAGGAACCAAAGTAAAGGTGCGCTGTGTCTTTAAGACCCAAATATCTAAAGTGCCAAAAGTGCAATGTGTAGTAAAGTGCAGAAATTTGAAAGTGCACTTTAAGTGTTTAAACAAGATTATACATACATATATACGTCCTCTCCAATCGTAGTAAACATATAAAAGGGAGAGACAAAAAACAATAATAGTGTAAATCTATTTTTAAAAAAATCCTTAATGTGGTATTTCTACAAATTTTCACTCACAAGGATAGAGCAGTAATAGCCTGCTCTCGCTGTATCAGCTTTTTCTGTATTTCCTTTCCAGGGAAAAAGACTGCACGGACAAGAAAATCTATTTCATATATTTTAATGCCCAGCTTTCGCACAAGTACTCCACCTTCCTCTTTAAGCAGCGAAAAGTCCAACAAAATGGGTTGTATAAACTTCGGGGTGTCGACAAAGTCCCTCAGTGATCAGTCGCTGTTTTTTCGCCGCTGTAGCTACTTCCGATTTCCGGGAGGAGGGGCTTCCAAACGTGCGTAACGTGGTGCGTAATTTGCGTAATGACGTGTTTCGCTGATGAAGCCGTGAGCACGGCGAAACGCGTCATTACGCAAATTACGCACCACGTTACGCACGTTTGTAAAGCCTGTAAAGCCTCACCACAAAAAAATTAAATAAATAACAGCACTCGGAGTGGTGAGTTTAGTAAATGTTCATATCAGTTTAATACCTTCCGCGTCTCCTATCAGTGGACGTGTATATGGCAGCCATTTTAGGAACCGCACACCTGGGACCCGAGCAAGGTCACCTCTTTCAACAGGCGACATGATTTGGCCCTGTAAAACTATCCTGGATATTCTCTACAATTTCTATGGATATGGCATTGATTTATGTAACAGGGAGATGGAAGAAGATGCTTGGTCGGTCCTCTTACTTGAAATTTGGGGCACTGCGCGGGCAAGCTAATGTGTCACCAGATAGGAGTGGTGAGTTTAGTATTGTTCATATCAGTTTAATACCTTCCGCGTCTTCTATCAGAGGACATGTATATGGCAGCCATTTTAGGAACCGCACACCTGGGACCCGAGCAAGGTCACCTCTTTCAACAGGCGACATGATTTGGCCCTGTAAAACTATCCTGGATATTCTCTACAATTTCTATGGATATGGCATTGATTTATGTAACAGGGAGATGGAAGAAGATGCTTGGTCGGTCATCTTACTTGAAATTTGTGAGTTTAGTATAGTTCTGATCAGTTTAATACCTTCCGCGTCTCCTATCAGTGGACGTGTAAATGGCAGAGATTTTTAATTGTTGAATCACCTCCCCTTTTTAGGCCAAGGTGGGAAGATGCTTAGACCACTGGTATATTGGTGCCATCTGGGAGGATTTTTTTTTGGTTTGGTTTTTGAAGCCACAGTGCTGCACCAGTGGGCCTAAAAATTAGGCATGTACACATGCCTGAAAAATTTGGTATTGTTGCAGCCGCTGCTGTAGCAGCGGCCAGAAAAATTGATTTTTCAAAGCAGTTGTACCTAGGTGGGTGTTGGACCTCCCACGACTCAGTTTCCTTTGGCACAGGTTGCAAATGGCATCGCTGTTGTCCGAGGCAGACACACAAAAAAAATGCCACACTGCTGAGCTCTGCAATGACGGCATTCTGGTGGTGGACACAGCATGCGTTGATTGGCGTGCTGTCGGGCTGACCCCGGGTGCCAATGCATGCTGTCTGACTGTGCCACTAGCTCCTTGCGACGACCCCCCCCTGCTTCCAACTCGTCTCCTCCTCCTCTCTGTCTCCCCATCTGAACTTTCGCCCTGTTCTTCTTCTTGCCGAGCGGGCACCCACGTGACATCCATGGATGCATCGTCATCATCAACCGCTTCGCTTGTATCTGACAACTCAGAAAAGGAAGCAGCAGCGGGTACAACATCATCATCATCACACCGTACCTCCATGTGTTTAATGCTGCCTGCCTGAGACATATCCCTGTTATCTACATCCTCTAGCAATAATGGTTGCGCATCACTCATTTCTTCAAACGGGTGTGTGAATAACTCCTCTGACATACCAAGTAAAGTGGCTGTGGTGCTAGTTTTGGTGGTGGCGGCAGGCGGGTGAGTGGTATCTTGAGAGGTGCCTGAAGCTAAGCTGGAGGAGGATGGTGCGTCAAGGTTCCGAGCGGAGGCTGTACAAGATTGGGTGTCCTGTTTGAGCCAGTCAACTATGTCCTCAGAACTTTTCAAGTTCAGGGTACGTGGCTTCTGAAAACTGGGCATTATTCTAGGGCAAAAGGGAATCACAGCACCACGTCCACGACGGCCCCTGCGGGGTGGCCTGCCTCTGCCTGTCATTTTTTTGGGGATTAGTGGTACTATGCGTGCAAGCTACTGTGAGACCAGATATGATTAGCAATGTGAACTGTAACAGTTCTGCAGAGCACACACTGTAGGCCTGACACACCCGCTTGAAGACAAGTAACTGCTATTCAATCTATAACAGTGAAAAACAAATTTTGTTTTTAAAAGCACGCTATAGAGACACCAGATATGATTGGCAATGTGCACTTGAACAGTTCTGCAGAGCACACACTGTAGGCCTGACACACCCGCTTGAAGACAAGTAACTGCTATTCAATCTATAACAGTGAAAAAAAAATTTTGTTTTTAAAAGCACGCTATAGAGACACCAGATATGATTGGCAATGTGCACTGGAACAGTTCTGGAGAGCACACGCTGAAGGAAAGACTGACAGAGCCGCTTGAAGGACACTGACTGGCTGCTATTAGCTTACACTAGAAACCTTTTTTCTTTGTAAAAGCACACTATAGAGACACCAGATATGATTGGCAATGTGCACTTGAACAGTTCTGCAGAGCACACACTGTAGGCCTGACACACCCGCTTGAAGACAAGTAACTGCTATTCAATCTATAACAGTGAAAAAAAAAAATTGTTTTTAAAAGCACGCTATAGAGACACCAGATATGATTGGCAATGTGCACTGGAACAGTTCTGCAGAGCACACACTGTAGGCCTGACACACCCGCTTGAAGACAAGTAACTGCTATGCAATCTATAACAGTGAAAAAAAAAATTTGTTTTTAAAAGCACGCTATAGAGACACCAGATATGATTGGCAATGTGCACTGGAACAGTTCTGGAGAGCACACGCTGAAGGAAGGACTGACAGAGCCGCTTGAAGGACACTGACTGGCTGCTATTAGCTTACACTAGAAACCTTTTTTTCTTTGTAAAAGCACGCTATAGAGACACCAGATATGATTGGCAATGTGCACTGGAACAGTTCTGCAGAGCACACACTGTAGGCCTGACACACCCGCTTGAAGACAAGTAACTGCTATTCAATCTATAACAGTGAAAAAAAAAATTGTTTTTAAAAGCACGCTATAGAGACACCAGATATGATTGGCAATGTGCACTGGAACAGTTCTGGAGAGCACACGCTGAAGGAAGGACTGACAGAGCCGCTTGAAGGACACTGACTGGCTGCTATTAGCTTACACTAGAAACCTTTTTTCTTTGTAAAAGCACGCTATAGAGACACCAGATATGATTGGCAATGTGCACTGGAACAGTTCTGCAGAGCACACACTGTAGGCCTGACACACCCGCTTGAAGACAAGTAACTGCTATGCAATCTATAACAGTGAAAAAAAAATTTTGTTTTTAAAAGCATGCTATAGAGACACCAGATATGATTGGCAATGTGCACTGGAACAGTTCTGGAGAGCACACGCTGAAGGAAGGACTGACAGAGCCGCATGAAGGACACTGACTGGCTGCTATTAGCTTACACTAGAAACCGTTTTTCTTTGTAAAAGCACGCTATAGAGACACCAGATATGATTGGCAATGTGCACTGGAACAGTTCTGCAGAGCACACACTGTAGGCCTGACACACCCGCTTGAAGACAAGTAACTGCTATTCAATCTATAACAGTGAAAAAAAAAATTGTTTTTAAAAGCACGCTATAGAGACACCAGATATGATTGGCAATGTGCACTGGAACAGTTCTGGAGAGCACACGCTGAAGGAAGGACTGACAGGGCCGCTTGAAGGACACTGACTGGCTGCTATTAGCTTACACTAGAAACCTTTTTTCTTTGTAAAAGCACGCTATAGAGACACCAGATATGATTGGCAATGTGCACTGGAACAGTTCTGCAGAGCACACACTGTAGGCCTGACACACCCGCTTGAAGACAAGTAACTGCTATTCAATCTAATAAGGCAAGGCAATCTGGGCAAGGCATCCAACCTGACACAGAAGCTGGCAGGCAGGCAACTGCTCTTCTATTACAGTGAAAAAAAAATATTTATTTTAAATCTAAAGCTTAACCTATTGTTAAAACAGATATGAGTGGTGGCACTGACTGTGCAAATGGGCAAAGCATCTGTGACGAAACCAATCTCGCCACATTGTATTGGAGGAGCCTGGTTGCCCGCCTGCTGCCTCTGGACTATGGACTGGCAGCTAAAGGGTTAATTTTACTGTGCAGAAGGATTTATTTCTCCCTTTCTGCACAGCAGTTCGGTAGATTTCATCTACCGAACAAACAGCCGTTCACCAACCTCCCCAGAGCCGTGGGAAGCCGGCCGGCGTTGTTAATTGGCCACCCAGAAGCTGGAGTGTGCTGCCAATTTACCTCCCTGAAGCTGCGGTTAATTGCCTGTTAACTGTGTGGCCGCTGTTACACTTAGCGGCCGCTAGGTGGCGCTGTTCTGGAGCTCCCTGGGCAGCCAGCACTTTTCTGCCCGGCTTTCATGCACCAAAATCGGACACTTTTCCGTGCAGGCACCGCTGAACCTCCAGCCCCTGGTACTCATTCGTATGAATTTGGTGAATGCAGGGAATTTCGGTATTTTATGTTTTATGTGAACTGTAGTAACCCAGATAGCCTGCCATGGAGCCTGTTCGTATAATTAAAGACTTTAGCTCCATGGCAATTAAACTGTATTCGTGTGGTCTGAGTGCCATTCACCTAATAATGTGCACCCAGACCTGAGCTATCTGGGGATATGTTACATGTCTGTGTTTTGTGTATAAAATGTGTCTGTATGTATTTTAAAGTGATAGTCTGTTTCTGTGTCACCATGTGCATAATGGAGTCTGGCCTTTGTCCTAGGAGATAATTGAATGACTTCATTAATTATCTCCAGGGCAGGGAGGAGGAAACCAAGATGCATTGTGGGAAAGTATTGTGGCTGTGTGCACGAAAATGATACATGTCTGTCTGCTGTTTCAGTCTTCCATCTGGTCCCCTAGGGGAGTGTCCACCAGGTGGGAGACCTGCATAAATACAGGGGCAGGTAGCCCTGAATAAACAGACCACTGCTTCAACACGGAGCCTTGTCTCGTTCTTGGGGGGATTCACTGTATGCTGCTGGAGATTGACTGCTAGGAGTGTAAGCTGATGTCTGCTTTTCCTGTTCGTCTGCTAGCAGCTATTCGTGAGGTTCCAGCTGGAGTGCTACCTTATTCCCTTGTATGCAGTTCGGGAGTTTGGTGCATTCATTTATATCCGAATTCGTGAGTTTTGGTGCTTTTACAGTAGCTGTGCCTTTTTGTGAAAAGGGGATTATCGCCTAAACGGATTTTTCCCCTTTTATGCTGAAACGGTCCGTAACAGCATCCAACCTGACACAGAAGCTGGCAGGCAGGCAACTGCTCTTCTATTACAGTGAAAAAAAAATATTTCTTTTAAATCTAAAGCTTAACCTATTGTTAAAACAGATATGAGTGGTGTCACTGACTGTGCAAATGGGCAAGGCATCCAACCTGACACAGAAGCTGGCAGGCAGGCAACTGCTCTTCTATTACAGTGAAAAAAAAATATTTATTTTAAATCTAAAGCTTAACCTATTGTTAAAACAGATATGAGTGGTGGCACTGACTGTGCAAATGGGCAAGGCATCCAACCTGACACAGAAGCTGGCAGGCAGGCAACTGCTCTTCTATTACAGTGAAAAAAAAATATTTCTTTTAAATCTAAAGCTTAACCTATTGTTAAAACACATATGAGTGGTGGCACTGACTGTGCAAATGGGCAAGGCATCCAACCTGACACAGAAGCTGGCAGGCAGGCAACTGCTCTTCTATTACAGTGAAACTAAAATATTTCTTTTAAATCTAAAGCTTAACCTATTGTAAAAACAGATATGAGTGGTGGCACTGGGCAAGTAGGCACAGTATCCAATGTGAACCTCACACAGAAGCTGGCAGGCAGGCACCTGCAATTACATTACACAGGAAAAAAAAAAAAAAAAAAAAGCAGCCTGATGTTATAGCCCTAAAAAGGGCTTTTTTGGGGGTGCTGTCCTTACAGCAGAGATCAGATGAGTCCTTCAGGATTGTAGTGGACACTGAATACCCTAGCCTAGCTATCAATTTCCCTATCTAATCAGCAGCAGCTAAACTTTCCCTCCTCTCACTAAGCATGCAGCTTCAGAATGAATCGAAAATGGATGCTGGGAGGGAGGTTGGAGGGTGTGGAAGGGAGGGAGTGCTGCTGATTGGCTGGAATGTGTCTGCTGACCGAGAGGCACAGGGTCAAAGTTTGCCCAATGATGACGAATAGGGGGCGGATCGAACTGCGCATGTGTCCGCCCGCCGCGGCGAACGCGAACACGCTAAGTTTGCCGGGAACTGTTCGCCGGCGGACAGTTCGGTACATCACTATTGAAGATTTACTATTTTCCTATTTTTTTGTATGACAGGTCTCAGTACTAATCTTTTTGTGTGGTGCGGTGTGTGTTTATAGGACATGAACACCATGTAACATCATATCCCCGTTTCTCTATCTTACACAGGCAACATTCACGTTTCAGACTTAAATGATGAAGTCTACTACAGGAAAGAGCAAAGGAGGCTAAGCTTCACTACTAGTTTTTGTAGGTCCTGCTGGTGGTGCCAGACAATCAGTTTGCACCACTGATTGGGTGGAATGGGAGTTTCTTTGATATAGGCAGCTGGCTTATGGCTGTACATTTATAGCAAGGTTTATCACAGAACTAGGGCAGAATTACCAGAAAGGTGCTTTGAATAAATAACCAACATCTGGAGAAGAAGTAGACAATATTTTGTGGACTACATCTCACTTGATGCTTTGCCAGTATTATAGCTGTACAAGCATTACCGGACAAGTAGTCCACAACATCTGGAGTGCCAAAGGTTGCCTACCCCTCATCTAGAGTTTCCATCAAGCCAGCACTTTTGCATGTATTACACAATGTATGTATGTTCTATTTGTAAATAAAACTGAAAATAAAAGTTTACACTTCCTAGCTGTTAAAATATTTTTTTGTGTGAAACTGCTCCCATTGAGACAACTTATTGAATGTAAACTGGAGAAATGCACACTATGTTCTAGCAGACATTTAATAGTGGACTGCTATGTTTGCCATCTTGGAAGAAATCTATAACAATATTGCAAAATTGGACTATTCTTGTAAGTCTTTGAATGGCATAATATGGTATTGATCCTTTTTTCTAATTATATAGCAGTAACTCTTTGTGTGCACTTTGATCCCTCACAATGTGGTCCTAGGCCATAGCATCTTAAACATGTTTCTAGGGCTCGCCTTGTGGTGTTTTTCTTTATATGCCAATAAAGGCACAAAATCTTATGGTGAGCACTAGTGCTAAGTGTGCTTCTTGCTGTTTCCTTTTAATGAAGGGCACAACACACAGCAAGCATTTCAGGAACATTTCTGTTTATTGATACATAATGATTTTAATGTACTAAGACACGCACTGAAATCAGCAGGTGTACTCTTACCTCCTGAACTAAAACATGCACGAGGAGCATGCCATATTCCGATAATTATATGCCAATCTAACCTGAAATTGCAAATTGGCTATTTATTAAACACTGTTCCAATGCACATTTTTTTTATTAATTCTTTATTTTGGTTGTGCGTGGTATAACAAAAAGCTTGTGCGGCCACAACAGCGGTCACAAGCAGTAATACATCAAACAGAGGAAACATAACGTGGCATATAATTGTACAGCACATTTTTGTTTTATGAGAGAATCTAGTAGGGTCCGCCGTTTCAACAGTGTGCTAAAAATTTATAAAACATTCGACAGTGTCACGTCGCCATATAAAAACTCAGGTACATCACCTTTTGACATAACTATGGCATGAAGATAACTGTACATTTTTAAATGCGTGATGAACAGGCTAGGTAGATGTGTCTAGGCATGGTTCTCAGCAGTTTAAATTACTAACGAAACAATGCAACACTTAACAATAGGTAAGAGTTAAACATTTTCATCACCCTACGTAACACCGCTTTGCTATCTATTCATAAAAGTCTAATGCTGCGTCTAGGTTTAGTGTGTGAGTACAGGTTAAATTTAAGTGTAAGGAGGTGTTTACAACGTTTATGGGTGCACACATGGGTTGTGTTGAACAATTGCGTAGAAGAATTTATTTGTGTAGTCAGTTGCATAGTGCTGTTGCTCAATTAAGTTGCAGAAAATGAGGATAATAAAAATACAGCCCAAAGAAAAATAGCATTGGCTCCGTTTACATTTCTGTGATATAGAGCGAGTAGATGGAAAGCTTGCATGAGCCAGTGGTCTAAAGCAGTTGCCTAGTGTGTCGCCTAGAGCGGTAACGGTGGCCCATAACTGAGTACTATGGTTTAGAACCAGTCTAGTAGTCTCATACTGCCGGTGGTTAACCGAGCAGTAGTGGAAAAGTGTTGAGGGGGAGGCATCATTAACATTATACAAGAGAAAGGTTGAACAGGTACGCATGGTTGAAAAGACCAACTAAACAGGCAAGTAAGAAAAGAACTGGTTGAGATTCAGTTCAGTGTCTGCCGAGAGTTCATGTGGTTGCCGCTGCATAGGAGCCTCGTCTAGGTTGTCCCGGTATGAAGGCTGTCACTTTGTCCGGATCCCATCTGTGTGAAGGGCCAGCTGGATCGGTAGGTGCTGTGCGCTGCAAGGCCTCTTGAGGAAGTCCCAGTTTAGGTAACAGTTCCCGTGCATCCAGTATGTCACTGACCTTGTGTGTCTCGTTGCCTTTTACGATGCTTATGGTACGGTTGAGGCGCCATCTGTACGGGAGTCCGTGTTGGCGTAGGAGCTCAGTGAGCGGTCGCATGGACCTCCTCCAGGCCAGAGTGCTCCCTGAGAGGTCTGCAAAGAATGTCAATTGCATCGATTCAAATAGGTATGGGGAGCAGTCCTTGACCGCCGCTAATATTGCCGCTTTGTCTTTTCTTTGCTGAAAACAAATAATGAGGTCTCGGGTAGCTGCCGGTGGAGCACTTGCAGGTTTCTGGGTCCTGAAGACGCCGTCTAGGGTGACCGCTTTGGCATGTCGTGGTTGCAGTAAAGCTCCTAGGAGCCGCCATACGAGTTGCGGCAGTTCGGCTTGCGGTATGTCGTCTGGCACCCCTCTTACTTTCAGATTATTCACCCACCTTGTGTCCTCTAGGGAGGCAAATCTCCTTTCAAAGTCGTCATTACGGCTTTGTAGACCCTTGATCTCCTGTTGTAAGGAGGAGATGTGGGCAGAATTGGTCATAGAGGTGTTTTCCAGGGCGCCCAGTCTACCCGATAGCTCTTGTAAGTCCGTGCGGATGTTAGCCATGTCCGCTTGTATCGTGGCTTGGAGGTCTGCCAAAAGGCTTTTGAGCACCGCTGTGGTCACTGGTGCTGTGTCGGGGTTTGAGGGCTGTCTCGTGGGTGCAGTCAGGCTGGGTAAGTCAGGTACCTCTTCACCCGGGGAGAAGTCGTCCGAAACTTCAGAGTATGTCTCCGTGTAGTCGGCCATCTTGGGCCTTGTTATTCCACGGGCCTGCCTCCACATGGCTCCGATGTCCAGGCCTTGTCTGGGTTGATCTGGCTTCTGTTTTTTGGTCTTTCGACCCATAATGCTTTCTCCCACTGCCTCTGGGCTTTTGCCGGTATTTTGATCGGGTGATGTACCCTAAAACAGGCAAGTTTGGGAGATATTCTCCGGAGCTCTAATGCCATGCGTCTTGTCAGCTCCGCTGCTTGGCTCCGCCTCCCAATGCACATTTGAGCTAAAAAACTGGAATATTTTAGATTCCATGCAAAATATATGAATTTGTTTATCTGTCAAACACTGAATTGCATCCTAATTGACTCAAGATTTGTACATTTAAAATGACACTACACTGCCAAAATTATTTTAAAATAATTATAATCACTCATTAGTAGATATACCCACAATGAAATTGAATGCATTCAATTATGCCTTTTTTATTGGATGTATATCTATAGAGTTGCAATAGTTGCAGATTTCTTGTCTGCTGCCTTTGCAAGTCCTCCCATTCTTCCCCAGTCCATAATGTAAGTGTCTATCCAATCACAGAATTCCAAGTGCAGATTGATGAGAAATATTTGCAAGACAGGTGCTCTAGGAAAGTGTCTGCCTCTTGAAACTCCACTGAGCTAAACAACTAGGAAGTAACAATTGAAAAAAGGGCTAGTTTAACCAACTGCTCCACTATCTTATAGAAGTGCTTTAGAAGTGCTGTGAATTTTTGCTGAGATTCTGTCCATTTCCATTGCTTCTGTGGTATGGATAATGATGTTGCAGTAGATATTTAACTATTTTTAAGAGGGCACTTAATGCCACGGAGACCGGACATCCTCCTGGTACTGTATTGTGGAGGTTGACACTTCATACTTTCCCTGATGTCAAAATGACATATTTTACATCCTATTATATACTGATTTCCATAGCATATAGCTATAGGGAATACTTTTGTTTTCCTCAATAACAATTTTCAAACACATTTTAAAGAATTGCAAGCAAGGATAACATATTCATTTTTAATTCTTTTATTCTGTTTTTCAGAGAAAGGAGAGAAAGGGGAGTAACATATAGGGAGTGGGTAGCAGATATGTCATCTCAGGTTACTGGCATAAATAGAAGAACCCGTCACTTAAAATCATTCAGCTGCTCAGCACAAACATTGCCCTTGGACAACTGTGGGGGCATGAAACTGCCCTGAAATAGAATATGACCCACTTCTAGTATGTCCTCTCAGACTTCCATTTCATGCCAGACCTATAGGAAAATTCTACTCTGAAATCTAACACAGAGGTGGGAAATGGTAAGAGATGAACATCTGGGTTGTCATTTATTAAACTGTGAAGTAATACATTAAATACATGGTGGAAAATGAACATCATATTTGTAGAGTGCAAAATGCTTGTTATATGTAAGTTTAGATTAAGTTTGTTACATTTTATGAAAAAAATCATCATTTGCAAACATTACTCTGAATAGTAATTGTACAAAAATACATCGTAAGTCTTAAAACAATAAACTAAACAAAAAAAAAACAGACAAATGGTGCATTGCTAGTAATGCAGAGGATTTATTTGTCCCCCTTCATTATCCAGTAAGCCTTCCCAAAAGCATGGTTAACTGGTCTTTGATACAGATAATAACAACATCACTCTCTTAGACCAGTGTGCTTTGTTGAATTGATTCCCACTACTTGTTTGTGTGGTGCTTAAAAAACAAAAAAACATTGGCTTGTACAACCTTATTACTATTTTTTTGTGACAAGCCGCACTCGTGCCTGCCGCTACTTTAACAAGTTGGATCACCATCAAGGACTAAGGCTGGTTTTGAGGGATTTAGTGTACTACAGACAGTTTTATTTTATAGATTTTATTGTTTTACTAAATTAAGAAAGAATGCTCAATACCTTCGCTGGTCATTTTATTTCTTACTAACTGAAAACTTACATATCACACTCGATCTCCGCCCTTAGGTCTTTTAGATAGCTGTCAGGGTATGGGATTATTTTATAAAAGTTGGTTGCTATGCCCCTAAATCTGTTGACTAAGGACATGGTATTTGCAGGTGCCACCTGCAAGTTGGGCATTGCTCATGATTCTTTCAAGTACCTGGGCATCCATATAACTACTGACTGGCTAAACTATTTGCCCGGAATGATACTTTCTTAATATTAACGTTGATCAGACACTTCGAATATGATACCTGAATATACTTCTCAGAATTTTATTCCTATTCCAGGCGCTCACAATTATGGTTATCAAAAAAGAACTAGCAAACTTGCAAATAGCTATTGATAATTTTGTATGACAAAATAAATGCCATAGAATTGCTCTTTATCTATTCTAAAGACGTAAACCAGTAGAGGGCCTGGGGTTACGACATCTATACTTTTTTACTTTTCAGCCCACCTAGCCCAAGTGGTTACGGATAGGAGAAACTGAGTGGACTGGGAGTCCCTACTAATGGGGTCTGACTAACGCCAGTACTACATTTGCGTCGCAAGAGGTCAAAGGACTTTTCTTACAACATTCTGTCCAGATATTTTGAATTCTATCTGGAGACAGGATGATTCCCAGGTGAAGTATTCTCTTGAAATCACTTCCTCTCCACTGACACCCATTTTATAAAATCAGGGCTTTCTTTTACTGGGACTTCAGAGGCATTGAAATTGTGGGATTACAGAGATATATTTAGTTAATGATTTCTTTAACTTTGCAGCTATTCAACTTCATAGCTCAACCAGTGGTGGATCCAGGATCCCGAGAAAATAGTACTGCGCTCCCTCTCCCTTCCCTCCCTTCCGGCTCCTCATCCTCACTCTACCCTGCAGGGCCGGCGCTATCCAAGCACCAGCCCTGCTATGTGCCTTTACGCTGATAGCCGGCAGGGGAGGGGGGAGGGAGGGAGGAAGGACCTGGGGAGCTCAGCCTGCAGCTCCGTTGGGTCACCTCTTGGGAGGTCAGAGCATTGCCGTGGTTGCCACGGCAATGCTCTAAATCTCACAAGAGTGAACTCTAGCCTGAGCTGCAGGCTAGAGTTCACTCCCACCTGACCACCTTCTCCACAGGACCACTAGGGTTCGCAGGAAATGTCCCCCCTCCCTGTACAAAGGTAAGAAGGGAGGGGTTATATAAAACTACATTTTTTAATAAAAAAACAACAACATTTAATTTGCTCCCACCTGCCCCCAAAACACAATACCAACTCGCACACACAGCACTCCTTACTGCACCCCTCAAACACACACACGCTGCATTTCTCACTCACACACACTGCCCCCACATGCTCACTGCACCCCTCACACACACTACCCCCATACACACAGTTCCCCCATACACACATTGCCCCTCTCATTCACACACTGCCTCATACATTCACTGCACCCCACACTCACACACGCTGCACCACTCACTCACACACACTGCACTCCCCACACAATGCATCCCCATACACTCACTGCATCCCCACACACACACTGCACCACTCGCTCACACACACTGCTCCTCCTACACTCACTGCACCCCTCATACACACTACACCCCTAACTCACACACACTGCCCCCATACACTCAACACACTGCATCTTCCCCACACCAGTGGTGTATTTAGGATTTGTGCTGCCCTAGGCAGTACGGTGCTCAAACACCCCTCTTATTTAAATTTTCACCACCCCTTCCTGTCAAGGCTGCACTTTGACTGACAGACTCTCAATCACTGACAGACGCACACTCACTGACAGACGCACACACATTTTGACAGACACACACTCTCATATACACTGACAAACAATGACATACACACTCACTCACTGACTTGACACACTGATAGACAGACACACACTATTACTCGTACACACACTGACAGACTCACACTCATTGACAGACTCACACTCACTGACAGACGCGCGCTCTCACCGACAGACGCACACACTCACTGACCGATATATACACACTCACTGACCGACACACACACACATTTACTGACCGACACACTTTGACTGACAGACGCATGCACTCACTGACCAGCATACACACACATTCACTGACAGACACACACACCTTCACTCACTCACACACACTTACAGACACACACACACATACATTCACTCACAGACACACACATTCACTTAGACACACACACAGGCACACACACATACACTCTTACAGACACACACACACACACACACACACACACATTCACTCACATACACACACACTCACTAATTTACAGACACACACACACATTTCCACCAACATTCACAGATTATTGTTTTTAAATTTTTATTTTAAATCCACCCAGCCTCCCTGGGAGAGCTGGAGTGGATTGCTTACCTGCAGTCCAATGGGCCTGCTGGTCGGGCAGGTGGACAGGCTGAGTAGGCGGTGTGGTCTGACGTCATATTCCGGCTCCCGGATTCAATAAGCGGCGTGGAGGGAGCTGAGCAAGAAGAGCTCAGGTGAGCATGCTCCCTCGCTGACCGCTGACCGCCTCGGGGGGGCTCAAAAGTGGTCAGCCGGCCAACTCTTGAGCCCCCCAGGACACGAGGCAAACAAGGGATCAGCCTGGGCATTTGGGGGCGGCTTTTTTTGCCACCCACTGCAAAGTGTCGCCCAAGGCAGATGCCTTGTTTGCCTGATGTAAGACACATCCCTGCCCCACACACACTGCCCCAAACATACACACACTGCACCTCTTGCACACTACACCACTCATAGATACAAACTGTAGCCCTCATACACACACATTGTATCCATCTCACACACTACACCCCTCACACACACTTCCCTCCATACACTCACTGCACACACATGCAATACTCCCATACACACACTGCCCCCTCACTCACACACTGCCACTCCATACACTCACTGCATACACATGCAATACTCCCATACACACACTGCCCCCCTCACTCACACGTTACCCCTCCATACACTCACTGCACCGCACCATACACTCACTGCACCCCCATACACAAACTGCACCCCTCACTCACACACTGCCCCATAAACTCACTGTGCTTCACTCACACATTGCCCGCCCATACATTTACTGCACCCCACACACACAAAGCACCCCTCACTCACACACGGCCCCATAAACTCACTGCAACCCTCACTCACGCACACTGCCCCCATACACTCACTGCAACCCTCACTCACACACATTGCACCCCTCACTCACACACACTGCACTCCCCAGACACTCACTGCAACCCCCACACACACACTGCACCTCATACACACACTGCACCACCAGACACACACAGCACCCCTCACACACACTTCCCCTACACTCACTGCACCCCACACTCACACACACTGCACCACTCACTCACTCACTCACTCAATCACTCACACACACTGCACTCCCCACAACATGCACCCCATACACTCACTGCATCCCCATATACACACTGCACCCCCATACACACAGCACCTCTAACTCACACACACTGCCCCCTACACTCACACACACACTGCACCCCTCACACACACTACCCCATACACTTACTGCACCACCCACACATTGCACCCCTCACTCACACACACTGCTCCCCATACACTCACTGCACCCCTCATATACACACTGCACCTCTCACACACTACACCACTCATAGACACAAACTGTATCCCTCTCACACACTACACACCTCATACACACACTACATCCCTCATACACACCCACACACTGCACTGTTCACTCACACACACTGCAACCCATACACTCACTGCACCCCTCATACACACACTGCACCTCTCACACACTACACTAGACATGTGCAATTCGTTTCGGTCCAAATTAAAATTCGGCCAAATTTCGGGTAATTCGGACATTCGGGTGCTCCCGAATGTCCGAATAGCTGAATTGCCGAAGTCCCGAAGTGCCAAAATTACCGAACTTCCTAAGTGTAGTAGTGCCGAAGTTCTGAGGTGTCAAAGTGCCGAAGTTCCGAAGCACAGTATTGCCTGGGTACTAATATACTTACCTAGTGAAAGAAGAAGAATGTTACATTATATACAATTTTAAATAAAAAGTATACAAACATAACCAGGATTCAGCTGTAAGCACTTACAACAATCAAGTAACACACATTCATATAAAATGTAAGTTACTTAGCCTGTCATGTAATGACAGGAATGAATAAGTAGATAACTCCCTAATTCCCACGGTATTAGGGAGCTATCTTTCAGCCAAATTTACTAATACTAAGTAAAGATTACTTTAGGGTGGGGGCCCTAAAGTGAAAAAAGGGCAGTGAGCAGTGGGTGGGGGCCCTAAATAAAAATTGGGAGGCACACCTAATGTCCTCCCCCCTGACCCCCACCCCTGAGCGGTGGGTGGGGGCCCTAAACTAGAATAAGGAGGGGGACCTAATGTCCTCCCCACTGGCCCCCACCCCTGAGCAGTGGGTGGGGGCCCTAAACAAGAATAAGGACCAAGTCCCGAATTTCAGAATGCCGAACCGAGCCGAATATTTTCCCCATGCACATGCCCACACTACACCACTCATAGACACAAACTGTATCCCTTGCGCACACTGCACCCCTCACGCAAACACACTACACCGCTAAAAATACATAAAACCCCCTAAAAGTCACATGAAGTGTATTAGTTTCTGCCCTCACCATGTTTGAGAAATTATGTTTAGCAGATTCTCCACATAAAGGCTTAATCACTTGCTTATACAAAGACTTGGAGTCGCCCTCTAATAAATAGGGAAAGCTGTGGTATATCTGTAGAGAGACACTGGAGTGTGGGGATTGGGAGGACATATGGAAGGCTTGTTCCAAATCCCCTATGTGTTACCATTCAAGAACAATCACACAAAATACTCTTTTGATGACTGGAAGGGAATGCAACTCTGACACATGGGCTGGTCCAGAGATGACTGCTAGAATGTGAAAAGTAGTTCAGTACTTGAAAATAGTCTGAAACCTTCTTTCAAGGGTTCTTTTGAGACATATTACTCTTGATCCAGGGACTTTCCTCTTGTCCAAACCTATGTCAGGGGTTTTGGCACACAACCATCAAAAACTCTTTAAAGGAACACTATAGTCACCAGAACAACCACAGCTTATTGCATTTGTTCTTTTGAGTATAATCATTCCCTTCAGGCTTTTTGCAGTAAACACTGGCTTTTCAGAGAAAACTCAGTGTTTACATTACAGCCTAGTGATAACTCCAATGGCCAATCCACAGATGGCTGCCAGAGGTGCTTCCTGGGGCAGTGCTGCACAGTGAGCATGCAGACATCAAACGTTCCTCATAGATAATCATTGATTCTATTAATCTATATGAGGAGATGCTGATTGGCCAAGGCTGTGTTTGACTTATGCTTGCTCTGCCCCTGATCTGCCTCCTTGACAGTCTCAGCCAATCCTATGGGGAAGCATTGTGATGTCTCAGACCACCACTTCTGATGATGTCAGCAGGCAGGTAAGGGGCAGACAGGGGCAGAGCCAGCATCTGCAGACTTGAAAACAAGTAAGATTTTTACTATATGTAGGGAGGAAAGAGGGGCAAGGGGGATTTGATGCTGGTTTTAAATGTATAGGGCCATGAATACATGTTTGTGTTCCTGACCCTATAGTGTTCCTTTATTTAAACTACCTTAGCTGCACAAAGGGCTTTGACTCGGGTTTCTTTGGATGTTCCTAGTATGGATGCTGTTGTCCTTAAAATTAAATATATCTCGTAGGCAAATTAACTGCTCAGAGGTGTATTTTGATGACCTCTTTTCAGAAAATGTTTCACCTTTGGGAGTTTTATTGTGGTCAATGATACCACATGGTTAACAGGGCTATTTATTGTCTACGTCTAACTGCAGCCCCTTCCCATACTTTCTATTTTTTTTTCTTTTCCCTCCTGCTCCCCCCTAATTCAATTCTTCTTATGATTTTTTCCTCTTCTTTTAATTTAATTATGGTCTGTTATGGTTGCATAACCAGTCTTTAAAAATGTTTAAATCTTTTGGTGCACCATGTATGTTCTCCTTATCCATTGCTGTACACATTATTTACTGGCTTCCCATCCACAGCAGAATTAAGCTCAAGATTCTTACTCTAACCTAAAAAGCTTTTACTAATGCTGTTCCCCACTTCCTGTCCTCACATATCCACAAATATACTCTAGTGTGCCCACTAAGACCTAAGCACAACCTGCTTCTTGCATCTTCTGTTATCGCCTCTTGCCACGCCAGTGCTAGCCTGTTGAAGAACTCTAGTGCAGCAACAACCCTATATAATGCAAATCCCAGTATTATCAGACTTTCCCATTGTCTCCCTTCCTTTAAATGGTCCCTGAAAACATTATTGTTCAGAGAAGCCTACTAATAAACTCTGTAACTAATGCAGAGCAAAAAAGGGGAGCAAGAGTATACTGAGAATGGGCAGCAACTGAAATAGCCTGCCCTTTGGTGGGTCCCCAATTTTAGACCCATAAGTAGGCCTCTGATGACTGGTTTGTGGGCTTGCCAGAGGGATGGGGTGGTTACGGCTGGGGTGTCGTTGGTCATAAAGTACCTTTGTAGCTGTTCCTGTAGTTGTTGTGTAAAGGAAGAGTCATGTAAGAGTGACACGTCAAGACGCTAGGGTGGTTTGCCTCTGTGTTGGTATTGGTCCTTAAGGATCAATGAGGTTGGGGCATGGTCAGACCATACTATGTTGCCTATCATGCATTGTGTTATGTTCGTGAGTAGGGGTCCAGATACCAAAAGAAGGTCTATTCTAGAGTATATTTTATGTACAGCCGAGTGGTATAAGTATTCACGGTCATTATGATGAAGCTTTCTCCAAGAGTCGTAGAGCCCTTATTCCATAATCAATTTTGTGAGTGCCTTGCCATTGGCTCTAAGTTGTGTGTCTGGCAGATGGGTCAGGTATAGAAGTGTCTATGCGAGAGTTTAAGGTGTGATTAAAGTCCCTGCATATAATCATGCAACTGGTGGAGCTTGTAGGTAGCTTCATCAGTACTTTATGGAGAAAATTACACTGTTGGGGTATAGAGGCCCACGAGAATGTACTGCTGG
This sequence comes from Pelobates fuscus, assembly GCF_036172605.1. NCBI lineage: Eukaryota > Metazoa > Chordata > Amphibia > Anura > Pelobatidae > Pelobates > Pelobates fuscus. The sequence continues at coordinate 59,214,510 of NC_086327.1, forward strand.
TTATTGATAATACAATGGAGTATCAGGTACCTGCTTTGGCTGTCCTTTTTAATGCTGAGTAGTTCTACCATAAGGAATTTATGCATAAGGATGGAGACTCCTCTTGATTTAGATGAGTGAGTCGAATAGTATTGTAAAGGGAAATTTCTGAGACCAAAATTGGGAACTCTGTTAGGAGGGTTATTCACTCTGGTGTTGTGGGAATATATTCTCATGGCCGACAAGAGCAAGATGTGGTGTTTAGGGTGAGATGGAGCGAACGTGCACTTGCTCTGAGTTACGTAACAGTGTCCTCAACGTGTGGTTGATTTGGGGGGAGGGGGAAGAAGATGTAGAGCAAAAAAGGAAGAAAGAGAGAAAGAAGGGTTGCGGGAATACGGAACACGAAGGAGAAAATAGTAACACAGATGTATGTACAAAGTGACCTCAAAGGGTCGAGGTACAATGTTCTCGCACCTTGGGGGTTTGGGAATTTCAGACGCCTATATAGTGGCTGATGGGCTCCAATTTGGCTTGTGGAGTGAGGACAGAACTTTAGAAAATAGAACATTTGTGTGTAAGATAAGTATCGACTCAAGTTAACATTGAACTTGAAAACAGTTTTAAACTCAGACATGCAACGTGGTCTCATACCAGTAGGTTAAGGATGCCTGGTACCCATGATGATGCTGTCATTATAGGCTTGGTTCGTGCCTTACTAGGAGTGTGAGGTAATGAATGCATGCAGGAGTTGCAGATGTGGCCTAAAAAATTTAGCTTGTCAGCTCTGGAAGCATTTTTCTTGCTCTTGTGCTGAGACATAGCTGTGTGGAGCAAGATTTAGGGGTTCTGCGTGTGATTCTGCAGTGATTGTTGGAGCCCAGGTGCCGGAGCAATTCCTTACGCAGCCATATTGGTCGGCAATCAGCCACACCCCCAAAACAGTTGACAAACGTTTTAACATCTACCATAATAGGAGATAAGTTTTACTTACTGACTGATTAACCTGCTAGATGCTAAATTTTATCAGCTGCCCATATCTCAAAAATGAATTCCAACTCAGCTAGGTATAAAGAGAAAAAGACAAGTGCAAACTCTTAATACATCCTAGAAAAATACATCCTTGGAAAAACTACAAAGTCAAAGAGCCATCAATGAAAAGAAAGCAAATGATAAGAAACTAAATCTTGAAGGGATAAATAAATATTTTTGTATATTATGTATATTTAAACTAACTGAACAATTTACTTTACACAAATTAACCCCGAAAGTTAAGACATCACTTTGGATGCTCAGTGCCCGCATAGATAAGTAGATGGCATAGTACAACTTCTCAGTTCAATATGTGAGCATGGCCATTACAAAGGAGGCCTCCAGCTCCAAATGTGAGGCTACTAAGCCTCAGAGGTAATGGGAAGACTGTTGCTCAGAATGGCTAGTCCTATGAGGCTATCCCTGCTCAGTTTTGAATGATGTGCACCACTTGTTTGTTGTTCCCGTGAGCTCTTTTTGGGAAGTGCTATTAAATTTCTGTGATTTCTATCTCTTGGTTAGCATATTTCTGTTTTCTTTGCCTCCCCTGCTTGGAATATTTTCTCTGCTGTGTATTTTCTTAGTTTGTGAATTGATTAAAACAATCTCAAATATTTCACCCCCCAAAAAAGAAAAACTATAGAGACATGGGGAGTATAATGTAATTTACCCATGCCTCTATCACTGTGCTGCCTTACAATTCCATGCAGGAGACTGGTCAGCATGGAGAGCAGCATGAACTATTTAATTGGCAGATGCTGTCCATCGTCCCCCGAGCAACGGTTCCCCTGTGCATTTGTATGTGTCTTTGTGTTTCATATCCCCTGTGTGTTTTTCTGTATCAGTGCAAGTCTGTCTGTGTGTGCCTATCTACTTGTGTGTACCTGTGTTCCTGTGGCGCCATTCGTATTTCTTGTCAGAATGCTAAGCCTGCTGATGACAGACACCAAACATGCACAGATTTAAATGAGTGAGTCTGCAAATCTTACTATGGGCAGGCTGATGGTGTTGCCAGTGACTTATACCTCTGGCAGCAAAGTGCTTTAATTCTGCAAGTGCAGTTTTTCTTAGTAAAACACTGTACATAGAGACTCCAAACACCATGACCACTTCAAATCACTGTAGTGGTCATGGTGCTTAGAGTGACCCTTTAATGCTCCTATACACACAAAATATAGAACGTTTCCAAAATTTAGTGGTACTTACCCTTTCCAGGGGCCGGCCGGGGTCCTCTGTTCAAGCCGCGTGCGGTCCTGCTGCTCAGCACGAGCCGCAACAGGAAGGCGGGCAGTGACCGCGAGAAGTGGTCACCTTTCCTGCCTGACTCTAAGAATGCGCCGCGGGTCTTGGGTGCGCTCTTAAAGGGACAGTGGGAGCCTAAATTGTCAAAGGCCTCCCATTGGTCCCTGTCATGCCACACTCCCCATACACTTACCTTTTGGGGGCGTGGATGTGACAGGGACCAATCAAAATAGATGTTAAGGCATATATACTCACCTTTTTCCCTTAGTTCCTTGCCCTATTATGGTTTCTGTTACAGTTCCCTTTAGCGCTTGTTGTGTTCAGTTGTGTTCCTTCGTACTTGACCTTGGCTTTGTTTCTGACTATGTTATCTCTTTATCCTTATCTGTTATGTTTGCCGGCTTGCTGTTTACTGTGTACCAGACCCCGGCTAGTCCTAGTTTACGCTGTCTCTTTGTGCCCTTGACCTCGGATCGCTCCTGTCTCTGTACTTCTCTCATATACGTCGAGTCCGGACATTCTAAGGTCCGGTAGACGTATCTCCCTCTGTGTTGTCTTCTGTTGAGTTAAATCCTGTGTGTTGGGGTATATTTTCGTTACACATAACCACTCCAAAAAAAAAATATATATATATATGAGTAGATATTGTAGCTGTATTAGTCCAGTGATGCAGATGTAAAATAACAGATGAAATTAGTATCTTGTAATACCTTTTTTTTATTAAACTAACAGAAGTTTGAAATGACAAGCATTTGGGGGAAAATCCCTTATTCAAGTCTAAATGCTTTTTTTTGGGAGGATGGATTTCTCAAAAAACAAGACATTCATAGAAAGAAATATGACTGAAGGCAAAAATCTGATCATATATGCTATTGGGTCATACTTATAATCAGAGACATTCACTTATGAATTACAGCAATTGGTCTTTAGGAATGTAAACATTTACCATTCATACTAACCTGGAACCTCACTAATAGCTGCTAGCAGACGAACAGGAAAAGCATACAATCAGCTTACACTCCTGGCAATCAGTCTCTAACAGCATACAGTAAATCCCCCCAAGAACGAGACAAGGCTCTGTGTTGAGGGTCAAGCAGTGGTCTGAGGTGCTGGCACACCCAGCCTGGTTTGTATTACAGTCTTGCAAATACAGGACCGCCCACAGGGAGGTATAAAATAACTAATCAAATGACAGTTACAACCCACAGTAAAGTCCTTCCCTCTGCCTGTGATACAATTATCTTACACAATGGGAAATCTAATTATCACAAGCAGAGAAATACAGTTTTTACACAATATTTATAACTTCTAGAATATACATGTCACAAACATAAAACATACATTTTCATAATCAATCCATTCAGGGTAACAACATATTAAAAAATGGCACAAATCTGACCAGGGGTTCAAAAGTTAGCAAGAGCATTAATATAACCCACTGCCAGCATGGCTTTCCGGCCCAAACCAGTTTCAGAGTCTTCTATCCTGGATATAATTGAGAAGTAATCCAATTATCTCCCAGGACAGAGACCAGACTCCATTATGCACATGGGAACACAAAGACAGTAAAACACTTTCAAATACATAAAGTCACCTTTTACACATAACACACAGACATTTTACATATCCCCAGATAGCTGGGATCTGAGCGCACAAAACTACCGAATAGCGCTCAGATCCTATTCACACAGTTCAATTGCCATGGAGCCGAAGTCTTTAACTACACGAATGGGCTCCATGGCATAGCTATCTGGGTTAATACATTCACATAAAGTCTGGTCCATAGTCCAATGGCAGCAGGCAGGCAACCAGGCTTCTCCAATGCAATGTGGCGAGATTGCTCTCGTCACATCTCTCCCCTTTTCCAAACAGACTAACAGGGTATCTGACCTCCTAACGGTCAGTGCCCTTGTTAGTCCAGCAGCCCACTCACAAAACAGAAACAGCAGTACAGCCCACCCACAATAACTGGTTACTACACCTGGGTAGAGGTGAAACTTGTCCATGTCCAGGTGCCTCACCACAGCTGTGTGGGGGACTGGTAGGCTGCCTTGGTGGGTTGCTGAGTGGGCAGAGACCAGCGGTACTCTGCCCTGATGCCAGCACTACCACGGGAGTAGTCTGGTTGAAGCCTGGTTGCTGGAGACCGACTGTCTCCCCTTTAAATACACTGCTCTGCTGCTGGAGACCGACTGTCTCCCCTTTAGATGCACAGCTCTGCTGCCAGAGGGGGAGACCGACTGTCTCCCCTTTGGCTAAACAGCCCGGTCATTGGGGCTTACAGTATCCCCCTGGTACTCTAAGCTTTCGCTGGAGAGAGGGGGTAACAGGCTCCTCTCCCGATAGAACACACTGCCGCTGGGGAAAGGAGACTGGGCTCTCTATTCCCTGCACATTAATGATCTGCTGCTGGGGAGAGGGGGTAGCAAGCTCCTCTCCCATACATACTTCCAGTCTCTGCGGAGGGAGACCGACTGTCTCTCCTCCCAATACAGAGTCCTGCTGCTGGGGAAAGGAGACTGGGCTCTCTATTCCCTGCTGGATACTCTGCCGCTGGGGACTGGAGACTGGGCTCCCAATTCCCAACAAATAACACTGCCGCTGGGGAATGGAGACTGGGCTCCCAATTCCCGGCACATCACACTGCCGCTGGGGAATGGAGACTGGGCTCCCAATTCCCGGCACATCACACTGCCGTTGGGGAATGGAGACTGGGCTCCCAATTCCCAAAAAATCACGCTGCCACTGGGGAGGGAGGACACTGCTCTCCTCTCCCTGGACTTCACACTGCCTTCCCGGCATATCACTCGGCTGCTGGGGGGCAGGAACAACTACCTCTGCCCCCTGTAACTCAGCCTGCCGCTGGGGAGGGAGGATGATGCTCTCCTCTCCTTGCACTTTACACTGCCGCTGGGGAATGGAGACTGGGCTCCCAATTCCCAGCAGGACCGGTGGAGAGACCTCGGTCCTATCTCCACTGGCCACCTGGGGTTCTTCCCAGTAAAACTCTGCAATATCTGTCCAGCTGAATGGGTCTGCATCTGGGTCTCCGCTTCCCTGCTGAGCCTTCTCACTGGAGTGGAACAGATTTTGGTAGCCCTGTTCCAGCTCCATCTCCGGGGTCACCAGGTGGACAAGATCTTGCTCAATTTCGTGAGTGTTGTACCAGTCATACCTGCTCTCCCTCCACTCCAAGAGTTCACTGAACCGGGATTGTGTAGGGCTCCCAAACTCGGGCTCTGAAAAAGACTCCCATAACAAGCCAGGACCATCAAACTCCTCTCCCTCTGGCTTGTCATGCTCAGCTGTCCAGGGCAAGTACTGTGCCCCATACCACCAGAGCGCCTGGTAGGCATACTCCAGCCACATCTCCTGCCGTACCCGGAGCTCCAATTCCTTTACCCATTCCTCCAGGGGCTGCTCTCACAGGAAGGGCATCCGCAGGGCTATTAGCTTCTGCAATCGCTGGTCTTCCTTGGGGAGTCTCTCGCCCCGCTGGTACTCCGCAATACCCAGTGCCTGGCACCAGATGCCTTTGCGAACTGCATCTAGGTCATCCATGGCACCCTCATCATACTCCACTGCTGGTTCCATCCTGGTGCTGTCAGGGTCGCTGTACTCGGACATGTAGCTGTCCTTCTGGTTGTAGGAACGATCCCACCTCTGCCACCAATTGTAACAGCACCCCCAGGCATAAAAGGGTTAAACCGCCATTTAGTATATCTTCCCCTTCCAGAGATACAGGCACAGCTACTGCAGAACACCAAACTCCCGACTGGATACAAAATAGCACTCCAACTCCCGAACTGGAACCTCACTAATAGCTGCTAGCAGACGAAAAGGAAAAGCATACAATCAGCTTACACTACTGGCAATCAGTCTCTAACAGCATACAGTAAATCCCCCCAAGAACGAGACACGTCTCTGTGTTGAGGGTCAAGCAGTGGTCTGAGGTGCTGGCACACCCAGCCTGGTTTTTATTACAGTCTTGCAAATACAGGACTGCCCATAGGGAGGTATAAAATAACCAATCAAATAACAGTTACAACCCACAGTAAAGTCCTTCCCTCTGCCTGTGATACAATTATCTTACACAATAGGAAATCTAATTATCACAAGCAGAGAAATACAGTTTTTACACAATATTTATAACTTCTAGAATATACTTGTCACAAACATAAAACATACATTTTCATAATCAATCCATTCAGGGGAACAACATATTATAAAATGGCACGAATCAGACCAGGGGTTCAAAAGTTAGCAAAAGTATTAATAAAACCCCCTGCCAGCATGGCTTTCCGGCCCAAACCAGTTTCAGAGTCTTCTATCCTGGAGATAATTGAGAAGTAATCCAATTATCTCCCAGGACAGAGACCAGACTCAATTATGCACATGGGGACACAAAGACAGTAAAACACTTTCAAATACATAAAGTCACCTTTTACACATAACACACAGACATTTCACATATCCCCAGATAGCTGGGATCTGAGCGCACAAAACTACCGAATAGCGCTCAGATCCTATTCACACAGTTCAATTGCCATGGAGCCGAAGTCTTTAACTACACGAATGGGCTCCATGGCATAGCTATCTGGGTTAACACATTCACATAAAGTCTGGTCCATAGTCCAAAGGCAGCAGGCAGCAGGCGGGCAGCCAGGCTTCTCAACAGTGCAATGTGGCGAGATTGCTCTCATCACATATACTTTTGTGTGGCAATTTTGTTTTCTTTTATGGCTACTCAGCTTACAAGACAAACATACCAGATTCTAAAATCGCTTGAGAAATGATTTCCTATGGACACTTTGAATGCGCGCGCGGCACTTGCCGTGCATGCGTATTCAACTCCAGTGACGTCGGACGGGGGAGCTGACGTCAGAAGGGGAGGAGAGGTCACCAGCGCCGAGGGAGCCCTGTGTTGGAATAAGGTAAGCTGCTGAAGGGGTTTTAACCCCTTCAGCGCCACGGGAGGGGGACCTGAGGATGTGGGCACCCTTTAGGGCACTATAGTTTAACCACTTTGTTTTCCTGACACTCTAGTGATCCTTTAAGCACACATTAATATTGCAAAAACTGTAAAAAAAAACACACAATTTTTCTGTATTTTTTTATAATAAATAAACATATATACCGTATATACTCGAGTATAAGCCGACCCGAATATAAGCCGAGGCCCCTAATTTTTCCCCAAAAAACTGGGAAAACGTATTGACTCGAGTATAAGACTAGGGTGGGAAATGCAGCAGCTACTGGTAAATTTCTAAATAAAATTAGATCCTAAAAAAAATATATTAATTGAATATTTATTTACAGTGTGTGTATAATGAATGCAGTGTGTGCGTATGAGTGCAGCGTGTGTGCGTATGAGTGCAGCGTGTGTGCGTATGAGTGCAGCGTGTGTATGAGTGCAGCGTGTGTATGAATGCAGTGTGTGTGTGTATGAATGCAGTGTGTGTGAGTGCAGTGTGTGTGAGTGCAGTGTGTGTGTATGAGTGCAGTGTGTGTATGAATGCAGTGTGTGTATGAATGCAGTGTATGAATGCAGTGTGTGCAGGGCCGGTGCAAGGATATTTGCCCCCCCCATATGTCCTGACCTCCCCTCCTCCTCCCTCAGTGATCCTTACCTCCCCACCCCCGTGTTCCTTCACCCCCCTCCCCCAGTGGTCCTGACTCACCCCTCCCCTAGTGGTCCTTACTTCCCATAGTGGTCCTTATCCCACCCCCCTGCCTCCGATAGTGGTCCTTATCCCACCCCCCTGCCTCCGATAGTGGTCCTTATCCCCCCTCCCTTCCATAGTGGTATAGTGGTCCTTTTCCCCCCCTCCCTCCCATAGTGGTCCTTATCCCCCCCCTCCCTCCCATAGTGGTCCTTATCCCCCCCTTCCCTCCCATAGTGGTCCTTATCCCCCCCCTCCCTCCCATAGTGGTCCTTATACCCCCCCTCCCTCCCATAGTGGTCCTTATCCCACCCCCTCCCTCCAATAGTGGTCCTTATCCCCCCCTCCCTCCCATAGCGGTCCTTATACCCCCCCTCCCTCCCATAGCGGTCCTTATACCCCCCCTCCCTCCCATAGTGGTCCATATCCCCCCCCTCCCTCCCATAGTGGTCCTTATACCCCCCCCCCCTCCCACAGTGGTCCTTATACCCCCTTTTATTTATTATTTTTTTTATTATTATTATTTTTTTTTTTTTATTATTATTTCTTATTTTTTTTTTTTTCGTCCCCCCTCCCTGCTTGATACATGGCAGGGAGGGGGGCTCTCCTTCCCTGGTGGTCCAGTGGCAGTTCAGTGGGGGGGAGAGGGGGGCTGGCAGAGCTGTACTTACCTGTTCTGCAGCTCCTGTCAGCTCTCTCCTCCTCTGCGCCGTCCGTGCAGCTCCTTCTATCAGCTCACATTGTAAGTCTCGCGAGAGCCGCGGCTCTCGTGAGACTTACACTGGGAGCTGACCGAGGTGCTGAACGGACGGCGCGGAGGAGGAGAGAGCTGACAGGAGCTGCAGAACAGGTAAGTACAGCTCTGCCAGCCCCCCTCTCCCCCGGTCTGTATTATGGCAATGCAAATTGCCATAATACAGACCTTGACTCGAGTATAAGCCGAGTTGGGGTTTTTCAGCCCAAAAAATGGGCTGAAAAACTCGGCTTAGACTCGAGTATATACGGTATATATATATGTATATATATATATATATATGTATTAAGGCCTTTTGGCCTGTAATTGTGGGAGGGGCGTATGACACACCTCTTCCCTACTTAAGGGACACCCCTTACCTGGCTCCATATCGTTCGAGGTCAGCGCTGCATCATTTCCACTTCCGGGTCATCCAGACGCCATTTTACCTGATTACTCCATGAGGTTTTTTAAGCAGAGCTGTGTCAGGAATCCAGCCACAGGCTTTTCCGGCCTACCACCTTCTTTCTTCAATCCATTGCCGTGGATGGTGTCCAAGTGACTCACAAACTGTAAGTCAACCTACCCGTTATGCCAGGCATCAGTCCCACGGCACCATGCACGGGTCAGGTCCTCACTTTACGGCTGCATTTTGTCTAAGTCTGTTCTAAAACCATTGCATGTTCATGCATATCATTCGTTTAAACCCCCTACCGGTCTTTGGGTGTACTACAGGCTTCTTAGACATTATCACATTTCATGTACAAACCATCGAACCACTGCATTTTCGCCTACACACTGACCCCTACCGGTCATTCAGTGTACTACAGGCTTCTCAGACATTATTGCATTTCATGTAAAAAACAACCTTGCTTCATTTAAACGATTTAAAACAAAATTGGTTATTGGTGTTTATTAATTGGTGTTTATTAATCTGCACAACGAATAGATATATGGTGTTTTCCCATATGCATATATATCTGCATTTATGTAACTAATTGCATGACACGTTTGCATGCTTTGCACATTATATTGTATAAGAGATTTATTTTTGCGCACCTATTTTTTGTTTTATTTCTTATTTGGTGAATTATATCAGATCGCCTTGTAGGTTGCTGCATTTATTTGTTTAATCTATTTGTTTCCCATACTCCTGCGCCACCCTATTCTATTTATATTTTATATCATTTAAACGATTGTCATTTCGGTTTGTGTTTTCTGGTCGGCACTTATTCATAGTATATTCTATGCACGATTGCTGTTCGCATTAAAATGCATACGGTTAAGCTATTCATGCTAACTTCTGTTTCCCTTCATACTAAGATTCGGTTATTCTGCTATGTATTCACATAGATCTTTTTCGTGAGTTACATTTCATCATTTCATGTATTTACATTTGGTTAAAAAGTTGCTTGGTTAAATAGACAGACCATTGTCATGCTATTTTTAAGGTATCACTTATTACATCAGGGTATGAAACCAGCTAACATTTCTGTATAGACATTGGACTCCCACGCTTACTGGAGCTTTTTTTGTTTTTTGTTTTTTTTTATAATTATCCATTTCATTACAATTAAATCAGCCTATGTTACAGGCCTCATTTCTTTGTTGTTAACCATGACACAAGGATTTAATTCCTTTTCATGCATACTCGGGTTGAATCACACGTACTGATCCAACCAATCATACGTTTCCTGCACAGTAATCGGTTAAACTTTCAAATACTTATTTTACACGATCTTAGGTTGTCTATTTTGTTTCAGTTTGCTTATTATATATATATATATATATATATATATGGTTTTAATAATAATAGTTATTTTATTTTACAATGCAGATATTACATGTATATTACTGTTATGGTTAGCCTACATTACGGCTCCTTTTTCTGTCATGCTCGTATGACATACCACGAGTTCAAGGACACGGTCCTATTTTCAAAGAGTATAATGGAGATATGATGTTATTACAACCATGTACATTACGATTACATGGCACTAACTATTCAGGCCATTTCTTATCATACTCATACGATATACCACGAGTATATAAGAACACGGTCCTACCTTCCACAGAGGGTTTCGGGTTGAATCACACGCATTGGTTCAACCACTCATACGTCACGTTACAACATTTTCTGCATAGATTGTCATTTCACATGGCATTTACAAACTCAGGCCTTTTCTTGACACACTCAGACGACGTAACACGAGTATTCAAGAACACGGCATATACGTCTCACAAGACTTTCGGTTTTTGAATCACACGTTCTGGTTCATACATTCATACGTCACTTTACAGCAACATTTATGATTCTGCATATTGTCACATCACATTAAAAAGTCCCTTGCATTCCCAGATCAGTTTAGTGACATGCATATCATCTGATCACCTTCCATATATACACATTACACGGCCAATCCCCTGCTGCCAGGTATCGGACTCAGCGTAACGCTTGTCACCAAGCATGGGCAGTCATGTCACTATCATACTCATAGATTTTACACCTCCCACACATACTGCTAGAAGTCCTAATCACAGCCTATACAGATTACACCGGTCTCACAGGATCCATTCTCACTCTATCCCTTTTTTAGGTTTATCCAGGTTTTCATACCTGTCGCATCTCAAAACTTCATACATACTACCAGGTACGTAAGCCTGCTCACGTTGTAGTTCACATACGTTTCATTCTTCTAGGCCATAGAGTACTGGCAAGTTAGGGGTATAGGCCCAAATAGGTACCTCCCTTCTTGGCATTTCTGCCTATCGTTTAGTGGTCCGCGAGGCCAACACCCCGCCTCAACGTTTCGGAGGCAAACGCCATCGGGCCACACGTGAGTTAGCCGCCTCGCAATATTATAGAGAGGGCCTCACCTGTCACTCCCTCCCCCTGTTTTCTTTTACTATCACCGAGAGGCCTACGATTCCTGCCACTACGACGGGTGGCCTCAATAACCCCTCGCGCCAACTCATAGACAGAGCCTCTCATAGCCACTTGGCAACTAGCAGGGCCTCACCTGTCACAAAACAAGATTAATTTTTCGCCTTTCAGGCCTAGTTAGCCTGCCAGTATCACCCCTGGGGAATCGGTCACTACACCCCTTACCATGGCTGGGTCGGCCGCTGCGACCCCTCCAGCACTGGTTGAGTTGCAATCACTTTCTCCAGCCATCTGTTTCAGGGCACATGCTAAATCTGTGTCCAAATAAAATGTATCCCAAAACTATACTTAACATCAATAAACATTTCTGTACTTACGACATTACTGCCACATCATCCATCTAGACATTTGGTGGAATTCATTATCTCGGGTCTATCAGAAGGATTCACACAGGCCTCATACACATGCCTTCCGGAATCCTGGAATGTCCTAATTTACAATCCGCACAACAAACCCTACAGCGGTGGAGACACTCATAGCCAGGAAGTGGCAGAGGACTTCCTATGGGGGCCCTTCCAGTCCCCTCCGTTCACCACATGGCGGACAAACCCCAACGGTACTGTCACGGGGAAATCTTCTCACAAACAGAGACTTATCATTGATCTATCAACACCTCACACCTCTGCCACTCCTAGTCTGAACTCCCTCATAAATAGGAATTTTCACTGCAATATTCCACCATAGATCACGCCATTACGGCTATCATGCAGGCAGGGGCCGGAGCATGGCTCAGTAAGACTGATATCACAATGCTTTCAAGTTACTGCCTATCCACCCTACACTGTGTCACCTGCATGGTATCAAGTGGGCAGGGAACTACTATTTTGCTCACGTTTAACATTTAGGTTCCAAAGTAGTCCGGCCATTTTCGACGTATTCGCCGAAACCCTATGCTGGTTTTATTAAATATAGCCAGATGCCCTACAGTTATACATTATCTGGATGATTTCTTACTGGTCGAGGAGAATATTTCCCCTCCCAGTAGCCTAAAAGAAACCATCAGTCTATTCGAACAGGTGGGTGTCCCAGTCTCCTCCACCAAGACTGAAGGACCAGATACCTTCATCACATTCCTGGGTATCATACTAGACTCAGCCACCATGCAAGCTAGCCTGCCACGCCCAAGGTAGAAAACATTCTGATCAACATAATCTCTACATACAACTCGGTACTTGCAACCGCAAGAATTACAGTCTCTGCTTGGGTCACTGAATTTTGCCATTCGCATCATACCTCAAGGCCGGGCTTTCATCTCACAACTCCTTTACATGTTTCCCACTTTTAGACATGATGGACACAGGTCACCCCTGGATACCCAAGCCACGGCAGGCATAATTATGTGGAGAAAATTTTTAACCACCTTGAATGGTAAAAGCATGTTCCTTCCAAAATTGTCTGACTCCTCGCCTACCATTTGGTCAGACGCGGCGTCTACCACAGGTTTTGCAGCAATTTTTCAGGAATGAATGGCTTTGGGGCAGCTGGCCTTCAGAAGTTCAGGACCTGGAGGGTTTTTCCACTACCTCAGCTCTGTTTGAGATATATCCCATCGTGACGGTTGCCGTGGCATGGGTGCATTTATGGGCAGGTTTGTCTGTACGTTGCTACTCAGTGTCAGGATCGGGTCAGGGATCCAACACGCAGAGTACAAAGAGTAGCAGATACGTATACCGGTCCTTAGAATGGCCGGACTTAACGTAAAACTACGATAGAATGGTCAGAGACAAGCCGAGGTCGAGGGAACGAGAAGACAGGTAAGCGAGAGACAAGCCGGGTCAAGGATAACAGAAAGACAGGAGAGTAAATACCAAAGCCGAGTCAGAACCAAAAGGCAAGAGAATAACAGAGCACTGTGTGACTAGGCAGACTAGAACCACGACAGGGCAATGAGTAAATGAGAGAGCCACTGTTAAGTATCCTGGTTAGGGAGAGAAGACACGCCTCCGGCGAGTCCTGATTCGTCTCCCGAGATTTGAGTGACAGGACGTTCCGGGTTGGCGTCATGACGTCGACCTCCGGTCCTCCTGCTATAAAAGGAAGTGACTCCCTCGCGGCCGGCGTTTGCAAGACCGGGTGAACCGCGAGGGGCCGAGGGGACATGCCGTCCGGACGGATAAACTTCTAAGTCTCTACCTCTCTCAGAGGTAGAGGCTTCAGGTACCCTGACACTCAGACAACCAAGTAACTTGTCACATTATAAACAAGGCCGATCCAAATCACTGACTATTATGAGATTCTTGAGGAAACTCACTTGGCTGGCTGCATGTCATAATTTTCTCTTGTTTTGTATTCATGTTCCAGGTGTATGTAACACTGCTGCTGACAATTTGTCTCGCTTTAATTTTCAGGCTTTTCGTCAAATACTCCCGTCAGCCGCACTCACAGCCACGAACACCCCACTATTCCACCATCTAGTATTGGACTAGATGCTATTATGCAACATAGCAGAACATTGTCCCAATTAGCACTGTCTACTAATACCCGGGAAACTTACGATAGAGCTTTCATTTGATTTAAAGATTCCTTTCTGAACACAACATCTTACAACCTTTCATCGTGACATCCTGGTTGGGCTTTGCTTCTTTTTGCCACCTCAAACTCAAACTATCATACAACACAATCAAACCATATCTGACAGGCATCCAACATCACATGCTAACTTTACAACCAGACAAATCAAGTGTCCTTCCACCAATTAAGAACATCCTTAGGGGTATTCAGAGATCCGAACCCCCACGTACGGCCCAGAGGCTACCCATAGATTTCCATATTTTTAAAGACTTATACAATTCACTAGATTTAAACCCTTTGCCAACAACACAAACCTCATCGTTAAAACCGCCATATACGTAGCCTTGTTTATGGTTTCTTGAGACCAAGAGAATTTACCGCCATCAGCACAACACAGTCCACTCACATCCTACTTCATTCACACTTAACAAAACACATGGACTATTATATCTTGACTCTGCCTCACTCCAAAACCAGTCAACATGCACTTTCAGTAGAGGTTAAGTACTATCCTACTCACAACAGGTGGAGCCCCATCAAACTACTGGACTCATATACCCAGCATAACAACGAACCACCATCTCAACCCCTTTCAGTCTACAAGGTTCGGTACTCACTACCACCACCTTTATGACACACGTCAGGTCTTTACTTACACAGCTGGGCCTCAAATCAGCTAACTATTCGGGCCACTCCTTCCGCATAGGAGCGGCCTCCACAGCATCCAGTGCAAACATTCCAGTTCATGTTATCAAGTCACTAGGGCGCTGGAAATCATCGGCTTACTCTAGATACATACCTAACCCGGTACAAGAAGTAAGAAATGCCTTTCAAGACATGTCTGGTTAAAGTATGTATATTGCTGGTATGTAATAAATTTGATTTTCTACTTTTGCCCTCTTTATTTACAGGCCTACCTCATCGTCGGTTCCGGCACACCACAACCGACTTGCTCTTTTAATACCATCCTACACTTATCAGTGTTTGTATCTTCTGTACTATCATGAGCCCTTAACACAAGTATTAAGGCCTTTTGGCCTGTAATTGTGGGAGGGGCGTATGACACACCTCTTCCCTACTTAAGGGACACCCCTTACCTGGCTCCATATCGTTCGAGGTCAGCGCTGCATCACCCTCCCACCCACTCCTCATTATTAACTCCTTTTCTCTTTACATTTCTTCTTGGTGGGCCCTCTTTATTTACAGGCCTACCTCATCGTTGGTTCCGGCACACCACAACCGACTTGCTCTTTTAATACCATCCTACACTTATCAGTGTTTGTATCTTCTGTACTATCATGAGCCCTTAACACAAGTATTAAGGCTTTTTGGCCTGTAATTGTGGGAGGGGCGTAAGACACACCTCTTCCCTACTTAAGGGACACCCCTTACCTGGCTCCATATCGTTCGAGGTCAGCGCTGCATCACCCTCCCACCCACTCCTCATTATTAACTCCTTTTCTCTTTACATTTCTTCTTGGTGGGCCCTCTTTATTTACAGGCCTACCTCATCGTCGGTTCCGGCACACCACAACCGACTTGCTCTTTTAATACCATCCTACACTTATCAGTGTTTGTATCTTCTGTACTATCATGAGCCCTTAACACAAATATATATATATATATATATATATATATATATATTTATTTTTTACATATATATATATATGTTACATCAAATTAAAGCCCTTTATGTCCTTTAAAAAATGGTATATACAGTCAGGTCTATGAATATTGGGACATCAACACAATTCTTATCTTTTTGGCTCTACACACCACCACAATGGATTTAAAATAAAATGAAATGAAGATGTGCTTTAACTGCAGACTGTCAGCTTTAATTGGAGGGTATTTACATCCAAATCAGGTGAACGGTGTAGGAATTACAACAGTTTGTATATGTGCCACCCACTTTCAAGGGACCAAAAGTAACAATTGGGACAATTGGCTACTCAGCTGTTCCATGGCCAGGTGTGTTATTCCCTCATTACCCCATTTACAAGGAGCAGATACAAGGTCCAGAGTTAATTTCAAGTGTGCTATTTGCATTTGAAATCTGTTGCTGTCAACTCTCAATATGAGATCCAAAGAGCTAGCAAGCCATCATTAGACTGAAAAAACAAAACAAACCCATCAGAGAGATAGCAAAAACATTAGGTGTGGCCAAATCAACTGTTTGGAACATCCTTAAAAAGAAAGAATGCACCGGTGAGCTTAGCAACACCTGGAAGACCACGAAAAACAACTGTGGTGGATGACCGAATAATTCTTTCCCTGGGGAAGAAAACACCCTTCACAACAGTTGGCCAGATCAAGAACACTCTCCAGGAGGTAGGTGTATGTGTGTCAAAGTGAACAATCAAGAGAAGACTTAACCAGAGTGAATACAGAGGGTTCACCACAAGATGTAAACCATTGGTGAGCCTCAAAAACAGGAAGGCCAGATTAGAGTTTGCCAAACAACATCTAAAAAAGCCTTCACAGTTCTGGAACAACATCCTATGGACAGATGAGACCAAGATCAACTTGTACCAGAGTGATGGGAAGAGAAGAGTATGGAGAAGAAAAGGAACTACTCATTATCCAAAGCATACCACTTCATCAGTGAAGCATGGTGGTGGTAGTGTCATGGCGTGGGCATGAATGGCTGCCAATGGAACTGGTTCTCTTGTATTTATTGATGATGTGACTGCTGACAAAAGCAGCAGGATGAATTCTGAAGTGTTTCGGGCAATATTATCTGCTCATATTAAGCCAAATGCTTCAGAACTCATTGGACGGCGCTTCACAGTGCAGATGGACAATGACCCGAAGCATACTGCAAAAGCAACCAAAGAGTTTTTTAAGGGAAAGAAGTGGAATGTTATGCAATGGCCAAGTCAATCACCTGACCAGAATCCGATTGAGCATGCATTTCACTTGATGAAGACAAAACTGAAGGGAAAATGCCCCAAGAACAAGCAGGAACTGAAGACAGTTGCAGTAGAGGCCTGGCAGAGTATCACCAGGGATGAAACCCAGCGTCTGGTGATATCTATGCGTTCCAGACTTCAGGCTGTAATTGACTGCAAAGGATTTGCAACCATTATTAAAAAGTGAAAATTTGATTTATGACTGTTAATCTGTCCCAATACTTTTGGTCCCTTAAAAAGTGGGAGGCACATATACAAACTGTTGTAATTCATACACCGTTCACCTGAATTGGATGTAAATACCCTCAAATTAAAGTCTGCAGTTAAAGCACATCTTATTTAA
The DNA here is from genome assembly GCF_036172605.1 of Pelobates fuscus. Lineage (NCBI taxonomy): Eukaryota > Metazoa > Chordata > Amphibia > Anura > Pelobatidae > Pelobates > Pelobates fuscus. The sequence goes on from NC_086327.1 coordinate 59,231,869, forward strand.
TTTCATTTCAAATCCATTGTGGTGGTGTATAGAGCCAAAAAGATTAGAATTGTGTCGATGTCCCAATATTTATGGACCTGACTGTAATATGTGTCGGTGCAATAAATTAGTAAAATGCAAATGGCATTTGAACGCAAACAACAAAAATATGCAAAAAATGCTGTTGTCATTAAGTGCAATACAAGCTTCTGAAGCTCTGTCCTTAACCCCTTAATGCCGTTACGACGTTCTATGCCATCACGCTTTAAGTGGGCTTTAAAGCCATTGCGACGGTATAGAACGCCGTAACTGCTTTGAGCCCTGGAGCGCCCGGGTTACTTACTTTCCCGGCACTCCGCTTCGGGAGGACTGCCTCACAGCCCAGGCAGCCCCCCCACGGCAAATCAGGCCCCCGGGGGCCATGTGATCGCTCTCAAAGAGCGATTACATGGCCCCCTATAGCTGGCTGTGGATCTGCCAGCAGGGGGACTGTCTAAAATATCAGACAGTCCCCCTGCTGGTAGGATCTGTAAAAAAAAAAAAATATTAAACATGTTTAAAAATAAAATAAATATATTATATATATATATATATATATATATATATATATGGATATTATATATATTTAACGTCATACAAAGTGTATTTTAATACTAATATAAGTACATATATTAGTATTAAAATACACTTAGAATGACGTTACATATATATAATATACACATATATATATATAATAGATATATACACATATATTATATATATATATATATATATATATATCTAAATATGTATAATTACAATAATAAATAAATAAAATAATAAAATTAATAAATAAAATATTGAAACAAAATTTAATATAAATTATATATACATATGTAATTTCATTCTAACTGTATTTTGTTATTAATATATATATATATATATATATATATATATTGGTAACAAAATACACTTAGAATGACATTCTATATATATATATATATATCTATATATAAAATGCAAATAACCGCAAATATATATATATATATATATATATATATATATATATATATATATATAGATAAATACATATAATTACATTAGTATACACGTAGAATTTAAATACCTATAAATGCATATATATTAAAATTCTACGTGTATATTTAAGTAATCTTTTAACATAATTAGCTGATTTGATTAATTAAAATTTGATTGACATACCTGACAACACAGGGAGAAAGTGCAGAGAATTTAATTCGCAAGCACTATATTTGACCCTGTAACTCTCCAAGACAACATAAAACCTGTACATGGGGGGTACTGTTTTACTCGGGAGACTTCGCTGAACTCAAATATTAGTGTTTCAAATTGGTAAATTGTATTACAATGATGATATTTAAAGTAAAAGTGAAGTTTTTTGCATTTTTTACAAAAGAACTGCACTTTTATGGACTATATTATTGTTGTAATGTGTTTTACTGTTTTAAAACACTAATATTTGTGTTTAGTGAAGTCTCCCGAGAATAACAGTACCCCCCATGTACAGGTTTCATGGTGTTTTGGAAAGTTAGAGAGTCACATATAAGGCTTGCATTTAATTTTTTTGACATTGAAATTTGCCAGATTGGTTATGTTGCCTTTGAGAGCGTATGGTAGCCCAGGAATGAGAATTACCCCCATGATGGCATACCATTTGCAAAGGTAGACAACCCAAGGTATTGCAAGTGGGGTATGTCCAGTCTTTCTTAGTAGCCACTTAGTCATAAACACTGGCCAAATATTCATTTTTTGCTTTTTTAACACAAAAACAAATATGAACGCTAACTTTGGCCAGTGTTTGTGACTAAGTGGCTACTAAAAAAGACTAAACATACCCCACTTTCAATACCTTTGGTTGTCTACTTTTTCAAATGGTATGCCATTATGGGGGTAATTCTCATTGCTGGGCTACCACACCGTCTCAAAGGTAACATTACCAATCTGGCAAATTTCTATTTGAAAATGGAACGTGCTATATTTGACCCTGTAACTTTCCAAAACACCATAAAACCTGTTAATGGGGGATACTGTTGTACTCGTGAGACATCGCTGATTACAAATATGTGCATTTTTGTGCAGTAAAACCTAACAGTATTATGACATTCACAGCTAAAATGTCAGACGGAAATACAAATTTAAAAATTTTATTCATAATGAATTATGTTCCATATATGAATAGTTAATGTTAAATTAAAGCCCTGTTTCTCCTGAACAAAATGATATATAATAAGAGTGGGTGCATATAATATGAAAGAGGGGAACTACGGGTGAACAGACATATAGCGCAAATTCCAGTTTTTGTTTACGTTTTGTTTTGATCAGAACGTGCACTATTGACTCCGTCCTGAAGGCGTTAATGGGGTTAAAGCTTACAAATAAACACATGACACATTAGTAAGCATATGGATTGATACTACCAGTTTAAACTGAACAACTTTTTATGTATTTAAAAGTATATTTATCTGTTGCAATAGTTTTTATATTGGAGATCGTAACAAGTCAAAGTTTCCAAACTGACGTCTAGAACAGCATTTCCTAATTAGTGTTCCACAGAAAACTGTGGTTCTGAAGTGATGTTGCCACATCCAACATGTCCACCGCTCCCCACTGTTCCCAGAAGTCAGCAACAGGAGAGAGTTCAAGACTGCGATCTTATTCCTTCCTGCCAGCCATTTCAGACTCACTTGGTAGTAAGCATTGATACAGGACGGTTGCATGTAGGAAACCTCTCACTCTATCAGGTTCAGCTATTTTTCGGGCAGTATTGTGCCCAATCTGGCTTCACACAAGAGGGACTTTTTTATTTTTTTATTGTGCTGCTCTTTGCAGTAGAGCTCAATCTGAGGACCTAGTTTTTATTTTTATGGTTAAACTATGCTGGTTTAAAGTGTGCTGCTGCTGAAAATATTTGTGTATCACACCTTTGCCCTAGTTTACTTTGGCTGTTTTATTATTTTTTTTTGTAAAACTAATTTAGAAACCATTTCATTTAAACCAAAAATTAAAAACCAAACAAAAATTATTCTACTTCTAAGAACTACAATCTGTTTACTATCTAGAACTCATTGTGTGTGTGTGTGTGTGTGTGTGTGTATATATATATATATATATAAGGCTGGGCCTGTAGTTGTGGGAGGGGCATGATTTCACTACTTAAGGATCACCAGACCCCCCTCATTACAGTTGTTGGTCTGGCAATTTGCAAACCTCGACATCTGGCCGCAGCAGATTGCCATTTTGCTTACCTTTCCTGTGGATACCTTACCTGCTCTTCGAGTGTCTTCCTGTTCTTGGTTCGAGTTTTTCAGCCGTCCAAGGCCTCCGGTATATTTTCTCTCTCCTCCGGTCTCTACCGCTAACTGTCATGAAGCTGCAGTAACAGTAAGTTGCTTAACCTCAACCACCCGGTCGCGGGTGCACAGCGTCATCACTCTATTTTCATACTTACCTCTATTTCGTATGCCTTTCGTGTAGTATTTTGTTAACTGCCATACGAACGTATGGTTTGGTAGTTTGTTTAATTATTTTTCTGCTTGTTGGTTCGTATTCATTGGATTTTATGAGTTTGCGCTCACCCATTCGGCCTTTAGTTCATCACACAAACGTTACGATTCATTCAACGGTGTTCGGATAAACATGGAGCGTTTGGTTGTTATGTGGCTCCTTGTTCCTCTTTGGGGCCGTTCATATAATTACAGCTGAATGCCCTATTATAGTAATAGGTATTTTCTGGGTCCATGCAAACATTCGCATAATTGTATGTATATACTAGTTAGGCTGTTGACCTCTAGAGGCCATAGGGGAGTACTGCACATTTAAAATTTCTGATCAAATACTTTTCTGTTTAAATTTAAATGAGCAGTGCATTGTTGCAAAATTTTGTGCTGCCTATTAGATATGTTGTTCTAAGAAGTTTTATAGGTTGCCGGGCTTAAACCTTCCTTTTGGCTGTGCCTCTGAAGGTTTTTTCAAGTCTCATAGGTTCTGGTTGTCTCAGTTTCAATTGTCCAACTTGCTATAGGTGGGTCCTTTTTATTTTTGTCAATTAGTAGTTAGTTATGCTTTCTCGGAGGTTCTGATATATGTTGTGATATATATTACAGATTGATGTCACTCTGCCATTTAACTTTCATCTCCTCTTTCGATTCTACAGTTTCACATCGGTTAGTGGTTTTAGATTTGTTTTGGGGATCCACGATCTGACCCTCACTGCCCAGATAAACTCATGTGTTCCTTTTTATGTTATTAGGTACTAGTCCCTACTGGTTATACTACCACTTAAGCTTTGCTGGTTCATTTTAGGCCTAGTCTATTGACTTGTAGGTATCCCATATTATTTAGTTTTTTATGCTATTTTTTTTTTTCAATATATAGATTTTTATATAAGGAGATGACAAAAAGGAACATACAGTGTACATGCATATTGCAACATATAGAAAACGTACGTAGGAAATACAGGTTTGGTGGTAGTCGTCACGTTAAAATCTTCTTAAATATTGCCGTGCAACTGTACATATACAATAGTTAAGTGTTGAAGAAGATTATTGATTTACACGTTCTTACAATATATACTGGGGGAGTACGTATGCTCTGTTGCATAGGTGTACATCAAACAGACAAAAACATTGAAACCTTGTAATTGCTTTAACTGTACAGGGCACTCGGGAGTGACACTTCATGGTGTGCCTTCGTGTTTAGTGGTGGATAAGATGGAAAACTTTACGAGCAACGAGCCAGTTGCCACCGCAGCGGCCAATATTATTACATTGTTGCGCACGATAGTGTAACCTTGGCGTTAATTTCTTGACACCATACGTGAGGGTCATTGTGCTACTCGGAGTAGAGTGTAAAATCAAGTAGATAGAGTAGGGATCTTAGGATATGGTTACCACAGAATTGTCATATGCACCGTTTTATACACCCACACCAACTATATTACACGTGAATTTGCCCGATGTCAGGGTTTCATGGAGAATTTAGAAGGGTTAAGGCGTTGCTCATTAGATGCCCAAAAATAGGGTACGGAGTCATGCCGGTCAACACAAACCCAGTGCCCTGTGGTGGGTGGCTGTACACTGCCCACAGATTGCAATAAAAATTTAACAAAATGCAGACAAGTATATATATGTACCAAAGTAAAATATATTACAATACAATACAATAGGAGGAGGGAAGGAATAGTGGGTATGGGGTTGTGATGATCGGCTGAGCATGTAGGAGAATCTACATTCTATATGGGATCTCATGTATATTCAGACTTACGGAATTACAACCTTACCGGCCTGTGGTAGAGTGGAGATATCACGTTACCGACTCTAGGGATTGTGAAGTGCATAGAGTGAATATTGAATATTTCCTACCCCATTGCAGAGTAGGAGTCCATGAATGAGGCCCAATTTTGCTATCGGGTCAAAAAAGCCGATGTGTTGCCTCCTTTCGCCCATTCAGATTCATGATGGTATGTCAGGTTTACCTTGCGCATAACCTCTAGTAATGAGGGGGTGGTGGTGCCTTTCCAATGGGAAGCTATGCTCGATTTTGCTGCTACCAGTATATTTAGTACTGCATCCCTGGATGGTATATCACGTAAGTTTGGGACGAGGTGGAGTAGGTAGCTTTCCGGGCGCAATGGTAAGGTAATCTTACAAAGCGCTTGGATGCTTTTCTGGATGAGTTGCCAAAAATTTGTCAGGTTAGGGCAGTACCAGAATATATGCTCTATGGAGCCCAATCCATCCCACTACTCAGGATACTGCTTCTGCATTGGAGCAGCCACCACTGCTTCCAGCAGACACATACCAGTACATATTATCAAGACATTGGGACGGTGAAATTCATCGGCATATACCAGAGACATACCCCAACCAATACAGGAAATACGTGAAGCATTTTGTAACATGGACATGTGATATATGTTATATGATTGTCAAATTGTAGGCTGAAATAAATCTTGTATGGTATACTCTTTTAGCACTCTTTTATTACAGGCCTACTGCATTGCCGGTTTCGGCACACCACAACTGACTGTTCATATTTTCTATTTTGTTATATAAGAAAGAGGTAAAGCAAGTTATGAGAGCCTCCAAAGCACACACAGAAGAGAGAATCGTGCAGTCAGTGAAAAAGGGGGATACAAAATTTTTTAGATACATAAAAAATGAGAAAAGAAAAGTAAAACAAGGATTAGTTAGATTAAAAAACAAAAGAAGGAAGAGGAGGATAAAGGTCTTGCTGACTGCCTTAATGAATATTTTTGTTCAGTATTTACAGATGAAAATGAAGGAGAGGGACTTCAGTTGACAAAAAGGACAAATGGGTTGTAACAGAACCTTACCTTTGCCTGGGAATACTTATTGCTAAACCGTCCCTTTAACAACTAACCAGGTACATGTACAATAACAGAGACTATAACCACAATGGAATGTACATACCTGGTTCATGTGGATTACTTTTATCACAGTTCGGGACTTTTTAACAATGTTCGTCTATTTATACAACCCGTACGGTAGAGACTCAGCATGTATAAAAACGAACCCAAACTACCGAACACTGGACCACCCTGCTATTTAATTATGTGGTATTTTACCTCCCAGATCGGCACTACCATCCGTATGAAACGCACAAACTTTTTGTTTCAGTTCCTAGGTGTCCGCCATTTCGGGTCTTTTACACGTGTTCACGGCCATCTTAGTTCACGAACAGCGGTGATTTGCCGTCGAGTGTCTGGAACCAAAATCGGACACTCGAGTAGGTGAACACCGCTGAGACCTCCATAACACCGTAAATTCGTGCTGGAACCATCGACCGTGCTGCCGTTCGGTAGATAGACTATACCACATACAGGGATTTTAGCGACCATCAGGAAATTCACGGATGGCAAGATTTTCGTGCCTTTTCACCACACGAAAGAGGACCGACCGCAAGGCCAAAACTTATGCAACTATTTTCGGCTAGTGTGCCTGTGCGGTCGGTCAAAACTTTAAAGTCCCATAACTCCCGAACCCCTTAACCGAATGGGATGATTTTTAAATATGTTGTTCCCCCAAATTGTGGCTTTACTGGGGATATTAGATTTATGGATGTAACCCAAGTATTTGGGGTACATACAAAACTCGGGTAAAAATGTGTGTGTGATAATTATATTAACTGTTTATCTGAGGAGAGGAAATGTGTGCGATGTACCATGTTTGTAATTGGTTACTGTCCTAATTTCATGGGCAGAAAAGGAGAATTCTTGTCATTAAAATTTAGTTCTTCTTGACCCTTTAAAACGTAGCCTCGTCTCGTTCTTGGAAGGAGATTTACTGCATTATTACTTTGCTTTTTAACAGCTAAACCTGACTCTCCTCTTGGATCTTGTGGATGGGAATAAGCAACTTCATTACTATACAGCAGCTTGCGGGGAAAAAGGACGTCTCCAACGGCTGATACCCTCTCACTACCTGGGTAGCTGTTACATTGGTGGCAGCGGCGGGATGGTCCTTTCATCCACAGAGCAAGTGCTGAATGGAGTCTCAGTACGCCAGACTGAAGAGACCCACACTGAAGGATCTATTGGAGAGTCGTGGAAGGAGTGCCAGTAACAGACCACGGAGAGAGCTGATAGCTAACCTGCTGGAGCTGGACGAAATGGATAGGTCCATGGAAGTAACCGAGCCACTTGCACCTGTCAGCGAGGAGAATGAAGTTACCAGCATTGTACAGAGGAGATTAACCATGTACCCAGCAACATCAGTGGAACTGATTGAACGTCTGTTCCTTGAAGTGAGAGCAGAGATTCGGGAGAAGAGGGGTCACGAAATTGAACTGGTAAGAGCAAAACAGCCCATTACACAGACAGTTCATACTCCCGCTCCAACTAACGCAGCAAAGAAAGTACCATTTACTGCATTTAAAGCATTTGTGGAGAATGAAGAGGAAATTGATGGATATTTGGCAGATTTTGAGAGACAGTGCTCGCTACATCAAGTACCCCCAGAGCAATGGGTCACTATTTTGTCCGGGAAATTGTCTGGCAAAGCAAACAAGGCCTTTCGGGCTCTCACCCCAGAGGATATCTTACAATATCAGCGGGTTAAAGAGGTGCTGCTAACCAGATATGCCGTAACCCCAGAAACCTACTGCCACCGCTTCCGGGAGTCCAAGAAAAAGGCTGTGGATTCCCACATGGAATGGGCTAACCGGATACAAAGAGTGGCATTACACTGGGTACAAGGGTGCAACACAAACACCGGGGAGGAAGTGCTGCAGTTATTTTTACTCGAACATTTTTTCCATGATTTATCTGCCGACTTACAGGACTGGGTAAGGGACCGGCGCCCCAACAACCTCAACGAGGCGGCTCGGCTGGCAGATGAATACGTCGAAACTAGGAAAGTGAGCCAGGGTACCACACGACCAGCTATCAAAGTAGAACCTCGTACCCCAGCCATCACCCCTCGCCCGGAGTTCCGTGCTCCCATACCCCCAGGGCCATCTCACCCTCAGGGGTCTAACAACTACCCCCGGGACTTATCTAGAACGACTTGTCATCGGTGCAGCAACACTGGACATAATGCCCGTTACTTCCCTTTGGGATCAGCAGCTAACAATTGGAGGCGCACTTCCCCCAACTCAGAGAACAACACACCTCGTACCTCTGCTGCCCACTGCCTGGAGACCGAGATGGGCCCAGAGGAATGCCTGGGCATCTTATATGAGGCGGACCTGATACAAGCTGCATCCCCAGATAACCGTCAGCATCATTGTCAGGAGGTACGAGTAAATGGACAGGTAGCTCAAGGCTTGAGAGACACCGGGGCTACCAACACACTGATGCAAAGGCATTTGGTGAAACCAGAGCATCTGTCTAATCGCACAGTTGCTGTACGTGTAGCAGGGGGGGCGTGCTTCGCTTACCCACGGCCCATGTACACCTGGACTGGGGGGTCGGGTCGGGGAAAACCACTGTGGGCATCATGGACAACCTGCCTGCTGAAGTTGTGTTGGGCAACAATATTGGCCCCCTGGCTTCAGCCTACTTACCCACAACTGCTGCTGCTTGCCCCGTGACCACCCGTTCACAGACCCGTATCGCAGACGACCCTACAACAGGACGGGAGACCCAGGTAAGCAAAGAACTGACCCTTAGACCCACTACGGTAGAGAGACCTCTAGCTTGGGATACCCCAGAGGAGTTTGGGAGGGAAACCAGAGAGGATCTGTAACGGATCGACGGGCACCCCGACTGGGTACCTCCGTTGAAGGATGCTCCTAGCGTTTCCTGAGGACTTCAAGCACTGCAGCAGACACCATAACCACCGCAGACCAGGAACAAGCAGGACAAGAGCTTAGCAGTGATTTAGCAAGAGAATATGACAAGCATATCAATCCCTTGTAGCAGATTCCCCCAATAAGAGACGGCACTCCAAATTGAGGGTAAAGTAGAACTCAGGTTTAATGACACACACTCTGCTTTTATGCGATTTCTCCCCTGCAAGGGAGATGCCCACATCCAATTATCCAATCACACAATGGTTACATCCCACAGATTCCCTCCCCTTAGCCTGAGAGGTAACCCAATTATCCATACAATTTAAACATACATTTTACCCAACTTTCATAACTCTAAAACCATACATCCAATATTAATAACATACATATTATTAATCAGCACATTCCAAATACAAACATACCCAAAAATCATACGAATCTGTTCAGCCGTTCGGGAGATAGATATAAGTCACTTTTGACCGACCGCAAGCACCTTTTCATGCCCAAAACAGTTCCATGGATTTGGGCTGTGCGGTCGGTCTATTTTACACCGTGAAAACGACTAAGTCCCATTCGAACGAGTGTTCGAATCTTCGAACGGGACTTAGTCTCCAGCCGCAGTGTCGAAGTAGGTACGGGTCAGCGGTGTTCGTGCATTTGGGTAGCCGCAAACAGTTCCATAGATTTGGCTGCACACACCGCTGACCGCGTTCGAATAAGTAAAAATGGCTGCCGCCACGTGTTCATTTGTTGAATGGCTGCCACTTCGATGACTTCGGCACTTCGACTGCATTCGAAGTGCCAGTTTAAAAGTTGTAACACTGCTCCCAAGTATTTAAAGGGCCAGGAACAGCATACAAAAATCCATTGTGCCCAAATACACTTCTTAAAGGGTTAATACACCCAAGGGCCATAGTCGCAGGGCAGGAGGCTAGCCACCAGGTTTCTCCAGTTCACAGTGACGAGGTTGGTTCCGCCACAGGACCCAACCCTCCAAAAGTACCGTGAAATAGCTGACAGTGGGGGGGATGAGCGGGAACATTTTGTATGGGATAACAACAGATTGTACAGATTGAAGGTAGGAAGAGGCTGTGTCCCTTCGCAGAAGCGCCAATTAGTGGTACCCAGAAAGTACCGGTTGGAACTTCTCAGAATTGGCCATGATATCCCCTTAGCAGGACATTTAGGGGGTAACCGCACCACCTACAAGATCACCCAGACCTTTTTTTGGCCGGGGATCTTGAAGGATGTGCGGTGCTACTGCAGTACATGTGATGTCTGCCAACGAGTAGGGAAGAGAGGGGATGATCCTAAGGCTCGACTGTCACCTATGCCCGTAATCGAGGAACCATTTAGCAGGGTGGCAGTCGACCTGGTAGGACCCCTACCTAACCCCAGTCCCTCCGGTAAGAAATATATTCTTACCGTGGTGGACTATGCTATCCGCTACCCGGAAGCCGTCGCTCTGACGAATATCCAGGCTGACACTGTCGCCAGTGCTCTAGTCCGGATATTCACCAGAGTGGGATTCCCTCAAGAAATACTGTCTGACAGAGGGACCCAGTTTACCGCTGACCTAACCCAACAGTTATGGAAGGTCTGCGGTATTAAGACCCTCCTCAGCTCACCATACCACCCCAAGACTAACGGTCTCTTTGAGTGCTTTAATGGTACCCTGAAGCAGTTACTGCGGACCTTTACAGCGGAATACAGAGACTGGGAGCGATTCTTGCCGCACCTCTTGTTTGCATACCGAGAGGTGCCGCAGGAATCCACTGGGTTCTCTCTCCGTTTGAACTGCTCTATGGAAGGAGAGTTCGAGGCCCTCTGGACCTCACCCGGGAGCACTGGGAAGGAGAGATGGAACACAAGGGGGTCCCCATTGTGCCATATGTTCTGGAGATGCGAGACCGCATGGAGCATTTAGCTCAGATGGCACGAGACCATCTCCATGCGGGCCAGGGTCAACAGAAACGTTGGTACGATCGGGGCGTCCGGCAAAGAACATTCCAGGTGGGACAGAAGGTTCTGGTGCTTAGACCCGTTAAAGGGAATAAACTCCAGGCCTCCTGGCAGGGCCCTTACAAGGTAGTAGCGCAAGTCTGCGACACTACCTATGTGATTGCCATCAAATCTTTCCATGTTAATCTGTTGAAAGAATATCAAGAGAGGTCAGAGGATATTGTAGCTATATGTATTCCTGCTACTGAGGACCCCGATAGCCTACCTAACCCAGATCTTTTAGCACGCACAGAACCTAATAGTTTGCTCAGTACGGTGCAACTAGGGGAGCGCTTAAACCCAGCAGAAAAGGGTCAGCTCAGACAGTTATTAACGGAAAAGGGATTAACGTTTTCCCAGGAACCAGGATACACCCTGCTAGCGAACCACTACGTAGAGACCCCAGGACAAAACCCTCTTAGACAGACTCCCTACAGAATCCCTGAGGCAGTAAAGGAGGAAATAAGAAAGGAAATTCAGGAGATGTTGAGACTAGGAGTCATAGAGCCGTCTGACAGCCCCTGGGCCTCACCAGGGGTACTAGTGCCCAAAAAGGACGGAACTACCAGGTTCTGTGTGGACTATAGACGCCTCAATGACCGTACAGTGACGGATGCCTACCCAATGCCCAGAGTAGACAAACTATTAGATCGCATTGCCAGGGGGCGATATCTGACCACCATTGATCTGTGCAAGGGATACTGGCAGATTCCCCTGGCCAAGGAAGCTATCCCCAAGTCAGCGTTCGTCACCCCGTTTGGCCTGTACCAATTCAAGGTCATGCCATTTGGGATGAACGCCTCAGCTACATTTCAGCGCTTGGTGGATAGGCTCCTTGATGACTTCCAGGACTTCGCTTGCGCGTACATGGATGACATTGCGATCTATAGCGAAACTTGGGGAGAACACTTGAGACATGTAGAGGCTGTGCTGGATCAGATTCGGGCCGCAGGCCTAACTCTGAAGCCAGAAAAGTGTCACTTCGGTATGGCCGAAGTCCAGTACTTGGGACATAGGGTAGGGTGTGGGAAACAGCGACCAGAACCAGCTAAGGTTGAGGCTGTGGCCAACTGGCCCACACCCCACACCAAGACTCAAGTATTGGCGTTCTTAGGGACAGCCGGGTACTTCAGTAAATTTGTCCCTGACTATAGTGCCATCGCTAAACCCCCTGACACACCTGACTAAAAAGTACCTGCCTAGAATAGTCCTGTGGTCTCCCGTCTGTGAAACAGCCTTTCAAGCTTTAAAGAATGCCCTGATCAATGCACCTGTTTTATCTGCCCCGTCCCTAACAAAAGATTTGTCGTCCATACAGATGCGTCCATGTACGGACTGGGTGCAGTTCTGAGCCAGATCGGGGAAGATGGAGGGGAACACCCTGTCGCGTACCTGAGTAGAAAATTGTTACCCAGGGAAGTAAGCTACGCGGCAGTGGAGAAGGAGTTTTTAGGCCTGGTCTGGGCTTTAAAGAAACTTACACCATATCTGTATGGTCAGGAATTTACCCTTGTTACAGATCATAATCCCCTGGTATGGTTGAACAGAGTGGCTGGAGATAATGGACGCTTGCTGAGATGGAGCTTAGCGCTACAACCATACAATTTCTCCATCCAATACCGCCCTGGCAAGTTCAATAGGAACGCGGATGGGCTGTCCAGGCAAACAGAACTTCTACACTGACAGCCGGCCGGACAGCCCCAAGTTGACCCGAAAAGGATCAATCCGGGTCTGCCGGAGTGTTCCACAAAAGGGGAGCAGTGTAACAGAACCTTACCTTTGCCTGGGAATACTTATTGCTAAACCGGCCCTTTAACAACTAACCAGGTACATGTACAATAACAGAGACTATAACCACAATGGAGTGTACTTACCTGGTTCATGTGGATTACTTTTATCACAGTTCGGGACTTTTTAACAACGTTCGTCTATTTATACAACCCGTACGGTAGAGACTCAGCATGTATAAAAACGAACCCAAACTACCGAACACCGGACCACCCTGCTATTTAATTATGTGGTATTTTACCTCCCAGATCGGCACTTACCATCCGTATGAAATGCACAAACTCTTTGTTTTAGTTCCTAGGTGGCCGCCATTTCGGGACTTTTACACATGTTCGCGGCCATCTTAGTTCACGAACAGCGGTGATTTGCCGTCGAGTGTCTGGAACCAAAATCGGACACTTGAATAGGCAAACACCGCTGAGACCTCCATAACACTGTAAATTCGTGCTGGAACCATCGACCGTGCTGCCGTTCGGTAGATAGACTACCACATACAGGGATTTTAGCGACCATCAGGAAATTCACGGATGACAAGATTTTCGTGACTTTTCACCACACGAACGAGGACCGACCGCAAGGCCAAAACTTATGGAACTATTTTCGGCTAGTGTGCCTGTGCGGTCGGTCAAAACTTTAAAGTCCCATAACTCCCGAACCCCTTAATCGAATGGGATGATTTTTAAATATGTTGTTCCCCCAGATTGGGGCTATCTGGAGATACTGGATTTTTGGATGTACCCCAAGTATTTGGGGTACATCCAAAACTCGGGTAAAAATGTGTGTGTGTGATAATTATGTTAACTGTTTATCTGAGGGGAGGAAATGTGTGGGATGTACCATGTTTGTAATTGGTTACTGTGGCAAACACAGCCACTGTATATTGTCCTTATTGTATGTATTATGATTATTGCAGATGTATGCCTTTAAGAACCAAGTGGTTGTAATGTGGTTCACACAAGTAATAGTATTTCGTATGCTAGTATTCGTATGCTGGCGGCAAGAAAAGCCGCCAACCCCCCTGCAAATCGTTTCACGAACAGTGAATTTCATCACTGTTCGTGAAACAACAAAACTACCGAAGGGAGACCACACACAGGAGGTCGTGTGTCCCTCATTAAGGATTGCAACAATGTTGCAATCGGTATTTAAGAGGATTCAGGGTGGCCGTCGTTCGACTACCGACCACACGGCGGTTGGCCATTTTGGATCCTTTGTTCGCCCAGCGGTATTTGGTCGTCGAGCGCCTGGAACTAAAATCGGCTACTCGATGGCACGAATACCGCTGGACTTCCAAGCCGTTCGGGAGCCCCGGTTCTTCGGTAATGTGGTCCCCTAAGCTCAATCGGTAGTTTGAAGCGAACATAAATGTAATGTGTATTTCATGCGGCGTTCTGTTATTTAACCTGGGATCTGAGCGGTACTTTCACGAAATATGCGCTCAGACCCCAGCTATCTACCGAACGGCCATACGCTTAAATATAATGAATATTGCCAAAGTTATGGGTTTTAATGTAAATTGTCGGTTCTGCTGCACGGAGGGCTAATCCACTTAACTGTATATTCTAGTGGGAGTATCCCTCTCGTCCAGCAGTGCCTGATGGGAGAAATGTGGACAATGCCCCTGTTATATCAGTATGGAGACCCCTTGCATGGGGACTTGTATAACTACTGGAACTTTGAATAAAGACCTCAGTTGACTCCCAGCCTATGTTTCGTCTAGTTCATGGGAGGGAAGGATTCTTATAACGCTACCGGGATTATTGTATGCTGTACCTGCCTATTTGGATTATTGCCTGCTTTCCTGTCTACCAGCGGAGACCTTGTGGATTATACTACCTCTCCGCTACAGTTACTGTCCTAATTATGTAGGTGTCTCCCTTTCATGGGCAGAATCACATAAAAGGAGAATTCTTGTCATTAAAATTTTGTTCTTCTTGACCCTTCAAAACGTAGCCTCGTCTCGTTCTTGGAAGGGGATTTACTGCATTATTACTTTGCTTTTTAACTTAGTGTCGTCCTAGCAAAACCATTTACAGATTTATTTAACCAATCATTATTAACAGGAGTAGTCCAAGAAGATTGGAAATTAGCGAATGTTGTACCCATTCAAAAGAAAGGTAGTAGGGAGGAGGCCAGTAAGCCTTACTTCAGTAGTGGGAAAATTGATGGAAAACATGTTAAAGAACAGAATTGTTGAACATCTAAAATCACATGGATTTCAAGATCCAAGACAACATGGGTTTACTTCAGAGAGATCATGTCAAACAAATCTTATTGATTTTTTTGATTGGGTAACTAAAATAATAGATCAAGGTGGTGCAGCAGACATTGCTTACCTAGATTTCAGTAAGGTATTTGACACTCATCAACTGCAATCTTTAAGTTTGAATTCAAATTTTGTTGAATGGGTAAGGCAGTGGCTGAATGACAGGCAACAGAGGGTTGCAGTCAACGAAATATTTTAAAAGCAAGGTCTGGTTACCAGTGGGGAACTTGGTCCCATTCTCTTTAATATATTTAGTAGTGATATTGCAGAAGGTCTTGGTGGTAAGTTGTGTAATTTTGCTGATGATTCTAAAATTTGCAACAGAGTTGATGTTCCAGGAGGGATAAGCCAAATGGCAAATAATTTGGGTAAATTTTAAAAATGGTCAGAGCTGTGGCAACTGACATTTAATGTGGATAAGTGCAAGATAATGCATCTTGGGCGTAAAAACCCAAGGGCAGAGTATAGAATATTTGATACCCTACTAACCTCAACATCTGAGGAAAAGGATTTAGTAGTAATTATTTCAGATGACTTAAAGATAAGCAGACAAACTAATAGAGCAGCAGAAAATGCTAACAGAATGCTTGGTTGTATAGGGAGAGGCCTTAGCAGTTGAAAGAGAAAAGTGCTCATGTCATTGTACAGAACACTGGTGAGTTCTCACTTGGAGTATTGTACACAGTACTGGAGACCGTATCTTCAGAAGAATATTAATACTTTGGAAAGAGTTCAGAGAAGGGCTACTAAACTGGTTCATGGATTGCAGCATAAAACTTACCAGGAAAGGCTAAAGGATCTTAACATGTATAGTTTGGAGATGAGACTGGGGGCTTATGATAGAAACATTTAAATACATAAAGGGAATCAACACAGTAAAAGAGGAGACTATATTTAAAAGAAGAAAAACTACCACAACAAGAGGACATAGTCTTAAATTAGAGGGGCAAATTATTAAAAATAATTTCAGGAAGTATTACTTTACAGAGAGGGTGGTGGATGCATGGAATAGCCTTCCAGCTGAAGTGGTAGAGGTTAACATAGCGAGGGAGTTTAAGCATGTGTGGGATAGGCATAAGGCTATCCTAGACTTAAGATAAGGCCAGGGACTAATTAAAAGTACTTAGAAAATTGGGCAGACTAGATGGGCCAAATGGTTCTTATCTGCCGTCACATTCTATGTTTCTAGTATAAGTTATATAAGTTATATACTGTCACCACGGCTTCTATGCCTTCAACACAAATATATAAAAAAAAAAATATATATATATATATATATATATATATATATATATATATATATTATCTATATATATATATATATATATATATATATATATATATATATATATATATATATATATACTGAACACAATGTTCAACGCAACACTTTTGTTTTTGCCCCCATTTTTCATGAACTTAACTCAAACTTCTAAGGACTTCTATATACACAAAAGGCCTGTTTCTCTCAAATATTGTTCACAAATCTGTCTGAATCTGTTTTAGTGAGCACTTCTCCTTTGCTGAAATAATCCATCCACCTCACAGGTGTGACATATCAAGATGCTGATTAGACAGCATGATTATTGCAAAGGTGTGCCTTAGGCTGGCCACAATAAAAGGCCACTCTAAATTGTGCAGTTTTATCACACAGATGTCGCAAGTTTTGAGGGAGCGTGCAATTGGCATGCTGACTGCAGGAATGTCCAGCAGAACTGTTGCCGTGAATTGAATGTTCATTTCTCTACCATAAGCCGTCTCCAAAGGCGTTCCAGAGAATTTGGCAGTACATCCAACTGGTCTCACAACCACAGACCACGTGTAACCACACCAGCATAGTAACCTCCACATCCCGCATCTTCACCTCCAAGATCATCTGAGACCAGCCACCTGGACAGCTGCTGCAACAATCGGTTTGCATAACCAAAGAATTTCTGCGCAAACTGTCAGAAACTGTCTCCAGAAAGCTCATCTGCATGCTCGTCCTCATTGCGGTTTTGACCTGACTGCAGTTCGTCATTGTATCCGTCTTGAGTGGGCAAATGCTCACATTCTATAGCGTCTGGCACTTTGGAGAGGTGTTTTCTTCACGGATGAATCACGGTTTTCCCTGTACAGGACAGATGACAGACAGCGTGTATGGCGTTGTGTAGGTGAGCGGTTTGCTGATGTCAACGTTGTGGATTGAGTGGCCCATGGTGGCGGTGGGGTTATTGAATATGGATAACGAACACAGGTGCATTTTATTGATGGCATTTTGAATGCACAGCGATACCGTGACGAGATCCTGAGGCCCATTGTTGTGCCATTCATCCACGACCATATCCTCATGTTGCAGCATGATAATGCATGGCCCCATGTTGCAAGGATCTGTACACAATTCCTGGAAGCTGGAAACAACCCAGTTCTTGCATGGCCAGCGTACTCACCAGACATGTCACCCAATGAGCATGTTTGCGGTGATCTGGATCGGCGTATACGACAGCGTTTTCCAGGTCCTGCCAATATCCAGCAACTTCGCACAGCCATTGAAGAGGAGTAGACCAACATTCCACAGGCCACAATCAACAACGTGATCAACTTTATGTGAAGGAGATGTGTTGCACTGCGTGAGGCAAATGGTGGTCACACCAGATATTGACTGGTTTTCAGACCCTCCGAAACCCCTCAATACAGTAAAACTTCACATTTTAGAGTGGCCTTTTATTGTGGCCAGCCTAATCATCATCTTGATATGCCACACCTGTGAGGTGGATGGATTATCTCGGCAAAGAAGGAGTGCTCACTAACACAGATTTAGACAGATTTGTGAACAATATTTGAGAGAAATAGGCATTTGGTGTACATAGAAAAAGTTTTAGATCTTGGAGTTCAGCTCATGAAATATGGGGGCAAAAACAAGTGTTACATAGTTACATAGTTACATAGCAGAAAAGAGACTTGTGTCCATCAAGTTCAGCCTTCCTCACATATGTTGTTGCTGTTGATCCAAAAGAAGGCAAGAAACCTAGTCTGAAGCGCTTCCAATTTTGCCTTCTTGACACGAAAATAGCAGTCAGATGTCTCCTTGGATCAAGCAGCTATTACCCCACTAATTAGAAATTATATCCGTGTATTTTATGTTTTTGTAAGTATTTATCCAATTGCAGTTTAAACATCTGTAGTGACTCTGACAAAACCACCTCTTCAGGCAGAGAATTCCTTATCCTTATTGCTCTTATAAAAACCTTTTCTTTGCCTTAGATGAAATCACCTTTCTTCCAGCCTAAATGTGTGACCTTGTGTCCTATGTATAGCCCTGTTTATGAATAGATTTCCTGATAAAGGTTTGTACTTACCCGAATATATTTGTATAAAGTTATCATATCCCCTCTCAGGCGCCGTTTTTCCAAACTAAACAGATTCATTTTTTTAACCTTTCTTCATAACTAAAATGCTCCATTCCTTTTTATCAATTTTGTAGCTCGTCTCTGGACTTTTTCTAGTGCCATGATATCTTTCTTTAGAACAGGCGCCCAAAATTGCACAGCATATTCAAGGTGTGGTCTTACCAGCGATTTATAAAGAGGCAAAATTATATTTTCATCCCGAGAATTTATGCCCCTATTTATACATGACAAAACCGTACTGGCTTTAGCAACTGCAGATTGACATTGCATATTGCTGCCTAATTTGTTGTCTATAACAATTCCCAAATCCTTCTCGTGTGTGGTTATCCCAAATTCACTACCATTTAGTGTGTAAGTTGCTTGAGCATTCTTAACTCCGAAGTGCATAACTTTGCATTTCTCTACGTTATTTCATCTGCCATTTTAGTGCCCAGTCCCCCAATCTAGCCAAATCCCTCTGCAGCAAAGCAATATCCTGCTCACATTGTATTACTTTCCAAAGTTTTGTATCATCTGCAAACACTGATACATGGCTTTCAATGCCTATTTCAAGATCATTTATAAATATGTTAAATAGAAGTGGTCCCAAAACAGAACCTTGAGGGACACCACTTACCACTTTTGTCCAGCCTGAAAATTTACCATTAATTACAACTCGTTGTACTCTATCCTTAAGCCAATGTTCTACCCAAGAACAAGAATATTCATCTAGACCAATTTCTTTTAGTTTGAAGACTAACCTATTGTGAGGAACCGTATCAAATGCCTTGGCAAAATCCAAGTAGATCACATCCACTACAACACCCTGATCTATACTTCTACTTAATTTTCGTAGAATGCAATTAGGTTAGTTTGACATGACCTATGTTTCATAAAACCATGCTGATTATTGCTAATAACAAAGTTCTTCCCAATGAATTCCTGAATATTATCCCTTAATAGCCCTTCAAATATTTTCCCAGTTACAGAAGTTAAGCTCACAGGTCTATAATTTCCAGGCAAGGATTTTGAACCCTTTTTAAATATAGGAACAACATCTGCCTTCTTCCAATCCTCCGGTACAACACCTGAAACAAAAGAATCTTGAAAAATTAAATACAGAGGTTCACTTATTTCCCCACTTAGCTCCTTAAGTACTCGTGGGTGAATACCGTCAGGCCCCGGAGCCTTATTTACATTAATTTTCTTTAATAGCGGTAGCACCTTGTCTCGAGTTATCCAATCACAAGTTATCTGCAATTTTTTTGCAGCAATCGTTTGCATATCTCTTGCCATAGGATCCTCATTAATATATACTGATGTGTTGCGTTCATAATTTTGTTCAGTGTATATATATACACATATATATATATATATATATATATATATATATATATATATATACATATACCGTATTTTTTGCTCCATAAGACGCACTTTTTTCCCCCTCAAAAGCGAGGGGAAATGTCTGTGCGTCTCTTGGAGCGAATATGAAGCTTTACTTACCTGTCTTGTAGCGTTGGCCGGCAGCACAGGGCGCACCGCGGTACTGGAACTTCAATTTCAGAGTGCACACTTCCTTTCAGTCCCGCCGGAAACCGAAACCTGAAATTGAAGTTCCAGTACCGCGGTGTACCCTGTGCTGCCAGCCAACGCTACAAGACAGGTAAGTAATTATGGCACACTATGGGACAAGGAGAGGGGAGGGGGGAGTGACACTATGGGACAAGGGGAGGGGGGGAGAATACTATGGGAAGGGGGAGAACACTATTGGATGAGGAGAGGGGGGATAATACTATGGGAAGGGGGAGAACACTATGGGAAGGGGGGACACTATTGGACAAGGGGAGGGGGGGAGAATACTATGGGAAGAGGGGAACACTATTGGATGAGGAGAGGGGGGACACTATTGGACAAGGGGAGGGAGTTAAAGAACACTTGGACAAGGGGATGGGGGGTTAAAAATCACAGTATACAGTATCGTTCATGCGGTGTTCATCATTATCTTGAGTCTATTCTAAGTTAAGTCCGTAATGTGCCTCGAAATGTATGTGTGTACGTGAGTTTGAGTGTGTGAGGTAGTGTTGCCTCTTCCAGATGGGGGTTGTCCCCTCTCGCCGTCCTCCTTTCTTGCATGTTTCGTTAGCCTCATCCCCAGCCTCTGGGTAGCGAATGTGTCCAGTCTCTCCCGTCTGGGATAGCCCCCCTGTGGATTTCTGTCTATGGCTGTTCTAAGCACGTAGGCCACTCTCTAACCGTGCCCTGGACTGTTTCAACCTAGTTCTGCGTGTTGTAGTAGTAGAGTTATGATTGGATACGTGGGGAAGAGTGATGGCGAGGTTGCACAGCGTCCGATGCGCCGGGCTCCCATCTCCATCCCCCCCAGACATCCCCCTATGTTTATTCGTTGTTTGCATTCTGTGCGATGTATACATACCAAGGTCTCCAGCGCTCCACATGTTTTTCCGTCCTCCCCAGTAGGCTCGCTATTGTAGATCCGGCTCTTTGCATTTCTTCGACCCTGCGTCTCCACTGCCCTACTGTCGGCGGGTTTGGCGATTTCCACAAAAGCGGTATTAGCGATTTTGCTGCATTAAGCAAGTGCCTCAAGATTGATCTTTTGTATGCAGAGAGAGTGTCGTCCGTGTGGTGTATTAAGGATAATGCTATGGTTAGATGCGTGGGTTCCTCTAGTATGTTCCTTATTTCTCTTTCGATGGCATCCCAGTATGGTTTAATTTTCCTGCAGTCCCACCATAGGTGTTTTATGGTTCCTCAACCATCTTCACATCTCCAGCAGATATCTGGGACTAGAAATAGCGTGCGGTACCAGTGGGAGATTAATTTGTAGTTTACCTCTTGGAGGTGGGAGCTGGAGGAGCTTTTATGCTGCAGCACCAGGATTTTTTCCCATTGGATCTCTGTGAATGTTTCGTCTGTTAGGTCTTCCCATTGTCTTTGATATATGTTGTTCTTTTCCCTCTCACCGATGATCAGGCGTTGGTATATGACTGTCACCGTGCCCTCCGCCTCTGGTGTGTGGAAGCATAGTGTTTTGTACCAGGTTAGATCCCTGTGTAGTTTGCTCTTGTGTGGTATGTTATGATAGTAATGCCTCACTTGGGCTCTGTGAAACCGGAGCATTATCGTAGGTGTTTCCCCCTCCGTTATGTCTCTGTGTCTTTATGCCTGTTTCCGTCATCACTGTTTGCAGAGGTATGTATCCTTCCTGGTTAGCCAATGGCCACGCGGATGCGGGGAGCCCATCTCCCAGGTCCGTATTGTGGGTGATGGGAATCAGCGGGCTTGGTTTTGGTGAAACGTGGGGCACTTTCCTCACTCTGGTCCAAGTGTTAATCGTTTGTGCAATGGGTGAGTCTTCCCCGAGGTCATTTGCAGCCTCCGATTCCCTGTGCCAGAGAAACGAGTGGAGGTGGTTATCCGCAATGTCTCTATTCAGGGATACCCACCATTTGTGGGAAGTGGCTGAGTGTAATTCCCTAAGGCACTGCAGGACCGTCGCATGATAATATTTGCCAAAATCCAGCAAGGCAAGTCCACCCCATGTTCTTGGAAGGCACAGTTTTTCGTGACTGATCCTAGCTCTGCTCCCTTCCAGATACATCTAAGAATCGCTGTCCTGAGCATTTTAAAGAAGGCTTGTGGTATGATCCGAGGTATGGTGTGAAAAAGATACAGTACCCTGGGTAGCACGTTCATTTTCACAATCGCTATTCGTCCCTGCCATGAAATGTGATTGTAGTTCTGTAATTATGGGTGTATAGATCTTTCGCAGCGGGGGTGACCCATATCCCTAGGTATTTAATTTGTTCCGTGCACCAATGGAAGGGGAATAGACGTTTCAATCGCACACATTCCTCCTCTGGTGCCGTGACATTCAGTATGTTGCATTTTGATAAGTTAAGCTTAAGTCCAGATAGGCTCCCATGCGTCCGAAATTCTTCTAGTAGCTGTGGAATGGATTCGAGCGGGTTGTCTAGAAAGAAAAACATATCGTCGGCGTACGCTGCCACTTTATGTTCCTGTGTTTTGTGTTTGAATCCTGTGATTGTCGGGGTTCTCCGTACTTGGTCCAGAAATCATTCCAAGGTGAGCGCGAATAAGAGTGGCGATAGCGGGCAGCCCTGTCTGGTGCCATTTTGAATGTTGAAGCAGTCAGTTAGTGCTCCATTAACTTTGACTCTAGCATTCGGCTGTTGGTACAGTGTATTGATCCAGGCCAACATCCCATCTCCAATTCCGGCTTTTCTTAGGGTCCCGGTCATGAACTGCCAGTCCACCCTATGAAATGCTTTTTCTGCATCTGTGGAGAGTAGGAGTAGCTTTTTCTTCAGGTGCTTTGCTTGTTGTTGTATTGTGAAGAGTCACAGTGTGCTGTCTCTGGCTTCCCTTCCCAAGATGAACACCGTCTGATCCGGATGCGTCAGTCTGGGCATGTATGCCTGCAGCCTACATGCTAGAACCTTGGAGAGGAGCTTCACATCCGCGTTTCTAAGAGAAATTGGGCGTTAGTTGCCCACTTGTTCTGTGTTTTTGCCCGGTTTCCATATTAACGTGATCGTCGCGGCCAACGACTCCCTGTGGAATGTTGCGCCATCTCGTAGGCTATACATTGCCTTAGCCAGTCGTGGTATTAGCTCCTCACCAAATTTCTTGTAGTATTCCACTGGGAATCCATCCGGGCCTGGTGCTTTACCCGTTTTTGCTGATTTCAGGGCCATCTTTATTTCTTCCTGATATCTTCGGCCGATATCAGGGCATCGGGGTTGAATCCATGTAGGTATCTAGCTATGTTAGTTTGTTTTATCTCCGGGGTCATTCCCTCCTCTTCGTTAGGTATGTTATACAGTTGCATATAAAACTACCTGAATTCTTCCGCGATTTCCTCTGGAAATTGCGTCAGTTTTCCCCGGCTGGTTCATAGGGCTTGTACCTGTGCCCTGTTCTGTGGGTCTCTCAGCATCCGGGCCAGTAGCCTTCCTCCTTTGTTGGCATGTCGATAGAAGAATGCTTTCGATCGGTGTAGGTTTCTGGTATGTTTGCGTTCTATGACGTCCATTAACTGCCTTCTTTTAGTGATTAGTAGTGATGTACCAAACTGTTCGCCAGCGAATAGTTCCTGGCGAACATAGCGTGTTCGTGTTCGCCGCCGCGAGCAAACACATGCGCGGTTCGATCCGCCCCCTATTCATCATCATTGAGCAAACTTTGACCCTGTGCCTCACGGTCAGCAGACACATTCCAGCAAATTAGCAGCAGACCCTACCTTCCAGACCCTCCCACCTCCCTCCCAGCATCCATTTTAGATTCATTCTGAAGCTGCATGCTTAGTGAGAGGAGGGAAAGTGTAGCTGCTGCTCATTAGATAGGGAAATTGATAGCTAGGCTAGGGTATTCAGTGTCCACTACAGTCCTGAAGGACTCATCTGATCTCTGCTGTAAGGACAGCACCCCAAAAAGCCCTTTTTGGGGCTAGAACATCAGGCTGCTTTTTTTTTTTCTGTGTAATGTAATTGCAGTTGCCTGCCTGCCAGCTTCTGTGTCAGGCTCACAGTGGATACTGTGCCCATTTGCCAAGTCAGTGCCACCACTCATATGTGGTGTCACAATAGCTTTTGCTTGACATTTAAAAAAAAATTTTTTCACTGTAATAGATTAAATAGCAGTTAGTTGCCTGCCAGCTTCTGTGTCAGGCTCAAAGTGGATACTGTGCCCATTTGCCCAGTCAGTGCCACCACTCATATCTGGTGTCACAATAGCTTATGCTTTACATTTAAAAATATTTTTTTTTTCACTGTAATAGATTGAATAGCAGTTAGTTGCCTGCCAGCTTATGTGTCAGCCTCACAGTGGATACTGTGCCCATTTGCCCAGTCAGTGCCACCACTCATATCTGGTGTCACAATAGCTTAAGCTTGACATTTAAAAAGAAAAAAACATTTTTTTCACTGTAATAGATTGAATAGCAGTTAGTTGTCTGCAAGCGTCTGGGTGTCAGGCCTTCAGCGTGTGCTCTGCAGACCTCTGCCAGTGTACTTTGCCACTCATATCTGGTGTCTCTATAGCGTGCTTTTACAAAGAAAAAAAGTTTTTCAGTGTAAGCTAATAGCAGTCAGTGTCTTTAAAGCGGGTGTCAGGCCTTCAGCGTGTGCTCTGCAGACCTCTGCCAGTGTACTTGGCCAGTTGCCACTCATATATGGTGTCTCTATAGCGTGCTTTTACAAAGAAAAAAAGTTTTTCAGTGTAAGCTAATAGCAGTCAGTGTCTTTAAAGCGGGTGTCAGGCCTTCAGCGTGTGCTCTGCAGACCTCTGCCAGTGTACTTTGCCACTCATATCTGGTGTCTCTATAGCGTGCTTTTACAAAGAAAAAAAGTTTTTCAGTGTAAGCTAATAGCAGTCAGTGTCTTTAAAGCGGGTGTCAGGCCTTCAGCGTGTGCTCTGCAGACCTCTGCCAGTGTACTTGGCCAGTTGCCACTCATATATGGTGTCTCTATAGCGTGCTTTTACAAAGAAAAAAAGTTTTTCAGTGTAAGCTAATAGCAGTCAGTGTCTTTAAAGCGGGTGTCAGGCCTTCAGCGTGTGCTCTGCAGACCTCTGCCAGTGTACTTTGCCACTCATATCTGGTGTCTCTATAGCGTGCTTTTACAAAGAAAATACGTTTTTCAGTGTAAGCTAATAGCAGTCAGTGTCCTTAACCCCTTAAGGACCAAACTTCTGGAATAAAAGGCAATCATGACGTGTCTCACACGTCATGTGTCCTTAAGGGGTTAAAGCGGGTGTCAGGCCGTCAGCGTGTGCTCTGCAGACCTCTGCCAGTGTACTTTGCCACTCAAATCTGGTGTCTCTATAGCGTGCTTTTACAAAGAAAAAAAGTTTTTTAGTGTAAGCTAATAGCAGTCAGTGTCCTTAAAGCGGGTATGTCAGGCCTACAGCGTGTACTCTGCCAACCTCTGCCACTGCACAGTGCCACTCATATCTGGTCTCACAGTAGCTTGCAAGCATAGTACCACTAATCAAAAAAAAATGACAGGCAGAGGCAGCCCCCCCCGCAGGGGCCATCATGGCCGTTGTGCTGTGATTCTCTTTGGCCCTAGAATAATGCCCAGTTTTCAGAGGCCACGTACCCTGAACTTGAAAAAGTTGACTGGCTAACACAGGACACCCAATCTTCTACAGCTTCCGCTCTGAACCTTGACGCACCATCCTCCTCCAGCTTAGCTTCGGGCACCTCTCAAGATACCACTCACCCGCCTGCCGCCACCACCAAAACTAGCACCACAGCTGCTTCACTTGGTATGTCAGAGGAGTTATTCACACATACGTTTGAAGAAATGTGTGATGCGCAACCATTATTGCCAGAGGATGTAGATAACAGGCATATGTCTCAGGCAGGCAGCATTACACACATGGACGTACGGTGTGATGATGATGATGATGTTGTACCCGCTGCTGATTCCTTTGCTGATTTGTCAGGTACAAGTGAAGCGGTTGATGATGACGATGCGTCCATGGATGTCACGTGGGTGCCCGCTCGGCAAGAAGAAGAACAGGATGAAAGTTCAGATGGGGAGACAGAGAGGAGGAGGAGACGAGTTGGAAGCAGGGGGAGGTCGTCGCAAGGAGCTAGTGGCACTGTCAGACAGCATGCATCGGCACCCGGGGTCAGCCCGACAGCACGCCAATCAACGCATGCTGTGTCCACCACCAGAATGCCGTCATTGCAGAGGTCAGCAGTGTGGAATTTTTTCGTGTGTCTGCCTCTGACAACAGCGATGCCATTTGCAACCTGTGCCAAAAGAAACTGAGTCGTGGGATGTCCAACACCCACCTAGGTACAACTGCTTTGCGTAGGCACATGATCGCACATCACAAACGCCTATGGGATCAAGACATGAGTACAAGCAGCATGCAAACTCTAAGCCGCCATCCTCCTCCTGGTCCAGCATCTTCAGCCACGTCAACCACTGCTGTCCTCCTTGCCCCCTCTCAACCATCAGCCACTCCGTCTCCCGCCTTGAGCAGTTCCCGCTCATCTGCCCACAGTCATGTGTCTGTCAAGGACATGTTTGAGCGTAAGAAGCCAATGTCAGAAAGTCACCCCCTTGCCCAGCGTCTGACAGCTGGCTTGTCCGAACTATTAGCCTGCCAGCTTTTACCATACAAGCTGGTGTAGTCTGAGGCGTTCAAAAAATTTGTAGCTATTGGGACACCGCAGTGGAAGGTACCCTGCCGAAATTTCTTTTCACAAAAGGCAATCCCCAACCTGTACTCGATTGTGCAAAAGGAAGTAATGGCATGTCTGGCACACAGTGTTGGGGCAAGGGTCCATCTGACCACTGATACCTGGTCTGCAAAGCATGGTCAGGGCAGGTATATCACCTACACTGCGCATTGGGTAAACCTGCTGACGGCTGACAAGCATGGAATGCGTGGCATTGCAGAGCAGTTGGTGACACCGCCACGACTTGCAGGCAGTCCTGCTGCCACCTCCTCTACTCCTCCTACTCCATCCTCTTCCATAACCTGCTCGGCTGAGTCCTCTTATGCTGCTGCGTCTTGCTCCACATCAATGGGACCCCCCCAGCTCCCCAGGTACTATTCCACATCCCGGATACGGCAGTGTCACGCAGTCTTGGGTTTGACTTGCTTGAAAGCAGAGAGTCACACCGGACAAGCACTTGTGTCCGCCCTGAATGCACAGGTGGAAAAGTGGCTGACTCCGCAGCAACTGGATATCGGCAAAGTGGTTTGTCACAACGGAAAAAAATTGTTGGCGGCATTGAAGTTGGGCAAGTTGACACATGTGCCGTGCATGGCACGTGTGTGTAATCTGATCGTACAACGCTTTGTGCATAAGTACAAAGGCTTACAGGACGTTCTCAAGCAGGCCACGAAGGTGTGTGGCCCTTTCAGGCGTTCCTACACGGCCATGGCGCACTTTGCCGATATTCAGCGGCGAAACAATATTCCAGTGAGGCGCTTGATTTGCGACAGCCCGACACGTTGGAATTCAACACTCCTAATGTTCGACCGCCTGCTCTAAGAAGAAAAAGCTGTTAATGAATATTTGTATGACCGGGGTGCTAGGACAGCCTCTGGGGAGCTGGGAATTTTTTTGCCACGTTACTGGATGCTCATGCGCAATGCCTGTAGGCTCGTGCGTCCTTTTGAGGAGGTGACAAACCTAGTCAGTCGCAACGAAGGCACCATCAGCGACATCGTACCATTTGTTTACGACCTGGAGCATGCCCTGCGAAGAGTGCTGGATCAGGCCGTAGATGAGCGTGAAGAGATAGAGGAAGAGTTGTGGTCACCATCACCACCAGAAACAGCCTTATCAGCATCGCTTACTGGACCTGTGGCAACGCTGGAAGAAGATTGTGAGGAAGAGGAGTCAGAGGAGGAATGTGGCTTTGAGGAGGAGGAGGAAGAACAATTACAACAGGCATCCCAGGGTGCTCATTGTCACCTATCTGGTACCCGTGGTGTTGTTCATGGCTGGGGGGAAGAACATACCTTCATTGACATCACTGAGGAGGAGGAACGGGAAATAAGTAGCTCGGCATCCAACCTTGTGCAAATGGGGTCTCTCATGCTTGTTGAGGGACCCTCGTATAAAACAACCTGTACTGGGTGTCCACGCTACTAGACCCCCGGTATAAGTAGAAAGTGGCGGAAATGTTACCGAATTACAACAAGTCAGAAAGGATGCAGCATTTGCTAAATAAATTAAAAAGTATGCTTTACACAGCGTATAAGGGTGATGTCACAGCACAACGGGAATCTAACAGGGGGAGAGGTGGAAGTCATCCTCCTCCTCCTTTTCCTCCCACGACCACACCGGCAAGGACAGGACGCTTTAAAGACGTGTTGTTGATGGAGGACATGCGGAGCTTTTTAAGTCGTACGCATCGCCACAGCCCTTAGGGATCCACCCTCAGAGAACGACTCGACCGACAGGTAGCAGACTACCTCGCCTTAACTGCAGATATCGACACTCTGAGGAGCGATGAACCCCTTGACTACTGGGTGTGCAGGCTTGACCTGTGGCCTGAGCTATCCCAATTTGCGATAGAACTTCTGGCCTGCCCCGCTTCAAGTGTCCTGTCAGAAAGGACCTTCAGTGCAGCAGGAGGTATTGTCACTGAGAAGAGAAGTCGCCTAGGTCAAAAAAGTCTAGATTACCTCACCTTTATTAAGATGAATGAGGGATGGATCCCGAAGGGACTGACACTGGGCGATACATTCGACTAAAAAAGGCCTGATGAGATGAGCTGCCTTGGGCTAAAAATGGTCCACACCCTGCTGTATTTTAGCTCTGAATGCCGGTTGACTTGCGTGACTTATCCGCCACCAACTAGGGTTCAAGCCGCAATGTTTTAGGGCACTTTCTGCCTGGGAAACAAACATCAATTTTTCTGGCCGCTGCTATAGCAGCGGCTGCAACCATACCTAATTTTTCAGGCATGTGTACATGCCTAATTTTTCGGCCCTCTGGTGCTGCACTGTGGCTTCAAAAACCAAACCCCCCCAAAAAGGCACATAGTGACCCTATGTAGGGGGAACAGTCCCTATTCTGCTCTGTGTCAGTGTGTATCAGGGATCCTTTGGTTAGGTGTCAATCCATATCTGCCAAGTGACCCTATGTAGGGGGAACAGTCCCTATTCTGCTCTGTGTCAGTGTGTATCAGGGATCCTTAGGACAGGTGTCAATCCATATCTGCCAAGTGACCCTATGTAGGGGGAACAGTATCTATTCTGCTCTGTGTATCATGGTCTCTGAGGACAGGTGTCAATCCATATCTGCCAAGGGACCCTATGTAGGAGGAACAGTCCCTATTTTGCTCTGTGTCAGTGTATATCAGGGATCCATAGGACAGGTGTCAATCCATATCTGCCAAGTGACCCTATGTAGGGGGAACAGTCTCTATTTTGCTCTGTGTCAGTGTGTATCATGGTCTCTGAGGACAGGTGTCAATCCATACCTGCCAAGTGACCCTATGTAGGGGGAACAGTCTCTATTCTGCTCTGTGTGAGGAGGAGGAACGGAAAATGAGTAGCTCGGCATCCAACCTTGTGCAAATGGGGTCTTTCATGCTGCCGTGCCTGTTGAGGGACCCTCGTATAAAAAGGCTGAAGGAGAACGACCTGTGCTGGGTGTCCACGCTACTAGACCCCCGGTATAAGCAGACAGTGGCGGAAATGTTACCCAATTACAAGTCGGAAAGGATGCAGCATTTTGCAAAATAAATTAAAAAATATGCTTTACAAAGCGTATAAGGGTGATGTCACAGCACAACGGGAATCTAACAGGGGAAGAGGTGAAAGTCATCCTCCTCCTCCCACGACCACATCATATCTGCCAAGTGACCCTATGTAGGGGTAACAGTCCCTATTCTGCTCTGCGTCAGTGTGTATCAGGGGCTCTGAGGACAGGTGTCAATCCATATCTGCCAAGTGACCCTATGTAGGAGGAACAGTCCCTATTCTGCTCTGTGTCAGTGTGTATCAGGGATCCTTAGGACAGGTGTCAATCCATATCTGCCAAGTGACCCTATGTAGGGGGAACAGTCTCTATTCTGCTCTGTGTATCATGGTCTCTGAGGACAGGTGTCAATCCATATCTGCCAAGTGACCCTATGTAGGAGGAACAGTCCCTATTCTGCTCTGTGTCAGTGTCTATCAGGGGCTCTGAGGACAGGTGTCAATCCATATCTGCCAAGTGACCCTATGTAGGGGGAACAGTCCCTATTCTGCTCTGTGTCAGTGTGTATCATGGTCTCTGAGGACAGGTGTCAATCCATATCTGCCAAGTGACCCTATGTAGGGGGAACAGTCTCTATTCTGCTCTGTGTCAGTGTGTATCATGGTCTCTGAGGACAGGTGTCAATCCATATCTGCCAAGTTACCCTATGTAGGGGGAACAGTCTCTATTCTGCTCTATGTCAGTGTGTATCAGGGATCCTTAGGACAGGTGTCAATCCATACCTGCCAAGTGACCCTATGTAGCGGGAACAGTCCGTATTCTGCTCTGTGTCCGTGTGCATCAGGGGCTCTGAGGACAGGTGTCAATATGTCATATGTCAGGTGTCAATCCATATTCATTGTGATTTAGGAATGTTATGTGATTTCTGCCCTTTATGGATTAAAACTAGACTCTGCATCAACTGTGTCATTTTCCATGGGAGTTTTGCCATGGATCCCCCTCCGGCATGCCACAGTCCAGGTGTTAGTCCCCTTGAAACAACTTTTCCATCACTTTTGTGGCCAGAAAGAGTCCCTGTGGGTTTTAAAATTCGCCTGCCCATTGAAGTCAATGGCGGTTCGCCCGGTTCGCCGGTTCGCGAACGTTTGCGGAAGTTCCCGTTCGCCATTCGCGAACCGAAAATTTAATGTTCGCGACATCACTAGTGATTAGGTCTCTGTACGTCTGGTCACTTTGGGTTCTTTTGTGGGTCTGCTCCAGTTCTGCTATCTGACGGGTGAAGTCCGTTAACTGTTGGCCGGCTTCTTTTTTCTTCTGTGATGCCATCCGGATTAAGTGTCCCCTCAGTACACTTTTGTGCGCTTCCCAGATGGTCATGACACGCCTTCGGTAGTTTTTTCCTCAAAGTATTGGCGTATAATGATCCGTAATTTGTGCCCGTGATGGTTCATCCAGGAGAAGTGAATCATTTAGTCTCCACAACGTCCTGGCAGGGCGATAGCGTGGCGATGTCATGGTTACTTTCGTTGCGCTGTGATCCGACCAGGGCATGGGTTGAATGTCTGCTCCTCTGAGGTAAGTGAGGCCTTCCTGTTGTATGAACACGTAGTCTATGCGAGAGTATCTGCGGTGTAGTGTTGAGTAGTACGTGTAATCTCGGTCCTCTGGGTGCAGTGCTCTCCATGTGTCCACCAGTCAGAGGTCTCTGAGGGACTTGTGGATTGTTTTCAGGGCCGAGCCAGGTATGCTGCTCTGTCTCGTGGACGTGTCTGCCAGAGGGTCTAGTGGGACGTTCAGGTCTCCTCCAAGTATCAGTATCCCCTCCATGAATTTAGTCAGCTTCGATAGTGCCCTATGTAGAAAGCTAGCCTGACCTGTGTTCGGGGTGTAGATGTTAGCTATTGTGTATACTTTCCCTGAGATCCCCCCTTTGACAAAGAGGAATTGGCCCCCCGGATCCACCAATTGCTCTGTCATTTCGATCTGAAGGTTTGCTGCGAGTAAAATTGCCATTCCCATTTTTCTCGATGTGGGGTGGTTGCTATAGTAGTTCACCGGGTAGTGCCTGTATTTAAGTAGTGTTTTGGCGTCCATCTTCAGGTGAGTTTCCTGTAGAAGGGCAATGGAGACACGTTGTCTCTGTAGGTCTCGCAGGAGATGCGTTCTCTTCTCCAGGGCGTTTAGTCCTCTGCAG
The DNA here is from genome assembly GCF_036172605.1 of Pelobates fuscus. Lineage (NCBI taxonomy): Eukaryota > Metazoa > Chordata > Amphibia > Anura > Pelobatidae > Pelobates > Pelobates fuscus. The sequence continues at coordinate 59,263,962 of NC_086327.1, forward strand.
TTTTGCGTCATAATGATCAGTGGCGCTAGGGAGTATGCCATTCGTATGTTATCTCCCATCGGGGGAGGGGTGTTCCTATGGGTACTGTGTGTGTAGAGTTTCAGTATCTAATGTGCCGACTTGAGCCCGGGCGCGTCCGACGGGCACCCGCGTAGGTGGGCGGGGGAGGGTCCGCGAGGAGTGGGTTCGCTGTCTCAAGGGCAGCGTTAAGGGGGAGCTAGTTGTTAAGTGGAGGATAAAGTGGTGTAGTTTACCACTCATCCTCCAATTGCGGCAGGTGTTATTTTTTGTTTCTTTTTTTTTTTTGGGTGCCTGTGGTGTGAGTCGGTGTGTGTGTTGTGTGTGTCTTTACGATCAGTGTGAGGTTTTATCTCCCCCACTTTGGGGGGACATAAGCCCGTGTAACTGAGTGGACAACCAGGGCCGTACCACTGCTCGGTGGCTCCCGCAGTAGTCTTGGTTTACACGGGTCTAGGTCAGGTCAGTGCCCGAGTTCAACCGGAGATGTAGTGTGGGTCAATCCCTAGGTGTCCTGTAAGTTTTCTGTGTGCGTGCACTATGCGATCATGTGATTTAGGCTAATGTGAGCACTTCCCATGGGGTCTAGTCTATTGGTGTCCATGTTTTCGGCTGCCTGTCCGGGCCCCTCTGTCTCAGGGGGGAGACACTCCTTAGCCTGTCCTTGTGGTCGTTAGCATCCAGTCCAGGGAGTGGGTGGTGGGTAGGTCAAATGTCTATCAGAGTGTGGGCGGTCGGATCTAGTCCACTATGGTTAGCGCTCGGTCACGTTATGTGGCTATTGGGTTATGTCCCCAGTTTTGGAGTCCGGGTTAGGGGTGCGTTCCGATGTTACATTTTTTTTTTTTTTTTTGGGGGGGTGCTTGTGGAGGTGTGTTCGGGGATAGGAGTCTCACTACTCAGTTCATGTCAGCCTCTCACCGGGGTTCGTAGTGTAGCTATGTCTGCCTAGCCAGGCTAGATCCTATATAATATCGGTAATATTTAGCACACATTCATCAGTTTTCTATCGTTTAAGCAGTGATGTTAGAATTGTCAGCGTTCCTCGGTCTCGTCGCTCTGTGTGCCCGATCAAATGTTATGCGGGGTGGTGCGTCTGGGCCTAGTATCTCTCCAAACAGAGCAATTAACGTGGCTTCTACATTTTCTTCACCATTAGCTTCAGGGAGATTGCGTATCCTAATATTGGATCTTCACCCCCTATTATCCAAGTCTTCTGCGTGTCGCCTGAGATTCAATAGTATGATACCTTGTCTGGTGAGTGCCACGTTGTAGGCGTCTATGCGGCTGGTCGTCCCTGTTCCGCAGCTTCTAGTGCTTGGATGCGGTTCCCCTGTGCCGCTATGTCGTTCCCGAGCATATCTACTTCCGAGCGTATCGCCTCATGGAGGGTATTGGAGGTGCTTTTAAGGTCAGTTTTTGTGACCATCGTGCTGGTTAGGGCTCTGATGTCTGCCCTTATATCCGCTAGTGAGAGTGTATGCTCCACCGTCTCGTGCTGTGAGGCTTGGTTGTCGGATATCTTTGGGCCCTGGGTGTCGCGTAGCTGCCTGCCTGGTGTTTCTAGGTACCCGTCCAGTGAGCCCCCAAATTCATTTAATAGTTAATAAATGTATTTGCTTTAATTTATGAGACATTTGTGTATTTTCATTCAAGTGTATTCAGGCATTCAGGTATTTCCTTATGTTAAACATTATTAAATAAGCACAATACCTATTCAAAATAGAATGCTCTTTTCTTATATGAATGATGTATTTTTTATCTATACATTTCCAAATCATTTACTGTTGCTAGTTTTGACAGATATATGTTCAATTAAATAAATGTTGAAGAAACCATAATCATTTTTTTTTTTAGTTCTGCAATTGAGAATGCAGCATCGGCGCACTCAGGAACAGATGTCAGAGCGCAATTTAATCCCATGTAAGTTATAACTGTAAGTCAATAAGTAATTTAAGAAAAAGATCACACATTCTACATTTGACAAAACATCATAAGTTATCTGTTGAAGAAACATCTGCATTATTTCTTCTTGCAAAAACACTTAATTATACAATAAGCGTGATAAACCCTCTAAAATATTTGAAAACACACATTACATTTTTACTACTAAATAAAATACATTGCAAATCTTTGCTTACAATTATCTAATTATCTGATGTACAATGACTATAGCAGCTAAATACAATTTTTCTTCAGATATGAAACATTAAATAGCATAAATTGGTATGTTACATGTTTTTAGAATTTCAATGACTCTAAAAAATAAATCTGAATTTGTATCTGAAATAAGTTTTAAAAATGTTTAAGTTGCTCATTTGTTTATATTTTGATTCTGTTTGCAGCACCAAATAAAACACAATCACCTTTCCAACACCAAAATGGCAATGTGGGTCAAATCAAAGTAAGTATGTTTAATTATACTAAATGAAGCAATGAAGAATTAATAAATAATGGGAATGTTTAAGTTCAACTTTTCACATACTAAATTTCAACACTTAAATTAACTAAAACATTTTAGTTTACTGTTTAATATTTTATGATACTATCAAATGGGCTCAACGTCCATCAGCTCGCACTATCCTAAAACCACTATAGCAATCCTTCTGTTCTGTTTAAACATAACATATATGTTTAGTAGTATTTTAATAGATCATTAGAGCTTATCCTATAAAATATTCTGAAAAAAACAAATACAAGTAAATATTACAATAATTTATTTGCCTGACAGACTGAAGATATTATGAGGTTCAAGAATCAAAACAAGCTCCACAAAGTGTCAGCTGCGAAGATGCATTTTTCTGAAGGTTTGTCATTTATTTATTTGTTTCCGTTTTTTTTTCAATTTTTATTGATTTCAAAAATAGGATACAGAAAGGAAAAGTGGATGGAGAAACATAATCATATACATTTTCCAATTGATAACATTTGTAGACATTTATATTTGCACATCATTTCCACATTTATACTTGATACAGTATTCACCCTTGTGATGTAGTATAATTTTGTTTCCCGTTAACAGGGGCCTTGTGTTTGTGCAACCTTACTCTCTAACTCCTGCCAGGAGTTTATTTTATGTGAACTAAGGGAGTGGGGCTAAACAAAGAGGGTTGGGGGTCTAAATGTTTTCTTACATATACTTAGCTTAGGAATTGTAAATCCTGGAACCTTTAGGACTTGGGCAGATCATTTCGGGTATGGTTGTATGATTGTTACATTGTACCAGATGTTAGACTTAGCCTCCTTTTCCTAGAGGCTTTGGTAATTCTATGCGTGCCTCGGGGTTAGTCGTAGTTAGGCTTAGTTATTACTCTAGTCTTGTGCTCGCTTGTACGTATGATTCTATCCGTCCTATAAGGTTCATGTTCCCAGGTGGTCCTGCTGTGCTGTGCCTGGTGGGTGGACCAGTATTCTGTCCACATCAGGTTTGCTTTGGGTAGTACACCAAATTGAGATGCGAGCATAGATTTGTATGTCCAGTTAAGGTTTATTTGGTCAGCTTTCCACAGCTAGGTCGTGTGGAAGATTTCCGCAATCTAGATATAACTAAGGCTGCTGTAATGAGAATCTGATATGTGGCCGCCCAGTGGGATCCTCTCCAGCGGCATGAACAATATACACATGTCCACTGTGAAATCCACCAAGACGTGGGTTACTGGTTCTATAAGTGTTTTTATCCCTCACCAAAATGGTTGTAAACTCGTGCACGACCACCAAGCATGCAGCATGGTTCCTACTTGTTCTCCACATCTCCAGCACAAGGTGGAGGAAGATTGGGGAAAATTTTGTGTATTTTGTCAGGTACTAAGTACCGACAGTACAGCAGCTAGAAAGCTGCAGCTCTAAGTGGTTGGAGCATGATGTGACTCCTTTGTGAGGAGTATGCCTTTATCAATTTCTCTTCAGGTATGGTGCTTATAAGTAAGCGATAGCACAGTGAGATCACTTTTTTGGGACTTTTTGGTGTATACAGATTTATTTGAATTCTGAGAGCATTTGGATTGGTTCAGCATTACCTGGTTTTGGTTTTGTGCTCATTAAGCATGACCTTAACTAGAGATACGAAAAAGTAATGGGGGATGGTAGTCGAAATTGTGCTTGTAGGTCTGGAAACTGAAGTAATGTTCCCTTGTCATAAAGTTGTATTATGTGTGTAATGCCCTGATCTATCCACAGGTTTTTGTCAAACGTGGGAATCAGCTGAGCTTTTGATTCTATCGGCATTGCCCAAAGTAATGGCTGAAAGCACACCAGGTCAGTCTTTGACCGCATTCCATACCTTTATTAGTTTCTGGGAAGTGGTGCGAGGGTGGCCTGTGACTCGCTGAGGTCCATAGATAGATGTACAGTTCTAGTGGTTTGGCCCAATGGGATTCAATGTGCAGCCATTGGGGGAAAGTTTTCATTGGATCGCTGCTCTATAGTAGGCTAGGAGGTGTTCTTTGTATGAACTTGGTAGCGACTCTCACTTTTTTGCTCTGCCAAGTAAATCATAATAGCAAGTTATATACAGTTGAAATTAATCTCTTAGGTAGATGGATTTGAAGTGATCTGAAACGATATTGCAGTTTAGGTAGTAGGGACATTTTGAGTGCCCCTATGCGACCCAACCAAGGTAGAAACTTCCCTTCCCATGAAATTAGCATGGATTTTAAATACTGCGAGAATGCTGAGATAACTGGCGTTGAACAGGTTACGCCAGTCCAGTGGGAAGCTCTCCCTAAGGAGTTCCATTTGTTTCTTAGGGATATTTATGCAGAGGGCTTGCATTTTCGTAATATTTAGTTAATAGTTTGATAGGTGCCCGTATTGTTCTATGAGTTGCATGAGGTTAGGCATAGCTATGTGGGGTTGCGTTAATGTAAGAAACACATTATCTTTAAAGAGGCTGAGTTTTTTTCCCTGTCGCACAGGGCTACTCCCCTGATGGAGTCTGTTTTTAGCCACCAATGGCTACAGGACTAGTACATAAAGCAGTGGTGAGAGTGGGCATCCCTGCTGTGACCCATTGGCCATCGTAAACGGTCTGAAGCAGAATCCACCACTGACCACTCTGGCAGAGGGTTGGCTATATAAGGCCGACACAACCTGAATACATTCATCTGGAAAGCTGAATCTTTGCAGTACCGGTTTGAGTAAGGTCCAGTTAAGGCAGTTGAAGCGAGATGAGCCACTTCAGACCCCCATCCAGCTCACACTGTGCACCAAATCCAGTACCTTACAGGTGTTATCTGAGCCCGGTCTCCCTGTCACGAATCCCACCTGATCATCATGGATCAGGAGTGGCAAAATAAGGCTCAGTCATTGTGCGTGTACTTTTGCATATAGTTTGGCATAAGTATTTAGTGGTGATATTGGTCGGAAGTTTGGGCAGTGGGTTGTTGGTTTGCTCAGTTTGGGGACAGTGATTATGTGAGCTAGTAGTGGCTAGTATGTGTTGGAATTTTTGGTAGTACAGGTGAGAAAACCCGCCTGGGCCGGGGGCTTTGTTTTTTCGGTAATGATTTTATTGCCTCCTTGATTTCCTTTATGGAGATCGGAACTTTAAGGGAAGCATTTTGATCTTCCGAGAGGCTAGCTGTATGTTCGCTAAGTAAATATGTATATCTTTCGTAGTCAGATTTGCCGTTTGACCTGTTTGTGCTAAGTTGTATAACCCCTCGTAGAAGGTTGCGAAGGAGTTGCTTATGTCTATGGGGTAGAGTACTTTCTCATTGCTCTGATTGATTATATATGATTAATAAGTGCAACAAAAACTGTACAACAACAAAGTGCAAATACAGTGTAGGGCACCACATCACAAACACAGTGATGTGTATAATGACCAGCAGGATGATGAGCTTCTAGAACTCACAGAAAAATAAAAATAAATATCATAGTCAGGGCCGGACTGGGACAAAAATTCAGCCCGGGCAATTAAAGGCAGAGCAGCCCACTATTAGGGGCGGGGCAAGAAAGGAGGCATGTCATGTCACCACCATTGACACGCACACCCCTTTCCCCTCCACCAAATGAGTATGTTAATGTGACGCTCCTCCAGAGCATCCAGTGCTCCTGGCTAAAATAAATGCCATGAGTTTTTTTGGGGGGGAAAGGGGGATTGAGTTTGTGCTGCGTTTGCTGGGATTTGTCTCTGGTGTCCTCAATAGTGGGATACCAGAGATCAAAACAGGAACCAGACTGTAAAAGAGTGTTGTGCATGTGTGAGGATGTTCCTTGTGTTGTTGTATATGTTTGGACGTTGCATGTGTGTAGAGCAATTGTGTGTGTGTGAAGGGGTCTGTTTGTGGCGTACTGCATGTGGTTAGGGGCTGTAGTCTGTGTGTCTTTGGGTTGTAAAGTATGTGTGTTTGTGTGTGTGTATTTATATAGGGCCTGTGGAGTGTGTGCATGTAAGGAGCTGTACTGTGTGTTTGTGAGTGTATCTAGGGGCTCTAGTGTGTGTATGCATATAGGAGCTGTAGAGCACATGTGTATAGGGGGATAATGTATGCATAGGTGGTGTAGTGTGTACAGGGGGTGCAGAATATGTATTTATAGGGGATATAAATTAGTGTGGGTGCATGCAGGGGGTGTAATGTGTGTGTTTATAGGGGTATAACGTATATAGCCTTGAGTATAGCCTTGAGTAATGCTTTCCTATGTGCGGTTTGAATGCGCGCGTGGCATGTGCATTCGGAGCTGAGAGGCGGATCGGGACGGAGCGATCCCCAGCGCCAAGGGTGTCCGGCGCTGGAGAAAGGTAAGTTCTTAAGACACACACACTCATGGACAGACGCACACATTTACTGACAGACACACACTCAGTGAAAGACGCACACACTTTAACACTAACACACACACACACACTCTAACACTAACACACACACTAACACACACACACACTCTAACACTAACACACACACACACACACACTAACACACACACATACTAACACACATACACATACTAACACACACTAACACACACTAACTCTCACTAACACACACACTCTCACTAACACACTAACACACACACACACTAACACACACACTAACACACACTAACACACTCACTAACACACTCACTAACACACTCACACACACACACTCACTAACACACACACACACACACACACTAACACACACACACACACTAACACACACACACACACTAACACACACACACTAACACACTCACTAACACACACTCACTAACACACTCACTAACACACACTCACTAACACACTAACACACTCACTAACACACACTCACTAACACACTAACACACTCACTAACACACTAACACACATACGTTTTTTTTTTTTTTTAAATTTAATCCCCCCAGCCTCCTTACCTGTGGGAGAGCTGAAGGGATTCCCTGGGGTCCAGTGGTGTTGCTGGCCCTGCTGTCACCCGGCTGGCGGGCGCGCGAGGGAGCACTCTCCCTGGCTGAGTGCTCCCTCTTCAGCTCCCTCGCGCGCCGCGTACTGATGCCGGAGCCGGAAGATGACGTCATCTTCCGGCTCCGGTTTCAGTGCGGTGCGTAAGGGAGCTGAAGAGGGAGCACTCAGGGGACATACCTTGGTCGGTATGTACGCCACTGTGTAGGTTTATGGGGTATAGAGTGTGTTTAGTGTGTGTATGTGAGTGCCAGGGGAATAGTGTGTATATAAGGGGTATAGATTGTGTGTAGTGTGTTTGTGTGTTAGTGCAGGAGGTGTAGTGTGTTTGTGTGTTAGTGCAGTGGGTGCTGTGTGTGTAGTGTTTTAGTGCAGGGGAGCAGTATGTTTGTGTGTTAGTGCAGTGTGTTTGTGTGTTACTGCAGTGTGTTAGTGCAGTGTGTGTTTTTGTGTTACTGCAGTGTTTGTTAGTGTAGTGTGTATTAGTGCAGGGGAGCAGTATGTTTGTGTGTTAGTGCAGTGTGTGTTTGTGTGTTACTGCAGTGTGTGTTTGTGTGTTACTGCAGTGTGTGTTTGTGTGTTACTGCAGTGTGTGTTAATGCAGTGTGTGTTTGTGTGTTACTGCATTGGGTGTTAGTGCACGGGAGCAGAATGTTTGTGTGTTAGTGGTGCAGTGTGTGTTAGTGCAGTGTGTGTTTGTATGTTAGTGCACGGGAGCAGAATGTTTGTGTGTTAGTGGTGCAGTGTGTGTTAGTGGTGCAGTGTGTGTTTGTATGTTAGTGCAGGGGAGCAGAATGTTTGAGTGTTAGTGATGCAGTGTGTTTGTGTGTTACTGCAGTGTTTGTTAGTGCAGTGTGTGTTTGTGTGTTACTGCAGTGTGTGTGTTAGTGCAGTGTGTGTTTGTGTGTTAGTGCAGTGTGTGTTAGTGCAGTGTGTGTTAGTGCAGTGTGTGTTTGTGTATTACTGAAGTATGTGTTACTGCAGTGTGTGTTAGTGCAGTGTGTGTTAGTGCAGTGTGTGTTAGTGCAGTGTGTGTTAGTGTGTCACTGCAGTGTGTGTTAGTGCAGTGTGTGTTAGTGCAGTGTGTGTTAGTGCTGGGGAGCAGAATGTTTGTGTGTTAATGGTGCAGTGTGTGTTACTTCAGTGTGTGTTTGTGTGTTAGTGCTGGGGAGCAGAATGTCTGTATGTTAGTGGTGCAGTGTGTGTTTGTGTGTTAGTGCTGGGGAGCAGAATGTTTGTGTGTTACTGGTGCAGTGTGTGTTACTGCAGTGTGTGTTTGTGTGTCAGTGCTGGGGAGCAGAATGCTTGTGTGTTAGTGGTGCAGTGCGTGTTACTGCAGTGTGTGTTTGTGTGTCAGTGCTGGGGAGCAGAATGTTTGTGTGTTAGTGGTGCAGTGTGTTACTGCAGTGTGTGTTTGTGTGTCAGTGCTGGGGAGCAGAATGTTTGTGTGTTAGTGGTGCAGTGTGTGTTACTGCAGTGTGTGTTTGTGTGTCAGTGCTGGGGAGCAGAATGTTTGTGTGTTAGTGGTGCAGTGTGTGTTACTGCAGTGTGTGTTTGTGTGTTAGTGCTGGGGAGCAGAATGTTTGTGTGTTAGTGGTGCAGTGTGTGTTTGTGTGTTAGTGCTGGGGAGCAGAATGTTTGTGTGTTAGTGGTGCAGTGTGTGTTTGTGTGTTAGTGCTGGGGAGCAGAATGTGTGTGTGTTAGTGGTGCAGTGTGTGTTACTGCAGTGTGTGTTTGTGTGTTAGTTCTGGGGAGCAGAATGTTTGTGTGTTAGTGGTGCAATGTGTGTTACTGCAGTGTGTGTTTGTGTGTTAGTGCTGGGGAGCAGAATGTTTGTGTGTTAGTGGTGCAGTGTGTGTTACTGCAGTGTGTGTTTGGGTTTTAGTGCTCGAGAGCAGAATGTTTGTGTGTTAGTGGTGCAGTGAGTGTTAGTGCATGGGTGCAGTGTGTGTAATGTGTTTGTGTGTGTATATGGCCTTAAATTATTATTAATAAAAAGTAAAAAAAATAATAATAATTCCATTTACTCCCCCTTTTAACTTTGCATGGGGGGTAGGGAGCATTCCCATACCTGGTGGTCCAGTGAGGCGGGGCTACGCCACACACACACATCCCTGGCGGTCCAGCGGCAGGTAATTCAGTCTGTACCCCACAGGGTACAGACAAGGTCTCTCTCCCTCTCGCGAGCGCCGTTTTTTCAGAGCGTTGCCGCGGGTTACCATGGCAACGCTCTGATAATCTCGGAGCTCGCGAGAAGAGGAGAAAGGAAGCTGCTCGCCGTGCGCGGAGGGTGACCGGCTCACTGCCCGATCTCCCCTCCGGCCCATGATGGGGATAGAACTTCATCTTGGGGCCGGTGCTGCTGCGCATGGGCCGGCAGGGGAGATCTCTTGATCTTTCCTGCTGGCCTCGGCCCATGGCCATCGCGGCCAGTCCGGGCCTGATCATAGTGCAAAACAGCTTTAATTTACAATAGATAAAGACAGGATAAAAATGGAACACTCACAAATAAAATGGCACAACCGACATAAATCAATATGTGCAGAAGCGCATTTTAGCCTGTAATAGGCTTTTACCCCAGATGCAGCAGTCTTTATGGAGGTTTCAGCAATTCAGTCTCATTGATTCTGATACCTCTAGCTGCCGAATACTTTCCTGGGCTGTATACGTACTGTATAGGTGCTCAACGCGTTTCGTCTCTGTGTTGTAGACTTCCTCAGGAGCATGTTGCGCCTTCTGTGGCTGGAGGTTTAAATCTGCCGGGTCGCGTCCTCTTCCGGTATGTGCGCATGCGCGGCGACGTGACGTCATTACGCCTATGTCTGCCGCCCACATGAGTTCCACTTTGGAACGCAAATTGACTTTATTTATATCGGCACAATGGACAGGACTCTGTTACTATGTAACAGATGCCGGTCTGTAGCCCTATGCCTCTTTGAAGGGATATAGGGAGTGTGTCCCATTTGTAGTGGCTTGCCTGCACTCAGTGTTTTCGGTCATCTCACTATTTTTATCTTGTATTTTATATGATTATATATCAGTTAAGCATTGGCTTCTTTGTGTTTTAAATGAGACACTAATAATTTGCTGGCCTTATTGCCTTAGATAAATTGGTGTGCCTTCAACATACGCAGGTTAAAGCTCACTTGTTAACAAAATGGAGGAGGTAACAGCCACCACTTGCACCCACGAGGCCTCCTTAAAAGAACTACAGGGGCAAAAAACATACTTGGAAGACATGCAAGAGGACCTAAACAATAGGTCCAGGCGTAATAACATTCACATCAGGGGGCTACCTGAATCCTCAACACCAGAAGCACTCACCGCTATGCTACACAAAGCTTTCAGCAGCCTACTACCTGATGCCCCACCATCAGACCTCCTCCTGGACAGAGCCCACAGGGCCCTCCATCCACCCTCCTCGAGCCCCATGCAGCCTCGAGATATCATCATCCGCTGTCATTACTTTCACATTAATGAGGCGATAATGCGGGCGACAAGGGAGACCCCATTACAAATTGAAGGTCAAACAGTACAACTATATCAAGATCTAGCACCTACCACCCTGCGAAAACGGAGGGAGCTGAAACCATTGACCCAAGCCCTACAAGCACAGAGGATACACTATTCATGGGGCCATCCCTTTAAGCTAATGGTACGTCACAACAACCGTACACTTACGCTAACTAGACCATCAGAGGCCCAAGACTTTGTTGCGCAACTAGGCATCCACGACCTAAACGGAGACCTGAATGCAGCTTCACAACAACATATGTCACAACGCCGAATGTGGGACCCGCAGCCTCAAAGAGACCGCAACAGAGGACAACGCTCCTCACAGTCCCATGCCTAAACCCAATGACCTGAGCCGTTGCCGCGCCCCTACCTCTCCTACAGCTTCAAAGCTCTACAACACAGTCCATTCAGACACCCACGGATCCAGATGACTCACAGAATAACACACCAGAGGAACACAGACTGCAGATCCAGCTACAGATCACTATGAGAAAAGAAGGGGGCGCCCTCCCGCCTCCTGCCTGTTCCCCACCTCTGCGGGGCCCGGGACACCACCGGGGCACTAGTGACGATCACTACCGACCACAGCGACTACGCACACCGCCAGCACAGGCCGCAACCGGGTCCCCCCGCGCCTAGCTGCGAGCCAGATGTTCCCCAGCGAGACCACACAACAAACCAAAGAACACTGCAACACACCCCTCAGCCGCATTTGGAGGGGGCCCCGGCGGGTTGCGGGACCCCCCGGATGCTGTTTGCCCCTCTGCTCGAAAGACAAAGAGCCACGAGAACTTAATTGACACTGGGCAAACCGTAAGAACCAAAAAGGGACACTCTGTGTTTAATGCTGGGAGATGGGGGAAGGGGATGGAAGGGTTGTCGGGGGCCCTGGCGGCTGTCCCCCCCCCTCTCTCTGCTAGTCGGGGGGGTGGCGGGCTGCGACGGCACCGAGCCCCGGGGAGGGGGGGGAGTGCACTATGTGAGCCACTCGGGACTTGGCCCCTAATCCTGGGAATATACACAGAAGAGCGGGGGACACCCTGGATTTCGCACTCGGGGCGGTGGGACGGGGAGGTGGGTGGTCCGGGGCTCTGGTGACCTTCCTCCCTCCCCTTCCAATGGGGCGGGGGGGCGGGGGGGCGGTGGGCCACGACTGTCCTGGGCCAGGGGGGATGGGGCGCCCCCAAAAGTCAAGGGATGACCCCGGGCTGAGGTGCTAACACCAAGCAAAACGGGGGCGCCCGGTATCTGGGGATGGGCGGCGGTAGGGGACGGACGGCTCGGGACCCTGGCGGCCTTCCCTCCCCCCCCCAGTGCGGTGGGGGGGGCGGCGGGCCGTGACGGTCCCGAGGCCGGGTAGGAGGCTGAACCCTGACAATACATAGCTCATAATTACTTCTGGTGTGCCCGACGATATCCCATAACGGGGCCGAGCCCACTACGGCCCGGTCCATGGACCACAACAGACACACCCACACCAATAGACTCAGTAGCACACCCCTCAACATGACCTAATGACGACATGGGGTGCGGTGCGACACAGTCACTCATGTAAATAGTTTAAGCGGGTCGCTGGAGACCAGCCCCCTCCTTATTCCCCAACAGCACCTAGACCCGCGCCCTCACCCCTCCGGCCTCCGACGCTGGGGGGTGGGACAAGGATCGGGGATGACCTGACCCTCACATGTTGCATCCTAAATTCAACTTACCCAGGTTCTGTAATAAGTTACGACTGCCCACACGAAACAAAAACTGCCTGCCACCTGCTCCCATGTGGACGACCACTTCTCCCCCCACGACCTGACCCGCGCCGCTGGTCTTGGACCATCTAGGCCCGAGAGACCACTGGCAACACAGTCCACCCTTGCTGGCAATCGACATAAGCCCAGCATACCCACCCCCTATCCTACCTCACCCGACGCACAAAATACCACTGCTGCCCTCTGGAGACCACCTGGGCTCCGAACCCCCTCTTGAAACCTAGTACACCGACTCCACACGACACAGCACACGGCTAACCCACCCCAGACCATGCCACTCAAACTACACTGTGTTTCCATTAACGCAAAGGGCCTCAATAACCCTAAAAAAATACACTCCCTACTACGCTGGGCTCACAGCCAAAAAGCAGACATCCTCATGAAACAAGAAACCCACTTCACACCCCATAAACACTTCCCACTCAAGAACAAACACTACAACTGCACCCTTCCTCGCTAACTCGCCAGATGCAAAAACCAAAGGGGTGGCCATCACACTCAAATCAACATGCCCACTGACCGATGTGCAGGCCTTCCCTGACAAACAAGGGAGATACATAACGCTCACAGGCAGAATAGGCCCCACAACCTACTCCATCACCTCCCTATACGCCCCTACGACCCCTGACTCACTTTTCTGGCCAACGTTCTCCGCCCACCTAGCAGCACACAACGCCACATTCACTATCATAGGAGGCGATTGCAATGCCACTCACCAACCAACCTTAGACCGCACCGCCAGGCCCCAAAGCGAACAATCTCTCAACGACACCCTCTTTTCCAGCTTCCTAAGCACACACAACCTACTAGATATCTGGAGAGCCCAACACCCTTCCACATACTACTCCCACCCCCACAACACCTACTCCCGCATTGACTACTTTCTTGTCTCCCCAAACATTACCTCATGAATTACACACACCTCCATAGGCCACATCACCTGGTCGTACCATGCCGACATCTCCCTAACCCTCTCCATTCCCAACATGACACGCCCTTGGACATGGAAACTCAACTCACAACTTCTCCAAGACAAGCTAGTGACCATATCCATCGCAAAAGACATCAAAGAGTACTTCACCCTGAACGACCCGTCTGTATTCTCCCCAATCACTTTGTGGGCGGCCCATAAACCGGTTATAAGAGGCAAACTGATAGCTATAGCGACAGCACGCAAAAAGCAACACAACAAACTATTAATGGAAACCATAACCGAGATAGGCCGACTGGAAACCCTACACAAACACAACCCGACCCCCTTACACCTTGAACAGCTCACAACAGCCAGGTCCTTACTCAAAGCCTTTCTCTCACAGCCACAACTAAAGCACTAACGTGGACCAAACAAAAATACTACGAGAAAGGCAACAAGGCAGACTCTATGTTAGCAAAACGCCTCAAACACCTGACTGAAACAAAACGAATATCCAAAATACGCACCTCAGACAGCACAATGAGTGACACCCCACACACAATAGGTGAAGCCTTCCGACAATACTTCACATCCCTATTCAACCATACCCCAGACCCCCCAGCTGACTTAATCCAATCCCAAATGGATAACTTCATTAGGAAGCTCTCCCTCCCCTCCCTCACCGAGGAAGCCAGATCACTGATCGCAGCAGACATCTCCCCAGAGGAAATATTGGCAGCAATAAAGACCCTGAACCCAATAAAAGCCCAGGCCGGACGGATTAACGGCCATCTATTATAAATCCTTCGGAGACATACTTACTCCCAGACTATGCAAAGTCTTTAATGCAATGCTGAAAGGAGACCAACTACCCGCCGATATGACACAAGCCAACATCACCCTCTTACCCAAACCAGGAAAATCCCACGATGAACCAGGCCACTACCGCCCCATTTCCCTCCTAAACATTGACTTAAAAATACTGACCAAAGTAATGACAAATAGACTTAACCCCCTCCTACCGAAACTCATTAACCCGGACCAGGTAGGCTTTATACCGCAAAGACAAGCACAAGACAACACACGGAGAACCATAGACCTAATTTGGTACGCCAACCATAAACGCCTCCCAACGATAATACTTTCCCTGGACGCCGAAAAGGCGTTTGATCGCCTCCTCTGGCCCTACCTTTACGCAGTACTCCACAAATTTGGATTCCCACCGGAATTCACTCAATTACTAAAAGCCATGTATCACACGCCGACCGCACAACTACTAATCCCCAACATCACCCCCCCTCCTTCCCTATACTAAACGGCACCCGTCAAGGATGCCCCCTCTCCCCCCTTTTATTTGCTATTTCCCTCGAACCCCTCCTAGAGACCATACGGAACAACCCACAAATAGAAGGACTCAAGATAAGGGACGAAACATTCACCGTCGCTGCATATGCAGATGACATCCTCCTGGCCCTAAACAACCCCATCCCAACCTTAACTGCCCTTATGTCAACCTTACAAGATTACTCAATGATATCGGGATACCAACTAAACGCCACGAAATCAGACCCCATGCCACTCAACCTCAACGGCCCCACCACCTCTACCTTGTGAAGTATCTTCCCCTTCCACATCTGCCCAACGGCAATCACATACCTAGGCATCCAAATTACCAACGACACTACCACCCTCTACACAGCCAACTACCCCCCCTCCTGCATAAAGCATATCTAGACCTAGAACGCTGGAAACCGATGACCATCTCCTGGCTCGGTAGAATGGCGTCGGTCAAAATAAACCTCCTACCCAAATTCCTCTATGCCTTCCAAGCGCTACCCATCCCCTGCAACAAAAACGACCTCAAACACCTACAAACAGCCATAGACCGATTACTTTGGAATGGAAAGAGACCCCGAGTCCGTAGAACCACACTATACGTACCCAAACCCTCCGGAGGGCTGGGCCTCCCCAACCTCACACACTACCTACTTGCAGCCCACCTAACACAAATACAACACTGGCACCTCCCCCCCGCTCACAAACGATGGGTAGACCTGGAACACCTCATCTTCGGTAGGGACCATCCCTCTCAATATATGTGGATCCCAATACCACACAGACCGGTACCACCTCCCACATCACCAACGATCACCCACTCCCTAGATCTCTGGGATCGCCTCAGCGACAAGTTCGACCTCTCCACGGGCCTATCGCCCCTCACACCAATCCTCCGCAACAAAATGTTCCCACCAGGCCTCACACCACAACACTATGCCCACTTTGAAGACAGAGACATAGTTAGACTAGGACACCTCTATCCCAACAGCAAGCTCCTACAATACACGGAAATCCCCAACCCCGAATCCCTAACCACCTACGACTACTTCTGATACCTCCAACTCCGAAGCTTCGCAGCAACGGACACGGTTCGCTTGGCAGCCACCTCGACCCTGACTGGGTTCGAGAGGGACACCCTCCGCTCACCAGCCAGAAAGAGCCAAATATCAAACCTATACATAGCATTAACCACGCACCACACTCAAGTGGCCCTCCCATACATCGCAGCATGGGAACACGACCTGGGTCCCCTTGAAGATCCCACCAACTGGGCAGACATCTGGGCATCCATCAAATCCATCTCAATCTGCGTCACCCATAAAGAGCAGGCCTATAAAATGCTCTTCAGGTGGTACCTAACCCCCCTCCGCTTAAAGGCAATAAACCGAATACCCAATAACCTCTGCTGGAAATTGTGTGGTGAAACCGGCACTTTCCTCCACTGCTGGTGGACATGCCCCAAACTCACTCCTCTATGGAAAACAATCACAACACTCCTAACTAGAATACTTAACAAACCAGTACCTCTATACCCCTGGGCTCTCCTGCTCTCTAAACCCATTGACACCTTCAAACCTACAAACTCATTGCTAGAATAGCACTGGCCACACGCAGAGCAATAGCTGAAACCTGGTCCACACCACACATACCCACTCAACTCCAGATAAACACTAAAATAACTGACAACATAGCCATGGACAAGCTGAAAGCGCAAGTTCATGACACCCCAAAATCATTTCACAAAGTATGGGACCCATGGCTGGACGGACACAACGCACTCCCATGGTGATCCACAGCAACCACACAACCCACACCCCCTAACCCCCTAACCCAATCCACCCACTCGGAGTCCCGGGGGGTAACCAGGAGGGCAGCCTCACATCACCTTCCCCCCTTCTCCCCTTCTCCCCTCTCCCGTGCCCCACAAACCCACCTCTCCTACCCTATCACCCCCCTGACCAATGACTTGAATCATGCGCCAGGCACTGCTGACCCAACGCTACCTAACAAACCATCCTACAGCAGCGACCTTCACAGAAGCCAACCCTCACCCAAAAACGACCACCTACAACAACCCTGACAAAACAGACATGCAAGCTCTACCCCCACTCTCCTACCGACGAAGCTAACAAACCGGACCGCTACCCAGCACAGAGTTCCGCATCCCAACCACAACCTCCACACTGAAGCACGAAAACAAATAACACAAACAGTGTGGTTGACCGTATGAACCCCAACAAACAGCGGTCCACGACAGACGGCATATACAACTACACCCCGGCCCAAAGAGCCAGACTCGAATGCAAACAACCCAATGTCGTACCTAATTGTTGTTACCCAAATAACCACCTTTTTCTTTCCCCTTTTTCTGTAAAAACGTTCATATGTTCATATGAAACCTGAAAATGAAAATAAAGAATCTTTAAAAAAAAAAAAGCTCACTTGTTGTAGCATGTGTGTCTTAATTTTATTCAGTAGATTTGGTTTGCAGGGTCTTGTTGAGATTGGTTAATTTGTGCAGTTGTTTATGCCAGCTTAACCATTGTGCTTGGCGTGTATGCTGTATTTGTGATGTTCTTTGGATCATCAATCCTCTGATGTTCCTGCCAAAAGGGTGCTCTTGGGTGTGTTAGGGCTTCTTCTATGGATGCCCCAAATGTTGAGTCATGTAAAACATGGGCTTTTGTGTTTATAGTCATATTAGTCTTTAATTATCAGGGAAATTGAGGCATTGTCTGACCAGGTGATTGTAGCTATATGACACTTGTAGATTTAATCCAAATGTTGCCTGTCTCTGTGGAACCGGCCAATTCTAGTGTGGTCTTGTGAAGCGCTAAAATGTGAAGTCTATCTGTTGTGGGTGTAGTAGCTTAGCGTCAGGATGGCAAGATCTTAGTGAAGAGTTTATTTACATAATTTCACTGTTTCGAGTTACAAGCATACACTGTATATAGGACATTATTGATTGTGCAGATTAAGATTGCGTATCTGCCTGTGGGGTCCGCTTAATACTCATGGTGGGTGAAGGCCAGTCTGTTTAGGATTGATACCCCTCTAGTTTTATGTCCCAATACTGCATGGTACTGATTTGGTTATAGGTCAGGTTTCAAGGTGGGGGGTCAAGGTTTTGAAATGGGTCTCCTAGAGACAAACTACATCCACGAGAGTATGCTTCAGGTCTCTAAACAGGGAGTGATACCGGAGAAACTGACGGAAGCCAAGCACAGAGAGATGGACACAGGTTTCTTCAGGAAGGAAGAGATTCTTTATTCGATTCACCGACCGGGACTCAGAGGGACTAATGTCACCAAAAACAGCAAAGTCTGAGTCCTGATCATACAGTGTAGGTCCCTTATATAGGCATGTAGCTCCTCCCATAATCAGTTCAACCTACACATACTCTTATCTAATCAACTGAATAGAGACTAAATTCCTGTTTGACCACATGGCTTGCCCAGCACAATGGAGGAGGGGAAATACTCGTATATCCTGTATTTCTACACTTGCTCAGTACACTGTTGATTGTATCTTAGCTACGTGTAACTGACTAACTGATACATCAACATATGCAAGTGCACATACCATGTGGCAATCTTGTCCTAGTAAATTTATTTTTACTGAGATTCCACCACATTCCCCCCTTTGATGCTTCTGATATTTCACAATTCCAGATGCATCACTTAACCATAGTTTGCTTACACCTCAGGTTGCTATGAACCAGACCAGACTTTGCGACTCCCTAACGATATGAATCCCTCAACATTCCTCTTCCTGTACTAGTTCTACCTGATTTAGAGCCTCATACCTATATATAGCCATTATCTGTGCAGCAGCCTTTCTCTCTGCTATATTCTCTATAATGCTCTGCACAGACCTAACTACCAAAGGAATCAGACATGGTAGGAGAAGGCACAGCATCAAGATTAGCATGACTCCACCTACCAATGCCTTAAGTCCTCCAAACTGCTCATACCAGTTACCAAACCAACTACTTGGATTATACCCTTTCCATACCTGGGTAGGCACATGCGCTAGTTTAACCATATGGCTAGTAAGCTCAGCTATTGCTTGCCTTCATCATCTATTTGAAGACAACAATTGCTTAGGTTAAACTTCCCACATACACCTCCCTCTACTGCCAATAGGTAATCCAAGGCTAATCTATTTTGGTAAATGGCTGTCCTCATCCTAGTATTATGTTTCGCTAGGAGATTGAGTGCTTGCGATGTTTCATTGGTAATTATCTCAACCACTGCCTGTAACCTTATAATACGGTTGAGCATATATATTGGGGTTCTATATCCAAAAGTACCATCCTCTGCCCACGTAGCTGGCCCAAAAATAATCTATAATACGTTGGGGAGGCCACTCATTATCTTCCCAGGTACCTATCTCTAGGGGTCCCCTTTTCTTTCTATGATTCACATCATAAACCTTAACTCCCAAAGTCTCTCCTGTTTCAATAGGCAACAAGAAGAAGGATGGTTTGAGCATACCTAACACACATGCCCCTTCCCAGTCCTGTGGTAACTCCGAATAGGCTTTCTTACCACAGATCCAGTACAAATTTGCTGGGGCTTTCCAACTAGATGTAGCAGATAGGTCAAACCACACATCCTTTAAATTGGCATAACTTGCAAACGGGTTAGGTGGTTCTGAGACATTTGAAGCTGACCACCAAGTTGTATTCTTTGTATCATCATCATAAGCTTTTTGCCCTAGACAAGTCAATTCTCCTACAGATGTATTAAACATTATTCCTTTCCTTGCTATGCAAACATAACCTATAATGGAGGTCTTTAATCGCCACTCAGATTTACCTCTAACACTCATTTGATAATCAGCTTGAGAAGATGTTATCTGTTCAATTGTCTCATAACCGGAATACATTACCTCCTTTGCTTCCCAGGGCCATTGGTCTCCCATATTAGTACCTCCACACACATAGCAGTTAGTTACATTAAGACTACCGGCAATACTCTCGGCTAGATCAATAAACAAGTTCTTAGCATTATGGGGGATCTTATTCTCTACACTCATCTCCTCGTAGAAAGAATGGAAAACCTGATGAGTCTGGGCTGCCACAGTATCGGTCTCTATCCCTATAAATAATATTGTCCCAGGATCCAAACCTGTCCCATATATCTGGAACCCAAATAAGTTTCCGAACCTATCTATAAACTGTTCAGGATTATTAATAAGTATATGGACTGGGTTACACTCCATAGACTTACAATATGGTTTGGTAGGCAACTTAGTAATACTCATATCCTTATCTACTGTCTGTCCCCAAGTTGCCCACCCTACACAAGACCAATATGGACAATAATTATAATTCTTATTTGGGCATTTTGGATCTATATACTTGTTCTTACTACTGGGGCAAATATACTTATCATTAGACCCATACGTTCTTTCCCATTTAAGATCCCCGCATACATTCCACGGTTTTCTACCACTTGATATCGCCTTACATGCATCAAATAGCAGAACACCCGAAGAATGTACGGTTTCTAGTATTGTCTTATTTATTAGGGTCCCCTGTGAGTCTCCATTCCGAAGGGTCAACCAAATTGTACGGGGTTGATACTCTGGACTAAAACACTTAGGTTCTCTATACTCCTAAATGGCATACACTATAATCTATACCTAAGTATCTACACTTAGATACATATCCTTTACACTCATATTGTGAATGCCAAATAAGGGTCTGGGAAATATGATTACCTGTTTTTGTAGTCTTAATGCAAACCTCACAGCTAGGTGTGTCGGTACCTCTACCTTCCTGAATAATTAAAAACACACATATATACATTATAAAACACATCACTCCTGACATCTTTGTCCTCATTCTTCGACCGTGCGATGGCACCTCAGCTTCCAGGATGTAAGGGCTGCAAGGAATGGAGTCCTTCAAGGCCTCTCTTCCCTTCACAGAGGTCCCTTCAAGACACTCTGGCTATGTAACGTGGGTAGGTGGTCAGGCTTTATTATGGCCGTCAAAACACCAACTTGAAGTCCCAATATCTCCTCGTCACTCCGACTGAGTTACACGCTTTAACCGGATCTTGCAGGGATTCTCTGGATCTGGTGTAGCTTGCCAAGAATCTACTGCTGCTGGTTTAACCCTGGAGTGATGAATCCACTGAGTCACTTCAGCCACCTTTATAGCTGTAGGGGTAGACAAAAGAACAACATAAGGACCCCTCCACTTTGGCCCCAACGGTACACTGTTCCACTCCTTTATCCAAACTTGATCTCCTGGATGATAACAATGGACAGGTGGATAAATATTCACAGGTAATCTATCTTGTACCCATTTCTGTACCTCCTCCATAGTTTTACCCAACTCTACAACCTGCTGCCGGGTAATTCCTTCTCCAAACTGACTTAAATCCCCCCTTAAGTTACCAAGTACAGGTGGTGGACGCCCATACATAATTTCAAAAGGTGAGAGACCCATCCTTCTGGTAGGTGTACTACGAATGCGCAACAGAGCTATTGGCAAAAGAACATACCACTTAAGTTGAGTTTCTTGACACATCTTTGCCAATTGGTTCTTAATAGTTCTGTTCATCCTTTCCACTTTCCCAGAACTCTGAGGTCTATATGCCGTATGAAGCTTCCACTTAATACCAAGCATATGAGTCAGTTGTTGTAGGCACTGGTGAACAAAGGCTGGACCATTATCCGATCCTATAGAGCATGGTAGTCCATATCGGGGTATTATTTCTCGCAACAGGAATCGCACAACTTCTCCTGCTTTCTCTGTACGAGTAGGACATGCTTCTACCCAACCTGAGTAGGTACACACAACTACTAGTAGGTAGCGATGTCCGCCGGATTTAGGCATTACCGTATAGTCTATTTGGAGATCGGACATAGGGAGTCCTCCCATATACTGGACTCCCGGTGGTTTCACTGGACCTTGCCTTGCGTTGTTCTTGGCACATATAACACATCTTCGTACAATGGCTTGAGTCAAGTTGGACAATCTTGGTATGTAGAAATGCTTCCTAAGAGATTCTTCCATGCTATCTCTTCCGAAATGTGTCCCGTTATGATAATTCTGGACAATTTCTACAGCTAGCGATGCTGGAATAACTATTCTTCCATCTTCTAACTGATACCAATTGTTCTCCAGGTACTTCCCAGCTTCAGTCTTTAACCATTCTTCTTCTTGAGCTGTATAAACTGGAGTCCATTGAGACAGAGGGGTCGGTATGAGAGCAGCTATACGTTCCACATACTCCTGTTTTCCTGATTCAGCGGCACGCTTGGCTGCATTATCTGCCATGCGATTTCCTTTTGTTACATCACCATCACCTTTCAGATGCGCTCGACAATGTATGATACCAACTTCTTTCGGTTCCCACACGGCTTCCAGTAGTTGTAGTATCTCAGCTGTATACTTGATTTCTTTACCCTCTGAGTTCAGTAGTCTTCTTTCTTTATACAAAGCTCCATGGGCATGAGTGGTTAAAAACGCATACTTGGAGTCCGTGTAGATGTTCACTCTCAAACCTTCAGCCAATTGTAACGCTCGTGTGAGTGCGATTAGTTCTGCCTTCTGTGCCGATGTTCCTTTTGACAATGGCCGAGCTTCTATCACCTTGTCTATGGTTGTCACTGCATATCCTGCATAGCGAATCCCTTCTTTCACATAACTACTGCCGTCCGTATAGTACTGGACATCAGGGTTCTGGATGGGAAAATCACGAAGGTCCGGTCTACTTGAAAACACTTCATCCATCACCTCCAGGCAATCATGTTGACTCTCAGTAGGTTGTGGCAAAAGGGTAGCTGGATTCAAGGTATTAACAGTCTCTAGATGCACTCTCGGGTTTTCACATAACATAGCTTGATACTTAGTCATGCGGCTATTGCTAAACCAATGATTGCCTTTATAGTCTAGCAACGTCTGTACTGCGTGTGGGACTCGCACGTAGAGTTCCTGACCCAGAGTGAGCTTATCAGCTTCGGCTACCAGCAGGGCGGCGGCAGCTACGGCTCTTAGACAAGGTGGAAGGCCACTGCATCCAATTGTTTGGATGTATATGCAACAGGTCGTTGCCATAATCCCAAGTACTGTGTCAATACTCCCACAGCCATTCTTCTTTGCTCGTGTACATATAAGTAGAATGGGCGTGTATGATCAGGTAGACCTAATGCTGGGGCGCTCATCAATGCCTTCTTCACATCTTCAAATGC
Organism: Pelobates fuscus; assembly: GCF_036172605.1. NCBI lineage: Eukaryota > Metazoa > Chordata > Amphibia > Anura > Pelobatidae > Pelobates > Pelobates fuscus. Next base: position 59,287,099 of record NC_086327.1, read on the forward strand.
CTTTTGCTGTTTGGGGGTCCACAGGAAGGGATCGTGTTCTGTACCTTTTATAGCCATATAAAGAGGTTTCGCCAATATCGCATAACTGGGAATCCATATCCTACAGAAGCCTTCTGCCCCGAAGAACTCTCACACTTGTCTTCTATTCTTGGGTATTGGTATTTGGCATACAGCTTCTTTTCTCTCTGGCCCCATTACCCTTTGACCTTCAGAGATATGGAATCCCAGATACTTGACAGTTGGCTGACACAACTGGGCTTTCTTCCTGGACACCTTGTATCCTGCCTTCCAAAGAATGTGCAGTAGATCATGTGTTGCTTGCTGACATATCTCTCTTGTAACTGCCGCTATCAACAAATCATCTACGTATTGTAATAGTACACATTCTCCTGGGATGGACTTGAAATCCAGTAAGTCTTGACTTAAAGCTGATCCAAATAGGGTAGGTGAATTCTTAAACCCTTGGGGCAATCTTGTCCAAGTCATCTGGCGTTTCGAGCCCGTCACAGCATTTTCCCATTGGAATGCAAAGATACACTGGCTTTCCGCAGCAATTCGTAGGCAAAAGAAGGCATCTTTGAGATCCAAAACAGTGAAATAGGTAGCCCCGCCCAGAATTAAAGCAAGCAGGTTATATGGATTGGGCACAACTGGATGTATTAAATAGAAAGGGAGGGGAACAGCGCTACAGTACTGATCACAAGGGGGGGATAGAGCTGCACACCTGAAAGGAAGGGTAACCCTCAAACCCTTCAAAGAATGGAGAGAACAAAAGACAACAAATACAGGGTGCGCTAAATAAAATAAAGGGAGATGAAAAAGTCTTTAGGTACAATGTGGACCTTGAGTGAGTGTTCTTAGGTTCTTTCTTTGGGATCTCAGTAGTCGAATATGGAATACAAAAGCAGAGAGGGGAGACCAATAGTGCAAAACCGTAATGCGGAAAGGATCACGAACAACACAGACGTGGAGAAGTGCCAACTTACAATTTAAAGAGCTAAGCCCAGCTCTAGGTAAAACAGCATACAGTGGTATTTAGTACTCCCCACATGTAGGATATTGCTGGACAATTGGAGGTGTCTTCACAAGATTCTTTACACCATCCCAGACAGACGTCAGCATATAAAATATATAAAAGATGGAAAAACCCAACGGTGCAATAACTTTGGTAATACTGCAACAACAGACAACACTGAGGTCCTAAGAGTGCCAACTTACAATTTAAAGAGCTATGACCAGCTCTGAGTAAAACAGCATACAGTGGTATTTTAACTCCCCACGTGTAGGATATTCCTCTAATGATGCTTGCAGTGCCGGTCTTATGAAAATAAAATCACAAGAGAGGGCCCATAGTGTTTTCCATATATAAAATGACAGTGGAATAAAAAAGAAACGTACTTACAGTGTTCAGAGCAGCCATACTGCTCTATGAACCAAGCGTGGGTGGAATAATCCCCACCAGGGATTTCTTTTGAAGTACTGGATCTTGTTTAAAAAAAATCAGCCAGGATAAAACAGCAACATATAAAGTAAATGTACTAACCAAAGATAAGTGGTAGTCACAAAATACTTTAATTAAAAACAAAGTAAAAATACACAACACGTTTCGCCAAACAGTAGGCTTTTTCAAGTGTAGAGTAAATAATCCTGGCTATTCACATTATATAGGCAGCTAATTTGCAACGCATTTCAAAGATTGGCGCCAAAATGGCATCATTACCATGTGACTGCAGTCACATGACTTTCAGTTATACATATGATAGGTGGACATATTAAAATAGTGGAAAAAAATCGTTTGTATATTTTAATAGTATAGGGTAGTACTAAACCCACATATGACCTGAGGGGTATAAAAAGAAATAGACTTTTATGCGAGGGAGGGAAGAAATTAGGTTGTGAAATGAAAGGTTAAAGGTCGCGAGGGCGTGGCCCTGGGACCATCTTAGTAGAGTGGAGTGTAAATAGAAGGCGGCCATATTGTTGAAGGGCAAAAGGGGTGAAATGTAAGGGTGGGCACTATATTTAAAGGGCAAAAAACGCGTTGTGTATTTTTACTTTGTTTTTAATTAAAGTATTTTGTGACTACCACTTATCTTTGGTTAGTACATTTACTTTATATGTTGCTGTTTTATGCTGGCTGATTTTTTTTAAACAAGATCCAGTACTTCAAAAGAAATCCCTGGTGGGGATTATTCCACCCACGCTTGGTTCATAGAGCAGTATGGCTGCTCTGAACACTGTAAGTACGTTTCTTTTTTATTCCACTGTCATTTTATATATGGAAAACACTATGGGCCCTCTCTTGTGATTTTATTTTCATAAGACCGGCACTGCAAGCATCATTAGAGGAATATCCTACACGTGGGGAGTTAAAATACCACTGTATGCTGTTTTACTCAGAGCTGGTCATAGCTCTTTAAATTGTAAGTTGGCACTCTTAGGACCTCAGTGTTGTCTGTTGTTGCAGTATTACCAAAGTTATTGCACCGTTGGGTTTTTCCATCTTTTATATATTTTATATGCTGACGTCTGTCTGGGATGGTGTAAAGAATCTTGTGAAGACACCTCCAATTGTCCAGCAATATCCTACATGTGGGGAGTACTAAATACCACTGTATGCTGTTTTACCTAGAGCTGGGCTTAGCTCTTTAAATTGTAAGTTGGCACTTCTCCACGTCTGTGTTGTTCGTGATCCTTTCCGCATTACGGTTTTGCACTATTGGTCTCCTCTCTCTGCTTTTGTATTCCATATTCGACTACTGAGATCCCAAAGAAAGAACCTAAGAACACTCACTCAAGGTCCACATTGTACCTAAAGACTTTGTCATCTCCCTTTATTTTATTTAGCGCACCCTGTATTTGTTGTCTTTTGTTCTCACAACTGGATGTATACTTACTACCGCATCATTGACTGCTCTCAAGTCCTGCACAGGGCGAAACTCATCTGTACCGGGCTTTTGAACAGGCAACAATGGGGTGTTCCAGGGGGAAGTACAGAATTTTAGGATACCATACCTTATGAACTTATCCAAATAAGATTGTATGTTCTTCTTGGCCTTTTGTGGAATGTGATATTGTCTCAGGCTTACTGGATAAACCCCAAGCTTTAGTTCGATACGAATTGGTGGGATATTACGAGCAAGTTCTGGTGGGTTATTCTCTGCCCACACTCCTGGTATATTGAACAAGGATTCATCACTCTTAGGGTTTTGGCTAGTCAACACTGTATAAAGTCGCCACTCTTCTTCCTTTGGTACAGATATTGTCATTATACCTGAGGGTCCATTGAACTTCAAAGATGTTGTTCCGTTAGGTAGAAATGTTATCTGTGCTTGTAATTTCGACAACAAATCACGTCCTAGTTGGACTGGACATTCAGGCATATAAAGGAACTGGTGTTTCACTATGTGGCCTCCCAATGTACAGAGTCGACTTTTAAGAACCGGTTTAGCGGCACTCCTTCCAGTTGCTCCTATTATGGTGATAGTTCTTCCTGAAGGAGGAGCGACTAGGTCAGTCACCACCGAATGTTCAGCACCAGTGTCAATCATGAAATAACTCCTTTTTCCCCCTATTGCTACATCGACCATAGGCTCCGCTCGGCCAAGGGGGATGGAGCCCGGTCGGTATCAATAGTCTTCCATGACTGTGTCAGCCAAACCCACAAAGTCCCTATCCTCTCTCTCGCGGGGTCTCTGCGCTGCTGGGTAATATCTATCTCCACTAACACTTCCTCTATTATTCCCACTATTTCCTCCAGGACCTCCTCTACCTCTCGCTCTACCTCTATAATTAATGCTATATCCTGCCCTAGGTCTGTCTCTCTCATACTGTTCCCTTCGTAGACACTCACTTCTCCAATGCCCTTCTTCCCTACAGTACACGCATTGGTTCCTACTCAAAGGTTCCCCATTCCACTTATTCTCACCTTTATCCGTTCCCCTATATACTTCCTGTAACGGACCGTTTCACTTACAAGAGAATAAAATCCGTTTAGGCGATAATCCCCTTTTTGAGAGACAGGCACAGCTACTGCAGAACACCAAACTCCCGAACTGGATACAAGATAACACTCCGAACTGGAACAGCTGAACAAGAAAAGCATACAATCCGCTTACACTCCTGGCAGTCAGCTTACAATCCAATTCCCCCCAAGAACGAGACGACACTTCATTTTGAGGGTTAAACAGGAACTGAGGACTGGCTCATGCAGCCTGGCTTTTATTTCCAACTCACACATACAGGCCACACCCAGGGGGAGGCATAAAAGAACCAATGACATAGATGTTACCTCCCACACATCCCCTCCCCTTAGTGTGACACATAATCCCATTATGCATACAGTTTAAAATATACTTTTACACAACTTTCCTAACTCTAAAACCATACATCACATTCACATAAAAATACATATCCACAATCAATCCATTCAGGGGAACAACATATAAAAAAATGGCATGGATCAGACATGGGGTTCAAAAGTTAGTAAAGTATCTTTTAAAACCCCTAGCTTCCCAGCTCAGACTGTTTTTTACAGAGCCTTCTCTGTGCTGGAGAAGTAATCTAATTATCTCCAGCACAGAGACAGACTCCATTAACCACATGGTTACAGAAAGACATAAAACACTTTAAAATACAGAAAGTTACTTTTTAACCATAACACACAGACATTTCACATATCTCCAGATAGCTGGGATCTGAGCGCACAAAACTACCGAATAGCGCGCAGATCCTATTCACACAGTACAATTGCCATGGAGCTAAAGTCTTTCCCATAGTCTTTCATTATATGAATAGGCTCCATGGTATAGCTATCTGGGGTATCACATTCCCATAAAGTCTGGTCCATAGTCCAAAGGCAGCAGGCGGGCAACCAGGCTTCTCCAGTTCACAGTGGCGAAGTTGGTTTCGCCACACTTCCTTTTCCCTTCTGTGACAGACCCCTTTTGGGAGTAACAGATACCATCTCGGAGAATTGCCTGTTTGTACCTGGATTATCGTGAACTGCTCTGGATCTGTTCGGTATACGCAGCCACGTGGGGAGAACAATGGTCGCGGCCATTTTGACCGCACAAACTAATGACCGAACCCTCACGAACTATTCACACGACGAATCTCCACCTTACCGGTAACTGACACTCATGCTGTTCGACAGATCCAGAGTACCGAACTAGAGACACTATATCCACGAGAGAGTTTTCGTTTATGTTATGTGGTTCCAGAGTAAATGGTGCAAACGTGTATCTAGTGAACGGCCCAACCGATTTAGGGGATTTTCACGTATATTGTTCCCCTAGAGCTCCGTTCTCTGATACACGTAGTACATTGTATTTCCATTGCATTTTGTGTGTGTTATTAAACTTATAAATAACTGTTAAATATTCTGCATGGTACAGTGGGCGGGATTCCCACTATAAATGTATTATCTCCTCCATATACGGGGAGGAGTTGTTGTACGGCATAAAAGCCCGAGTTGCAGAATAAAGATTATTCCTACTTTTGACCCTCAACACAGAGTCTCGTCTCGTGCTTGGAGGGGATATTTATAATGCTGATTCGTATTCTCTCGGAACGTGTTTCGTTATAACTGACTTCATCTTGGGGGAAAGGACACCTTCTCAGCGGCGTAAACCCCTACTACACCGGGGTGCCGCTACACCTTCTATCTACGCCTGCGATAGCTACTGCTAGCATATCTGCTTTCCTACGCATCTTTCGCTCTTCCTCCTTCTTCGTCTCTGTCTCCCTATTCATATAGACCATATTTGCTATTTCCATTAGTTGGGTTATGGACATCCCTACAAACCTTTCTAACTTCTGTAGCTTGCGCTTTATATCTCCGTAGGCTTGGCTGACAAAGGCAGAGTTAACCATTCGGGAATTCTCAGGAGCCTTTGGATTAAAGGGGGTATACAAACGGTATGCCTCCAATAATCGGTCATAAAAGGCACTGGGCGACTCATCACATTTCTGCAATACCTCAGCCGTCTTAAACATATTAATCGCCTTTTTCCCTCCGGCTTTCATGCCAACAATAATAGCATCCTTGTATGCTTTTAAATAGGCCATATCTGCGCCATTGACATTCCACTCCGGATCAGTATTTGGATAATGTGCTGCGGCCCATGCTGCTGGGTTGGCCTGATTTTGTGTACGGGCCACTTCTTCCAGCGCTTTAATTGCCGCTTGGTTTATCCGTGTCCTTTCGTCGTTGTTAAACAATGTCATAAGCAGTTGCTGGCAATCAGCCCAAGTGGGATTATGTGTCTGGACTATGGAGGTAAACAAATCCGTCATGGCTTGAGGTTTATCGGTGTATGAGGAGTTATGGGTCTTCCAGTTAAATAGATCAGTAGTAGTGAAGGGAACATAGACGAATACAGGATCAGCGTGTTGTAACTGGCCGTCACCGTTAATGTGTGTCGGGCCTGGTGTCAGTCGGAGAGGCATTTGATAATGTCGGGGTTGGAGGGTACCGGTCAGTTGTTGGGTTAGTATGGGGCTTCGTTTAGAAACGTCAGTTAGGGGTTCCGGTCGAGGGGTAGTAAGACGAGGGGAAGTGGACGCTATACTGAGGGGGAGATCAGTGAGTAAAATATTCCGGGCCGGGCTAGGAGGAGCCTGACCAGGAACTAGATATGACGTCAAATCTGGATAGGTGGGGTTAACGGAGGTAGGTACCGGAAGGGGAGGGTTTAAAACAAGAGAGCTGGGCTCTGAGCTAGAAGAGGGGGTAGGTGGGGACAACGGGGCAAGGGGAGTATCGTTACCAACAGCACCTCCTCTTCCTGTGGAGGAGGAGTAAGGGGGCGGCATGGGGATCTCGGATTCAGGAGGCGTGTCCAAAATGGGCGTAATTACGGCCTTAGTGGACAATGAGGCGACATTGTTCCTCGTGGCATACCCGGATCCATTTTGGCAAGTCATTTACGGCCTGCTTCCAACAATCAATATACGGAAACTGGCCGTAAAGTTCAGGCCTACCTGATACAGCCACGTGTACACGCTGTACCAGATTAGGATCCAAACTGCCACGTGGTGGCCATGCAGCCACCAAAGTAGGCCATTCCCTACTACATAAAGTAGTCAGGCGTGTTGGAGACATCTTTACCCCAAAATCATACACAGTATATCCCTTTTTAAAGTTTTTCAACATACATCCTAAGGGATTCATAACCGTTGAATCTGACGCACCCATACTAACAATGAAGCGTCGTCTCCAACAGAAACTAAACAAACACACTTCCAACGGTCACACCCGTTCCCTTGGCAACAGCACCACGTGGTACAGTTACTAAGCGAAACGCACACAACAAAACACTCAGGGAATTCCCATACACACACAGCTGTTACACCAGTCACTAAATAATTATTACTGTGCCTTTTGGCGAAACTATACAGTCACCCACGCTAAAATTCCCTATATCTGAATTACCCGTCTATAACATACCCCAGTAACATCGTCTTTACAAACAGTAGTTATAGTACGGTTAGCATTGGTTAGAGTACAATTTAAAGTCACAGTTCAATTAGTAGTGGTTATGGTGTTAAACATACAACATAGACAACAGTTATTAGTAGTTATTTACAATATCAGTAGTTATTATACATGGTTATGGTACCGTGCGCTATAATACAGTTACACACTATTCACACTCTCGCTAGACGGCAAAGCTCACGCTATCTAGCAAGATATACACTCTACTACAATAATCTTTAACACATTTACAATTCCCAACTAATCTATTGGCCAGTACCTCGATGGACTACCTAAAACTATTTACATCCGTTTTGGTTAGCCACGCTGCCCAAGCATCACATATAGCGAACTAGAGGGCGGAATTTACAACAGCACCCTCTTAGTGTATATACTCTATCAAAAATCTAGTGGGTTCCAAATTTACACGCCTTCCCACTTAGCCAAGATAGGTTGAGATCTAGCGGACCGAATTTACACAGACGCCGCTTAGTCCCCCGGTCCCTCCGACCTAGCGAACGTAATATACACCCTAGAACGCTAGTCTAGACAAGACACCGGTGTCCGGCTTGGGCTATTTACACAGAACCCAGCCTGACTCCAAACCAAAATTAAACGGGCTGACTACAGGGCGTTTAATTGAGCAGTGCGCCTTCGCTCCTTCCCTCCACTGGAGGGGGCAGATTCCATACACAAATAACCCCTTATGGGCCTACCGCACAATCGGTATCCAATACCCCTAGTGGGTCCACCGTCTAAAACAGTAGTCGTCTTACCTCCTCGTTCCTGAACCTGGGTTCACACTCATCGACGGGGACACCCCAGCACTTACTACGTAGAGACCGATGATCTCCTGGACAACAGACCAGTGGCGCCGGGACGAAGGGAGGTCCACGCAGAAGTTCAGGGGTGCAGCCGTAGAGAGCGTGGGCAAAGATAGACCGTCTCACGCCTCTGCTTCTCAGCTACCGTTGAACGATGAGCTTCCCGGCCAATTGCACCAAATGATACCGGAGAAACTGACGGAAGCCAAGCACAGAGAGATGGACACAGGTTTCTTCAGGAAGGAAGAGATTCTTTATTCGATTCACCGACCGGGACTCAGAGGGACTAATGTCACCAAAAACAGCAAAGTCTGAGTCCTGATCATACAGTGTAGGTCCCTTATATAGGCATGTAGCTCCTTCCATAATCAGTTCAACCTACACATACTCTTATCTAATCAACTGAATAGAGACTAAATTCTTGTTTGACCACATGGCTTGCCCAGCACAATGGAGGAGGGGAAATACTCGTATATCCTGTATTTCTACACTTGCTCAGTACACTGTTGATTGTATCTTAGCTACGTGTAACTGACTAACTGATACATCAACATATGCAAGTGCACATACCATGTGGCAATTGTCCTAGTAAATTTATTTTTACTGAGATTCCACCACAGGAGTGCCTTTTATACGAGGTGATTAACCCTTTTACATTATGACAGTATATTTTCATAATGGAAGTGTGGTGTTAACATTTGGCGCTACATTTCGTGTTCACGTGTACCCCACTACTGCTTTGGCCCTTCCTTGGAGGGTGCATGCTCCTGTGAGTTTACAAGCAGAAAATGTCCCCCCTATTGGGAAAAGGACTTCCCTCTCCTCCAGTGCAGTGGAGGGTCGTTCATATTCCCTGGTAACTAATGTCACAGGTACCTTTAGAAGGTCATCTGTCATTATCGAGTGTGTGCGTACCTGATCTATAATATGCAACATTAGACTATTTCTGTGTACAAGATGAGATACGCAGAGTGGAAGAGAGGGGAGATTTAGAGGACAGGGCAATAGGGGGAAAACGGAGTTGAGAACTAAAGTAGTTAACAACCTCATTAAGGTATAGTATCCACAAAGTGGAACTGGTTGGGAATGTGGTAAATCTATTTTTGTCATGTAAGCTGGCTTGATCGGCTTGAACATTACACCTTATGTAACTAGTGCTCCACTGTAGCTCTCTGGGTTTAAGGATTAACTAAAGGGCTATCTGGGGATGTCTTATAGCAGGGATAGGCAACCTTCGGCACTCCAGATGTTGTGGACCACATCCTCCATAATGCTCTTACACCCATAATGGCAAAGCACGAGAGGAGTAGTTCAAAACATCTGGAGTGCCAAAGGTTGCCTATGCCTGTCCTATAGCATAATATCAGGACGTACATGTTAGCTTTGAGTTAGGGTAACATCCCCTGGCCTCTAGACAGTAAATAAGTAAAACATAAGCATATATAATATAACATTTAAATCCATTGTTGGAAATTGACCCGTTACAGCCAAATTGTTTGTGTAGCTAATCACAGATTGTACAGCCAGTTTTCTATTAGCAATTGTATGTGGTTAACATTTGCTAATGGTACCCTGCTAAAGGCCCAAGTTGCATGCTTATATACATTTCTGCCCATACATACTGGTGGTTAAAATTAACCTCAGTATAATCTGACATCTGTATAAATCCTGATTTATTAGATGCTGTTGTTTGTTTTAAGGATGGTCACCTTTTTCTGTGGCTTTTAGCGCTGGGATGGCAAAGAGGCACATCTGCCGGTAAATTAGGGCGATGGGCTAGGGTTTGTGTTTAATTTTGCTTTGGGACATCTTCCCAGTGTGTTTTCGGGTTGTTGTTGTTATCTGAAATGCTGTAAAAAATGCTTTATTGGGCCAATCTGTGTCGTAGCTCTAGGCATTTGCCTCCGTCCGTGCCATTAGTCAGGCCATGCCCCCTGTCTTTTTTTTTTTAATGATTACAGAACCTATTCTTAGAAAAACTGTGCTTGTACCTAAATTTGTTGTATTCTTCTACTGCTGTCGGAAAGACATAGAAAGTCAACAGTTTAACATCAAGCTCACATTACTAATCTATTCTTCCTCTGTCTTAATTTTGGAGATGGGTTGAAAGAACATATGGGTTATGTCACTTAAATTGTGTAATGCACACTGCTGGTTCAGGCACAATTACTCACGTCACCTTTATATATTTTTTTTAGATTCTCTAGTTGAATCTGATGAACTTAAGGAAAAAAAAGCTCGTCTGGCTGAAGATTTGAATGAAAAGATTCTTCATCGTCCTGGGCCTTTAGAACTAGTAAAGAAGAATATACTTCCTTTAGCTACTGGTATAAAAGATGGACTAAAGGGTGAGTTTTTATTTTTTCAAATAGTTAGTGGTGGACATTGTAGAATAATAAGGAAAATGTATTCATTTATCCATGACAGCATATACAAATGGGTTAATGTCATCCAAAGCAGCAGAGAGGACAGGAAACATAACACAAATCTATTAGAAGGCTGCTTAGTCATGTGACCAAGACAGCATATACAAATAGTTTAATTTCCAAGTTTTAAGTGGCATGGGGGTGGGAGGGGTAGAAATTAAAAGACAAATAAATATATAAACATGTTATGAAATATACTTATTACATACAATTAAAGTGTTCATAAAGTAGCTAAAGCTACCATAACCAAGCTGAATAATGGTAAGGATAATTTCTCAATGTGAAAAATACAGAATATCAAAGTCCTACTAAATGCAGGAAAATAATACAAACTGTACACCAAACCTGAAGCCATGCTGCATCAACCCAGAAATGAATGATAATCTGGCAGATAATGGATGTCATTACCAGTGCACATGTTAGATCCATCCTGCATAACAAACAGCGAAAATGAGAAAATGCAAAAATCAATCTACAATAGGAAAACAGAGTACGTATCTGGTGAGTAAACTCTGAAAATATCCAAGTTGGGGTATTAACATTCCCAGAACATATGTGGCTACCAAAGAATGGCTTAGCATTTTCACAAATTTTCTGAATTGTGTGCTACTGATAGGCTGATAAAACAGGAACAAGAGTAAGTGCTAAATAACAAATGGGCAGCAACCCAATAAGGGAATACCTCAAACACCCTTAAAGTATAACAAAAGAAGAAAGAATGGGAAATAAGGGCTGCGCCAGAGAGACTTAATATAAAATAATAATAATAAATAGTCCAAATAAAAAGAGTCTTATCTAAAATGCTCTTATTGGAGTCAGAGTCTATAGGTGCTTGGTCAGGAACAAATGTCCTCGCTGTTCTCCTCCATGTAGATCCACTCATATGCAAGAGATAAAACAAATAGAGAACCAAATAGTGCAATAAGTCTAATAATAGAATAAATAAAATATAAAAGGCTGGTATAAAACTCACATTTGCAAGAGCTATAACTCGCTCTAGTGTAAAAGGCGTACAGCGGTACAATTCCCACTTATGGGATATGGGGTAAACTTCCTCCGTCAGTGGTATGTTCAACACTCAAATAAAAAGAGACAACCAATAGTGATCACTGGATAAAATACTGGAAATAAATTATATAAAATGGTACTCACAAGGAAGGAGCAGACCAACTGCTCCTTGAAGATAGCGCTGGTGGTATGATCCCCACCTAGGATTACTTGGAGTCCAAGGTGATAAAAATGGCAGGTAAAAAAACAAACTAAAGTGTATAAAAAGATAAATGGCACAAGTAAAAAGTGACCAAATAATCTTTAATATATCAAAATACACAATAAAATATCCACAAGCGCGTTTCGCCAATACGGCTTTATCAATATGGAATAAGAACCTGATACCTGGCAAGAGAGAGTTTAAATAGCAATTCAGATGTTTGAAATTGGCGCCAAAATTGGGAACAGTCAATCAAAATTTTAGTTATCAACAATCAAGTTTAAACATATAAAAACAGAATTTTCTTAATGGACATACAATATAATAAGCTTTATAAACCTTGTTTGACTTTAAAACATTGAAAACGAAGGTTATTTTATGTGAAAATTACTTTCTAATGCGGTCATGTGACCGGCATGTAAACCGCATGGTTTACTGGGACATGTAGTTTATAACAAGATGTTGGCGCGCACTGTGCAGCCGCCGGCGTCAGAACTGGTAGGCGAAAATTAGATGTCAGCACGCATATAGTTGCGGCTGACGTCAAGAAGAGGGGGCGTGTATCTACATGACGACGGTCTGCACAAAGCTGCGGCCATCGTGATGGAGAGTTTGCTGGATCTAGAAGCCGACATGTCCCAGTAAACCATGCGGTTTACATGCCGGTCACATGACCGCATTAGAAAGTAATTTTCACATAAAATAACCTTCGTTTTCAATGTTTTAAAGTCAAACAAGGTTTATAAAGCTTATTATATTGTATGTCCATTAAGAAAATTCTGTTTTTATATGTTTAAACTCGATTGTTTATAACTAAAATTTTGATTGGCTGTTACCAATTTTGGCACCAATTTCAAACATCTGAATTGCTATTTAAACTCTCTCTTGCCAGGTATCAGGTTCTTATTCCATACTGATAAAGCCGTATTGGCGAAACGCCTTTGTGGATATTTTATTGTGTATTTTGATATATTAAAGATTATTTGGTCACTTTTTACTTGTGCCATTTATCTTTTGATACACTTTAGATTGTTTTTTACCTGTCATTTTTATCACCTTGGACTCCAAGTAATCCTAGGTGGGGATCATACCACCAGCGCTATCTTCAAGGAGCAGTTGGTCTGCTCCTTCCTTGTGAGTACCATTTTATATATTTTATTTCCAGTATTTTGTCCAGTGAGCACTATTGTTTGTTTCTTTTTACTTGAGTGTTGAACATACCACTGACGGAGGAAGTTTACCCCATATCCCATAAGCAGGGATTGTACCGCTGTACGCCTTTTACACTAGAGCGTTTACATTTCTCCTCTAACTGCTCTTCCTCACAATCCTCTTCCAGCGTTGCCGCAGGTCCAGCAAGCGATGCTGATAAGACTATTTCTGGTGGTGATGGTGGTGATTGCAAATGTGAGTTTTATACCAGCCTTTTATATTTTATTTATTCTATTATTAGACTTATTGCACTATTTGGTTCTCTATTTGTTTTATCTCTTGCATATGAGTGGATCTACATGGAGAACAGCGAGGACATTTGTTCCTGACCAAGCACTGATAGGCTGATAGTATCAGCAGTGCCCCGTTTTTTGCGCTTCTAATTTAAAGCTTTGGAAATTCAGAGAAGGTACAAGGGCAGAAATATCCGGCACTGGCTTGCAGACTTTATGGTTAAACCATTCATTAATGGATTAACCCCGTCAAGTAAGATGTTGCCCGTGACCTTCTCACACCATAACAACTTCAATGTGATTAAGTTGTTATGGTGCCCAAATAGTCTCTTACTATTTTTTTTTTTTAGAAATTACCATCGTGGCATGCTTTTTTTCATAGCCTACTATATATATATATATATATATATATATATATATATATATATATATATATTTTTTTTTTTATCAGTTTTGCTGCATTAAAGAAATGTCTAAAAAAAAAACAAGTTGTCTCTGCTAAGATTAGTTACGTTAGTCAGGCATTGTATGTCTAGTAGGAAAATACACCTGGTCTGATTTACGCCAATAAGCAGGTATTTCCTGCCATTTGGTTTACAGATCAGGTGTGAAAAGATAACCATTAGAGAGAGAAAGAGGAGAAGCAATACACATATCTTTATTTAGATATTTATGCATTATTTATTATATATATATATATATATATATATATATATATATATATATTTGTGCTCGGAATTTAAATACGTAATGGATAGTAACTGTGAGCAAAGTTGGTTGTGGTGTGCCGAAACCAACGTACGAGTGGGCCTGTAAATAAAAGAGGGCCCACCAAGGAGAATGTTCCCACCCACCTACACCCTGTTATAATTACAATCAGCTGAACGGCAGAGGTGAGTAGGGGCTGGGAGTTTAAGTAGGGGACTTACTCCTCCCACAAATTCAGGCCTCCACAAGTTCAGGCCTTTTAACTTGTGCTCGGAATTTAAATACGTAATGGATAGTAACTGTGAGCAAAGTTGATTGTGGTGTGCCGAAACCAACGTACGAGTGGGCCTGTAAATAAAAGAGGGCAAAAAGATACATTCGAGAAATACACACTTTATTGCATTTTTTACAAAACCAAGTTCCTAAAAGCTTGGCGAAGCTCTTTCTCTGGCTGTGGAATATATGCCGTATATATTCATGTAGGAAAAAGGCGCCCTCACCTGCTGATCGCAATGCCCGATACCGTGCAAGAATGGTAACTGGGCACAACCTTGATCCTGGGAGAGTGTGGAACACCACATCTGTCCCCTTCCCCAGCACATCTGTTTTTGACATAGATAAGTGAATCACCACACTATCCACCCCCGTAGTGACATCAGACGCCTGAATGCCGCCATGACCTCGCCTGTTCGTGCTGACTAGTTCCCCAATACGAAAAGCCCTAAAAAAGGCCAAAACAAACGCCATGCCAAACTGGTCAGCCTCAAAGTCCGAGAAGCAAATCTCAGGCAGCACCCGCACCAGGCTCCCCAGAACACTGATAGACACCGGCCGCCGCACATCTGGAGCCCTCCACCCCCTCCGGAAACCTTTCAAAGCCTGATGGATCACAAAATGTTTTGTCAAATCCCCCCAAACCGCGCAGCTTAAATCAAAACGCGAGCGCAGCAATATTCCTGTCCACTCCTGCCAGAGAAGCGCCCCTGGCCAGTAGCTCAAATGAAAACTACAATAGGGCATCAAGGTTCGCCCCCCCGGGCAGTCTCGTCCGGGCAGTCCTCCCCCTCCCCCTATGCTCCGTGCGCCATCATCCGGAACTGGGACCACTGAAAGCGAGACTAAGCATCAGCCACAATATTGAAGTAACCAGGAACATGCCGCGTGCTGAAGACACATAAGGGCAAAGTTGCGCAAATGCCACACCACCAGAGCCGATGACGATAACCAGGCCCGGACTGGCCATCGGGCACACCGGGCAAATGCCCGATGGGCCGCGGTGGCCAGGGGCCGAGGCCGGCAGGGGAAGACCCAGGGTCTCCCCTTCCGGTCTATGCAGGGCCGGCACTATCTGAGCGCCGGCCCCGCTGTTTTCAATGATCTTCAATCAGTGATCTCCCTCACCGGCCCACTTAAATAGAGCTGCGGCTGGGGAGGGAGAGGACCTGGCGGAGCTCTATCTTGCAGCTCCGCCGGGTTCCTCTCGCGAGATCCGGCAGGCTACAGTTCACTCACCCACTGGACCACCAGGGATAGTGCCTGAACCCCCCTCCCAGATGCCGGATCCACAGCACTATCACCCTCAGCACTCTCACACACATCATCCACAGCACTATCACCCTCAGCACTCTCACACACATCATCCACAGCACTCTCACACACATCATCCACAGCACTATCACCCTCAGCACTCTCACACACATTATCCACAGCACTATCACCCTCATCACTCTCACACACATCATCCACAGCACTATCACCCTCAGCACTCTCACACACATCATCCACAGCACTCTCACACACATCCTCCACAGCACTATCACCCTCAGCACTCTCACACACACACATCATCCACAGCACTATCACACACATCACCCTCAGCACTCTCACACATCATCCACAGCACTATCACCCTCAGCACTCTCACACACATCACACTCAGCACTATCACAAAACACATCATACACAGCACTGTCACACACATCACACACAGCACTCTTACACATCATCCACAGCAATATCACACTCGACACTCTCACACACAGCACCCTCACACACATCACCCTCAGTACTCACACACATCATCCACAGCACTATCACACTCAGCACTCTCACATACATCACACTCACACACACATCACACTCACCACTATCACAAAACACATCATACACAGCACTCTCACACACATCATACACAGCACCATCACACCGCACCCTCACACACATCACCCATCATACACACATACTGCACCCCTCACATACACACAGAACCCCCCAACACACTGCACCACACACATACACAATACTTCCAAACACATGTGTGTAATATATATATATATATATATATATATATATATATATATACATATAATATATGTATGTGTGTGTATATATACATATATATATACACACACACACTACAATCTGATACCGGAGAAACTGACGGAAGCCAAGCACAGAGAGATGGACACAGGTTTCTTCAGGAAGGAAGAGATTCTTTATTCGGTTCACCAATCGGGACTCAGAGGGACTAATGTCACCAAAATACAACAAGTTCTGAGCCCCGTACAATAGTGTAGGCTCCTTATATAGGCATGTAACTCCACCCATAATTAGCTCCACCCACACATTATCTTACCCAATCAATCGAACAAGAACTAACTTCCTGTTTGACCACATGGCTTGCCCATCACAATGGAGGAGGGGAATACTACATCCGGTATTCTTGCACATGCTCCGTACACTACTGATTGTATCTTTGCCACGTGCAACCAATCGACCGATACACCAGTATATGCACGTACACATGCCACGTGGTAATCTCGGCCTACTAAATTTATTTTTACCGAGATTCCACCACATTCCCCCCTTTGATCTTGCAGGGATTCTCTGGATCTGGTGTAGCTTGCCAAGAATCTACTGCTGCTGGTTTAACCCTGGAGTGATGAATCCACGGAGTCACTTCAGCCACCTTTATTGCTGTAGGGGTAGACAAAAGAACAACATAAGGACCCCTCCACTTAGGCCCTAACGGTATACTGTTCCACTCTTTAATCCATACTTGATCTCCTGGATGATAGCTATGAACAGGGGGATAAATATTCACAGGTAATCTATCTTGTACCCATTTCTGTACCTCCTCCATAGTTTTACCCAACTCTACAACCTGCTGCCGGGTAATTCCTTCTCCCAACTGACTCAAATCCCCCCTTAAGTTACCAAGTACGGGAGGTGGACGCCCATACATGATTTCAAAAGGTGAGAGACCCATCCTTCTGGTAGGTGTACTACGAATACGCAACAGAGCTATAGGCAAAAGAACATTCCACTTAAGCTGAGTCTCTTGACACATCTTTGCCAATTGGTTCTTAATAGTTATATTCATTCTTTCTACTTTACCAGAGCTCTGAGGTCTATATGCCGTATGAAGCTTCCACTTAATACCAAGCATATGAGTCAGTTGTTGTAGGCACTGATGAACAAAGGCTGGACCATTATCCGATCCTATAGAGCATGGTAGTCCATATCGGGGTATTATTTCTCGCAACAGGAATCGTACAACTTCTCCTGCTTTCTCTGTACGAGTAGGACATGCTTCTACCCAACCTGAGTAGGTACACACAACTACTAGTAGGTAGCGATGTCCACCGGATTTAGGCATTACCTTATAGTCTATTTGAAGATCAGACATAGGGAGTCCCCCCATATACTGGACTCCTGGTGGTTTTACTGGCCCTTGCCTTGCATTATTCTTAGCACATATTACACATCTTCGTACAATGGCTTGAGTCAAGTTGGACAATCTTGGTATGTAGAAATGTTTTCTGAGAGATTCTTCCATACTATCTCTTCCAGAATGTGTCCCGTTGTGATAGTTCTGGACAATTTCTACAGCTAGTGATGCTGGAATAACTATTCTTCCATCTTCTAACTGATACCATTTGTTCTCCAGGTACTTCCCAGCTTCTGTCTTTAACCACTCTTCTTCTTGAGCTGTATAAACTGGAGTCCATTGAGACAGTGGAGTCGGTATAAGAGCAGCTATATGTTCCACATATTCCTGTCTTCCTGATTCAGCGGCACGCTTAGCTGCATTATCTGCCATCCGATTTCCTTTCGGTTCCCACACGGCTTCCAGTAGTTGTAATATTTCAGCTGCGTACTTGATTTCTTTACCCTCTGAGTTCAATAATCCTCTTTCTTTATACAAAGCTCCGTGGGCATGAGTGGTTAAAAACGCATACTTGGAGTCCGTGTAGATGTTCACTCTTAAACCTTCAGCCAATTGTAACGCTCGTGTTAGTGCAATTAGTTCTGCCTTCTGTGCCGATGTTCCTTTTGACAATGGCCGAGCTTCTATCACCTTGTCTATGGTAGTTACTGCATATCCTGCATAGCGAATCCCTTCTTTCACATAACTACTACCGTCCGTATAGTACTGGACATCAGGGTTCTGGATGGGAAAGTCACGAAGATCTGGTCTACTTGAGAACACTTCATCCATCACCTCCAGGCAATCATGTTGACTCTCAGTAGGTTGTGGCAAAAGGGTAGCTGGATTTAAGGTGTTAACAGTCTCTAGATGTACTCTTGGGTTTTCACATAACATAGCTTGATACTTAGTCATGCGGCTGTTACTAAACCAATGATTGCCTTTATAGTCTAGCAACGTTTGTACTGCGTCTCCGCTGGTAGACAGGATAAGCAGATCCAAAACAGGCAAAATGCAGGTAGCGTAGTCACAATCCCTTCCTCCCAAGAACTAGACGACACATAGCTTGGAGGTCAACTGAGGTTTTTAATTACAGTCACAGTATTTATGCGGTTACAGATATACAGGGTTTCCCAAGTCCTAATGCAGGGTTTGTCCAGTAGGGGACTACATGGGGGACTGGGTTTTATACATCTTTTACCCAGCATACATTGCTGTACCAAGGAGATACTTATCCCAGCATGCATTGCTAAGGGGAGTATCCCTTGGTACAGAGGAATATAGTTTTTACATTAAAATCCATAACTCACATACTATTTATGTTATACAGCTTTATAACTATTTATTACATAGCTGGGACCTGGACGCACAGTTAAGTGAACTTGCGCCCAGATCCCAGCACAATTGACCGAATGTTTAAATGATTGCCTGAGTTAAGGGAATAAAACTACCGAAAACTGTAAACTCCCGAACGGCTTAGAAGTCCAGCGGGGCTTGTGTTGTCGAGTAGCCGATTTTAGTTCCAGGCACTCGACGACAAAACCCCGCTGGCTTTCCGCGAACAAAGATGGCCGCCGCCTCGTGGTCGGTACCCGAATGGCGGCCACCCGCAGCTAACCGCAATTAGCACGGATACAATGTTGCGAAGTACCTAATTGGAGACACACGACCATCTATGGGTGGTCTCCCATTCGGTACTTTGCTTAACTCACGAACAGTGCGGGAATACACTGTTTGCGTAGATGTACATTTAACATTAGCGGTATTCGTGTGCTTGAAACACACGAATGCCGCATGCATAGTAAAATACAGGCCATAGCAAGACATTTACATTAGTCAGTTTACATTGCAATTTACAGTCTCTGAGTGGCTGAATTTGCCACAACCACCAACTGTCAACATTTTTTTTTTTAGTTTATTGGACTGCAAGAAATGCACCGCAGGCCGCAAATGTACTATTTAGTACAGAAAAAATGTGAATTTTTACAAGTGCACTGTAAGCACACTATCAGACCCTTCTATTTGACTCTCAGTTATGAAGTGCACCCCACTATTGTACTACCCCACTAATGTACTATTTAGCACCAAAATAAATGTACTTTTTAAAACTCTGATGTAACCGCGGTATTTGAAGCTTCTATTTGACTCTCAGATATGAAGTGCACCCCACCCCACTAATGTACTAGTTTGCAGAATTATTTCCTAAGTTGTCCCTATCAGCAGTAGC
The DNA here is from genome assembly GCF_036172605.1 of Pelobates fuscus. NCBI lineage: Eukaryota > Metazoa > Chordata > Amphibia > Anura > Pelobatidae > Pelobates > Pelobates fuscus. The sequence continues at coordinate 59,307,125 of NC_086327.1, forward strand.
ATCCTCTCCCTACACTAATAAGACCGCATGTGCGTGCAGCGCTACACGACTCCACCTTATATATAGAGGCTGGGTCACATGCTGCACTGGCCAATTACAGACATGCCATTAGTAGGCATGGCTGTGATGGCTTCTAAGGGCACACAAGTCAAACTCTTGTTGATTGGCTGCCCTGCAGCCTTTGAAAACGCTCCATTAAATTGCCGAACACCGAACTCCAACCCGAACATACAGTGATATGTCCGTGTTCGGGTCCGGGGTCCAAAAACAACTAATGTTCGGTATGAACTGAAAAGTTCGGGTTCGCTCAACTCTAGTGGTGAATCATGTGGAACTTCCCCTGTTCCTTTTTTAGGGACGACCCCCAGCAGAGAAACCCGCAAATTGGGCAAGGGGAGGGACATAAATGGGCCCGCCATCCTACCCAGCTGCACTTCCTTATCCAGCTTCTCACGCACCTCACTACCACTTGGAATTCATAAACCTACTTCAAGTTATGCACGCTAACCAGCCCCCCCTTTCTTAAAAAGGGATAAAAAACACTCCCTGAAGCCTGCATGCAAAAACACAGCATCTGCCTTGTTACTGTATTGGCTTAGCCATGGTAGTATCACATCGAACTTCACCGGCAGTGATCCCCGTGGCAATGGGAACAGTCCCCAGCCGGAGCCTGCACCGGAGGAGGCCCCAGCCTTACCTCACTTAAAACATCTGTTGAGGCCATGGGCACCTCCGCAGCCTGAGCACTAATGCTTAAATCTGCACCCAGTGCCCCATTTGCAATGGCCCTTTTTGAAGAGCCAGCAAATACGCGGCTGATGAAGAGGAGTGACTTCCAGTGCCGGCCACTGACTGTTGACTTCTGTGCCATCATCCATAAAGGCAGGTCCATCTGGTCCCACCACATCCCAGGGCTCGCCGCAAGTCACTGCCAAAATTGCTCGTTGTATTTCCACCACGCCAGACAGTCGTATGTGTGCTAAGCCTCCCACACCCCATCCAGATAGCAGGACAATGAGGAACACAGACCTGGCGACTTCTCCCCAACATCACCGGCAGAAAGCACCCATGCCGCTCCATGATCCTGCGCCACCGCTCTCACCTCCGCCGGGAGCTGCTCCACCAGATCTATCCTCTAGGCCTTGAACCTGCAGAAAAAGAAAGCCAAAAAACATACCAGGCCCAAACTGCAGGCAGGAGTTGCACACAACTTAGGCCAGATAAGCAGATTAAAAGTGCCTAATTCTAAACTGGCTGCCTATTTATACTGGGCCAACCCCCTAACACTCTAACTCCAATCCCATGGGGGGCTTTCCCCCTATGCCCACCTCCTAGCTTTGTCAAGCCCCTTTCCACTAAGCTGCGCTTGTTCCATAGGTTACAACTTGTTTGTTCAGTTACCCATCTATATGGTACTTGGGGGTTTACAAAATTCAAACAACCCGGCCTAAATTTTAGATGAATTGCAAGTCATCTTAAAATGAAAATGCAGAGTTTACTGGAGAGTACCACATTATTAAATAGAACACAATCAACACAAATTAGCTTTATTATTCATATTATTTTGATGAAATGATAGTTGGACTGCTAAATGTATTCCAAAACAGCCCATGAGAAAAATATTACAAATTGTCTGCCTTGGCTGAAATTTTGTGATTCAGTTGGTATTTTCCATAAGTCAATGGAAATTTTTTTTTTAAATTTACTCTCAGAACCCCATGTTTTTCATGAAAATACATCACCTTATTAGGAATGTAAAAGAATGTTATAAAAATAAATAAGATTTGTATATAAGCAATAAAATATATATTTCAGTTTAATATCTTGTCTCATCAAATGCAGGGTGATACCTCTAAATGTAAACATTTGTAATAGCTTCTCACAACATAATAGGGTTTGTTCTTATATGCATTTTTGTATAATGTACAGGGAGTGCAGAATTATTAGGCAAATGAGTATTTTGACCACATCATCCTCTTTATGCATGTTGTCTTACTCCAAGCTGTATAGGCCCGAAAGCCTACTACCAATTAGGCACATTAGGTGATGTGCATCTCTGTAATGAGAAGGGGTGTGGTCTAATGACATCAACACCCTATATCAGGTGTGCATAATTATTAGGCATCTTCCTTTCCTTTGGCAAAATGGGTCAAAAGAAGGACTTGACAGGCTCAGAAAAGTCAAAAATAGTGAGATATCTTGCAGAGGGATGCAGCACTCTTAAAATTGCAAAGCTTCGTTTCATTCAAAATAGTCAACAGGGTCGCAAGAAGCGTGTGGAGAAACCAAGGCGCAAAATAACTGCCCATGAACTGAGAAAAGTCAAGCGTGCAGCTGCCAAGATGCCACTTGCCACCAGTTTGGCCATATTTCAGAGCTGCAACTTCACTGGAGTGCCCAAAAGCACAAGGTGTGCAATACTCAGAGACATGGCCAAGGTAAGAAAGGTTGAAAGACGACCACCACTAAACAAGACACACAAGCTGAAACGTCAAGACTGGGCCAAGAAATATCTCAAGACTGATTTTTCTAAGGTTTTATGGACTGATGAAATGAGAGTGAGTCTTGATGGGCCAGATGGATGGATTGGTAAAGGGCAGAGAGCTCCATTCTGACTCAGACGCCAGCAAGGTGGAGGTGGAGTACTGGTTTGGGCTGGTATCATCAAAGATGAGCTTGTGGGGCCTTTTCGGGTTGAGGATGGAGTCAAGCTCAACTCCCAGTCCTACTGCCAGTTTCTGGAAGACACCTTCTTCAAGCAGTGGTACAGGAAGAAGTCTGCATCCTTCAAGAAAACATGATTTTCATGCAGGACAATGCTCCATCACACGCGTCCAAGTACTCCACAGCGTGGCTGGCAAGAAAGGGTATAAAAGAAGAAAATCTAATGACATGGCCTCCTTGTTCACCTGATCTGAACCCCATTAAGAACCTGTGGTTCATCATCAAATGTGAGATTTACAAGGAGGGGAAACAGTACACCTCTCTGAACAGTGTCTGGGAGGCTGTGGTTGCTGCTGCACGCAATGTTGATGGTGAACAGATCAAAACACTGACAGAATCCATGGATGGCAGGCTTTTGAGTGTCCTTGCAAAGAAAGGTGGCTATATTGGTCACTGATTTGTTTTTGTTATGTTTTTGAATGTCAGAAATGTATATTTGTGAATGTTGAGATGTTATATTGGTTTCACTGGTAAAAATAAATAATTGAAATGGGTATATATTTGTTTTTTGTTAAGTTGCCTAATAATTATGCACAGGGGCGGACTGACCGGTCGGGCACTTCGGACTACCAGCCACACTACGCTACAGGTGGGGGTGGTGGGGGCAAAAAGAGAAGGGGAGGGGGGGCAAAAAGAGAAGGGGAGGGGGGGCAAAAAGAGAAGGGGAGGGGGGGAAAGTGAAGGGGAGGGGGGGCAAAAAGAGAAGGGGAGGGGGAGGAAAGTGAAGGGGAGGGGGGGCAAAAAGAGAAGGGGAGGGGGAGCAAAAAGAGAAGGGAAGGGGGGCAAAAAGAGAAGGGAAGGGGGGGCAAAAAGAGAAGGGGAGGGGGGGCAAAAAGAGAGGGAGGGGAGGGAGTAAAAAGAAAGGGGGTAAAAAGAGAGAGGGGGGTAAGAAGAGGGAGGGGGGTAAGAAGAGGGAGGGGGGTTGTGACGAAACCAACCTGGCCACTGAGAACTGGAGAAGCCTGGTTGCTAGCCTCCTGCCCAGTGATTATGGTCCCTGGGAGATAGTGCCCTTTAAGGGACTGAATTGGGGCTTATGGACTGCTACCATAATGTACTGACCCTTTAAGAACTACTTTTGGGCAGTTGGATTGTATTATACTGTCCCTAGCTCTTTAAATACTTTGGGAAGAATTGGTACTTTTGTATATGACACTTCGGACACAGTCGAAGCTGTCGAAGCTGTCGAAGCTGTCGAAGCTGTCGAAGCTGTCGAAGTGCCGAAGTTACCGAAGTTGTCGAAGTCGTCAAAGTGGCCGGCATCGGACAAAGGACCACGTGGCGGCGGCCATTTTAACTTCGAACACCGCCAACCCTTAACATCAACTCCACTTCGACACTTCGAATACCAGCCACACTTCGAATGGGACTTAGCCGTTTTTATGCTAGAAAGTGACCGACCGCACAGCCCAAATCCATGGAACTGTTTTGGGCAAGGAAAGGTGCTTGCGGTCGGTCATAAAAGGACTTCCGTGTAACTTTTTATTTACTGAAGGGATTGGTATGATTTTTGAGAGTGTTTATGTTTAAAGTATGCTGAGTCTGAATATGTGATTTGTATGTGGATGTGATGTATGGTTTTAAAGTTATGAAAGTTGTGTAAAAGTATATTTTGAACTGTATGCATAATGGGATTATGTGTCACACTAAGGGGAGGGGATGTGTGGGATGTAACATCTATGTCATTGGTTATTTTATGCCTCCCCCTGGGTGTGGCCTGTATGTGTACTCATGTAATAAAAACCAGGCTGGGTGCCCCAGCACCTCAGACCACTGCTTGACCTTCAACACGGAGCCTCGTCTCGTTCTTGGGGGGATTCACTGTATGCTGTTGGAGATTGACTGCTAGGAGTGTAAGCTGATGTCTGCTTTTCCTATTCATCTGCTAGCAGCTATTCGTGAGGTTCCAGCTTGGAGTGCTATCTTATTCCCTGGTATGCAGTTCGGGAGTTTGATGCATTCACCTATATCCAATTCGTGAGTTTTGATGTTCTGCAGTAGCTGTGCCTTTCTGAGAAAAGGGGATTATCGCCTAAACGGAGTTTAACCCCTCATATGCTGAAACGGTCCGTTACAGGGGTAAGAAGAGAGAGGGAGGGGGGTAAGAAGAGAGAGGGAGGGGGGTAAGAAGAGAGAGTGAGGGGGAGTAAAAAGAGAGGGAGGGGGAGTAAGAAGAGAGAGAGGGGGAGTAAGAAGAGAGAGAGGGGAGTAAGAAGAGAGAGAGGGGGTAAGAAGAGAGGAAGGGGGGAGTAAGAAGAGAGGGGGAGTAAGAAGAGGGGGTGGGGGGAGTAAGAAGGGGGTAAGAAGAGGGGTGGGGGGAGTAAGAAGGGGGTAAGAAGAGGGGGAGGGGGGAGTAAGAAGAGGGGAGGGGGGTAAGAAGAGGGGGGAAGGGGGTAAGAAGAGAGGGGGCGGGAGTAAGAGGGGGGTAAGAAGAGGGGGGAAGGGGGTAAGAAGAGAGGGGGCGGGAGTAAGAAGGGGGTAAGAAGAGGGGGAGGGGGGAGTAAGAAGAGGGGGAGGGGGGAGTAAGAAGAGGGGGAGGGGGGAGTAAGAAGAGGGGGGAGTAAGAAGAGGGGGGTAAGAAGAGGGGTAGGGGGGAGTAAGAGGAGGGCAATTGCCCCCTCCCCTGTCCGCAGGCACCGTGCAGGCAGCCGGCAGGGGAAGGAGGAAGAGAGGACCCAGGAGCTCAGCCTGCAGCTCCTCTGGGTCCTTCTTGCGCAAGCACAGATCATTGCCGCGGTTACCACGGCAACGTTACGGCTCTGGCGAAAGTAAACTCTAGCCCTGGAGCTACGGGCTAGAGTTCACTCTCAACACTGTGACCACCAGGGATTCCTGGGGGTTGCAGTGGTGAGAGTGAACTCTAGCCCCATAAACACACTACCCCCACACACCATACACATTCACACACTGCCCCCATGCACATTTACACACATTGCCTCACACACACACTGCCCACCCATACACACACAGACCCCCATACTAACATTGTCACACACATACACAACCCCCTCATACACACATTGCCCCACACACCCTACACATTCACACACTACACCCCCTCACACACACTACATCCCCTCACACACACTACACCCCCTCACACACACTGAACCTTTCACACACACTGCACCCCTTACACATTGCACCACTGCTCCTATACCCTACAACAGCCTCATATCCCAGCAGACCCCAGGTAAGTTGTCAAACTGTTCTTAAACGGTTTGACTACTTACTCTGGGAGGGGGGCCCGGCCCTCCTGGCACCATAACGACTACACAGAGCAGTAGTGGTTATTGTGCATGGATTATTTCTTTAAATAATATCCAAGTGCCCCAGTAGCCAGCAAGCCAGCCAGCCCACAGGACAGCCAGCTAGCCCACAGGCCGGCCAGCCAGCCAGCCCATAGGCTGGCCAGTAGCCAACCAGCCAGCCCACAGGCCACCAGTTAGGCTTACAGCCAGCAAGCCACAGCCAGCAAGCCAACAGCCTGGTAGCCGCAGCCAGCAAGCCCACAGCCTGCTGGCAGTAGCCAGCAAGCCCACAGCCTGCCAGCAAGCCCACAGCCTGCCAGCAAGCCCACAGCCTGCCAGCAAGCCCACAGACTGCCAGCCAACAACAGTAATTAACATCAACTCCACTTCGACACTTCGAATACCAGCCACACTTCGAATGGGACTTAGCCGTTTTTATGCTAGAAAGTGACCGACCGCACAGCCCAAATCCATGGAACTGTTTTGGGCAAGGAAAGGTGCTTGCGGTCGGTCATAAAAGGACTTCCGTGTAACTTTTTATTTACTGAAGGGATTGGTATGATTTTTGAGAGTGTTTATGTTTAAAGTATGCTGAGTCTGAATATGTGATTTGTATGTGGATGTGATGTATGGTTTTAAAGTTATGAAAGTTGTGTAAAAGTATATTTTGAACTGTATGCATAATGGGATTATGTGTCACACTAAGGGGAGGGGATGTGTGGGATGTAACATCTATGTCATTGGTTATTTTATGCCTCCCCCTGGGTGTGGCCTGTATGTGTACTCATGTAATAAAAACCAGGCTGGGTGCCCCAGCACCTCAGACCACTGCTTGACCTTCAACACGGAGCCTCGTCTCGTTCTTGGGGGGATTCACTGTATGCTGTTGGAGATTGACTGCTAGGAGTGTAAGCTGATGTCTGCTTTTCCTATTCATCTGCTAGCAGCTATTCGTGAGGTTCCAGCTTGGAGTGCTATCTTATTCCCTGGTATGCAGTTCGGGAGTTTGATGCATTCACCTATATCCAATTCGTGAGTTTTGATGTTCTGCAGTAGCTGTGCCTTTCTGAGAAAAGGGGATTATCGCCTAAACGGAGTTTAACCCCTCATATGCTGAAACGGTCCGTTACAGGGGTAAGAAGAGAGAGGGAGGGGGGTAAGAAGAGAGAGGGAGGGGGGTAAGAAGAGAGAGTGAGGGGGAGTAAAAAGAGAGGGAGGGGGAGTAAGAAGAGAGAGAGGGGGAGTAAGAAGAGAGAGAGGGGAGTAAGAAGAGAGAGAGGGGAGTAAGAAGAGAGAGAGAGGGGGTAAGAAGAGAGAAAGGGGGGAGTAAGAAGGGGGTAAGAAGAGGGGTGGGGGGAGTAAGAAGGGGGTAAGAAGAGGGGGAGGGGGGAGTAAGAAGAGGGGAGGGGGGTAAGAAGAGGGGGGAAGGGGGTAAGAAGAGAGGGGGCGGGAGTAAGAGGGGGGTAAGAAGAGGGGGGAAGGGGGTAAGAAGAGAGGGGGCGGGAGTAAGAAGGGGGTAAGAAGAGGGGGAGGGGGGAGTAAGAAGAGGGGGAGGGGGGAGTAAGAAGAGGGGGAGGGGGGAGTAAGAAGAGGGGGGAGTAAGAAGAGGGGGGTAAGAAGAGGGGTAGGGGGGAGTAAGAGGAGGGCAATTGCCCCCTCCCCTGTCCGCAGGCACCGTGCAGGCAGCCGGCAGGGGAAGGAGGAAGAGAGGACCCAGGAGCTCAGCCTGCAGCTCCTCTGGGTCCTTCTTGCGCAAGCACAGATCGTTGCCGCGGTTACCACGGCAACGTTACGGCTCTGGCGAAAGTAAACTCTAGCCCTGGAGCTACGGGCTAGAGTTCACTCTCAACACTGTGACCACCAGGGATTCCTGGGGGTTGCAGTGGTGAGAGTGAACTCTAGCCCCATAAACACACTACCCCCACACACCATACACATTCACACACTGCCCCCATGCACATTTACACACATTGCCTCACATACACACTGCCCACCCATACACACACAGACCCCCATACTAACATTGTCACACACATACACAACCCCCTCATACACACATTGCCCCACACACCCTACACATTCACACACTACACCCCCTCACACACACTACATCCCCTCACACACACTACACCCCCTCACACACACTGAACCTTTCACACACACTGCACCCCTTACACATTGCACCACTGCTCCTATACCCTACAACAGCCTCATATCCCAGCAGACCCCAGGTAAGTTGTCAAACTGTTCTTAAACGGTTTGACTACTTACTCTGGGAGGGGGGCCCGGCCCTCCTGGCACCATAACGACTACACAGAGCAGTAGTGGTTATTGTGCATGGATTATTTCTTTAAATAATATCCAAGTGCCCCAGTAGCCAGCAAGCCAGCCAGCCCACAGGACAGCCAGCTAGCCCACAGGCCGGCCAGCCAGCCAGCCCATAGGCTGGCCAGTAGCCAACCAGCCAGCCCACAGGCCACCAGTTAGGCTTACAGCCAGCAAGCCACAGCCAGCAAGCCAACCACCTGGTAGCCGCAGCCAGCAAGCCCACAGCCTGCTGGCAGTAGCCAGCAAGCCCACAGCCTGCCAGCAAGCCCACAGCCTGCCAGCAAGCCCACAGACTGCCAGCCAACAACAGTAATTAACATCAACTCCACTTCGACACTTCGAATACCAGCCACACTTCGAATGGGACTTAGCCGTTTTTATGCTAGAAAGTGACCGACCGCACAGCCCAAATCCATGGAACTGTTTTGGGCAAGGAAAGGTGCTTGCGGTCGGTCATAAAAGGACTTCCGTGTAACTTTTTATTTACTGAAGGGATTGGTATGATTTTTGAGAGTGTTTATGTTTAAAGTATGCTGAGTCTGAATATGTGATTTGTATGTGGATGTGATGTATGGTTTTAAAGTTATGAAAGTTGTGTAAAAGTATATTTTGAACTGTATGCATAATGGGATTATGTGTCACACTAAGGGGAGGGGATGTGTGGGATGTAACATCTATGTCATTGGTTATTTTATGCCTCCCCCTGGGTGTGGCCTGTATGTGTACTCATGTAATAAAAACCAGGCTGGGTGCCCCAGCACCTCAGACCACTGCTTGACCTTCAACACGGAGCCTCGTCTCGTTCTTGGGGGGATTCACTGTATGCTGTTGGAGATTGACTGCTAGGAGTGTAAGCTGATGTCTGCTTTTCCTATTCATCTGCTAGCAGCTATTCGTGAGGTTCCAGCTTGGAGTGCTATCTTATTCCCTGGTATGCAGTTCGGGAGTTTGATGCATTCACCTATATCCAATTCGTGAGTTTTGATGTTCTGCAGTAGCTGTGCCTTTCTGAGAAAAGGGGATTATCGCCTAAACGGAGTTTAACCCCTCATATGCTGAAACGGTCCGTTACAGGGGTAAGAAGAGAGAGGGAGGGGGGTAAGAAGAGAGAGGGAGGGGGGTAAGAAGAGAGAGTGAGGGGGAGTAAAAAGAGAGGGAGGGGGAGTAAGAAGAGAGAGAGGGGGAGTAAGAAGAGAGAGAGGGGAGTAAGAAGAGAGAGAGAGGGGGTAAGAAGAGAGGAAGGGGGGAGTAAGAAGAGAGGGGGAGTAAGAAGAGGGGGTGGGGGGAGTAAGAAGGGGGTAAGAAGAGGGGTGGGGGGAGTAAGAAGGGGGTAAGAAGAGGGGGAGGGGGGAGTAAGAAGAGGGGAGGGGGGTAAGAAGAGGGGGGAAGGGGGTAAGAAGAGAGGGGGCGGGAGTAAGAGGGGGGTAAGAAGAGGGGGGAAGGGGGTAAGAAGAGAGGGGGCGGGAGTAAGAAGGGGGTAAGAAGAGGGGGAGGGGGGAGTAAGAAGAGGGGGAGGGGGGAGTAAGAAGAGGGGGAGGGGGGAGTAAGAAGAGGGGGGAGTAAGAAGAGGGGGGTAAGAAGAGGGGTAGGGGGGAGTAAGAGGAGGGCAATTGCCCCCTCCCCTGTCCGCAGGCACCGTGCAGGCAGCCGGCAGGGGAAGGAGGAAGAGAGGACCCAGGAGCTCAGCCTGCAGCTCCTCTGGGTCCTTCTTGCGCAAGCACAGATCGTTGCCGCGGTTACCACGGCAACGTTACGGCTCTGGCGAAAGTAAACTCTAGCCCTGGAGCTACGGGCTAGAGTTCACTCTCAACACTGTGACCACCAGGGATTCCTGGGGGTTGCAGTGGTGAGAGTGAACTCTAGCCCCATAAACACACTACCCCCACACACCATACACATTCACACACTGCCCCCATGCACATTTACACACATTGCCTCACACACACACTGCCCACCCATACACACACAGACCCCCATACTAACATTGTCACACACATACACAACCCCCTCATACACACATTGCCCCACACACCCTACACATTCACACACTACACCCCCTCACACACACTACATCCCCTCACACACACTACACCCCCTCACACACACTGAACCTTTCACACACACTGCACCCCTTACACATTGCACCACTGCTCCTATACCCTACAACAGCCTCATATCCCAGCAGACCCCAGGTAAGTTGTCAAACTGTTCTTAAACGGTTTGACTACTTACTCTGGGAGGGGGGCCCGGCCCTCCTGGCACCATAACGACTACACAGAGCAGTAGTGGTTATTGTGCATGGATTATTTCTTTAAATAATATCCAAGTGCCCCAGTAGCCAGCAAGTCAGCCAGCCCACAGGACAGCCAGCTAGCCCACAGGCCGGCCAGCCAGCCAGCCCATAGGCTGGCCAGTAGCCAACCAGCCAGCCCACAGGCCACCAGTTAGGCTTACAGCCAGCAAGCCACAGCCAGCAAGCCAACAGCCTGGTAGCCGCAGCCAGCAAGCCCACAGCCTGCTGGCAGTAGCCAGCAAGCCCACAGCCTGCCAGCAAGCCCACAGCCTGCCAGCAAGCCCACAGACTGCCAGCCAACAACAGTAATTAAGGTAAGAGGAGGCAACTTGGCATAGGTATCAGCGAGCTATGTTGTGTTGCTATATTGTGAATAGGAACCAGAGTGTTGGAGAGACCCCCCTCCAGGCCCCATTAGACTCCATTGTAGTCTCTAATGGGACCTGGAGGAAATTCTTTATAACACACTCTCTAAAGGACACTGAGATAGCCTCTGCTAGAATACTCCCCCCCTCCATGGCCCATTAGCCCTCAATTGTAGTCTCTACTGGGGCCTGGAGGCGACTGTTTCCAGCAGGGACACTGAGATGGCCTCTGTTAGAAAGACCCCCTTCCAAGCCTATTAGACTGCATTGTAGTCTCTAATAGGGCCTGGAGGGGATTCTTTCTAGCACACTCTCTAAAGGACACTGAGATAGCCTCTGCTAGAAAGACCCCCCTCCATGGCCCATTAGCCCTCAATTGTAGTCTCTACTGGGGCCTCGAAGGGATTATTGCACTTTTGTTCCTTGTGTCAAAAGATTGTGTAGGGTGTGGCTGGAGGCGGTGCATGGAGGCAGGACATGGGTGGCGCTTGCTGCGGAGTATGGGTGGGGCCTGTAAGGGGGCCCTTGATTTATTTTGCCCGGGGGCCCTGAGGGTTCTCAGTCCGCCCCTGATTATGCACAGTAATGGTCACCTGCACACACAGATATCTCCCTAAAATAGCTATAACTAAAAACAAACTAAAAACTACTTCCAAAAATATTCAGCTTTGATATTAATGAGTTTTTTGGGTTCATTGAGAACATGGTTGTTGTTCAATAATAAAATTAATCCTCAAAAATACAACTTGCCTAATAATTCTGCACTCCCTGTATTGCCTAGGGAACCAAATGGTGCTTCAAATAATTAATACCAAGTCATCACACGCTATACTTATATTCAGAAAACAGATTAATAAATTATTAGTACTGAATCGAATATGTATGAAAGAAAATAAATAATCATATTTTTGATATTATTTTATTTATTACCTTTCTGAAAAACATAACCAAGCTTTTGGACATAATTTAATTGCTTCTGCCTTGCTTGTTCCTTGTGCATTCACAAATAAATTTTACAGTATTATATATGGATGTATTTATATACACAGTTGTGCTCAAAAGTTTGCATACCCAGGCAGAAATTGTGAAATTTTGGCATTAATTTTGAAAATATGACTGATCATGCAAAGAAATGTCTTTTATTGAAGGATAGTGATTATATCAAGCCATTTGTTAACACATAGTTGTTTGACTCCTTTTTAAGTCATAATGATTACAGAAATCACCCAAATGGCCCAGATCAAAAGTTTACATACCCTTGAATGTTTGGCCTTGTTACAGACACACACAGGTTTAAAATGGTAATTTAAGTTTATTTTCCCACACCTGTGGCTTTTTAAATTGTAATTAGTGTCTGTGAATTTGTTAGCTCTCACATGAGTTTTTTAGCTCTCACATGGGTGAGATTGCTAATCACAGATTGCTGAATACACACACACAGACTGCTGAATACATACACAGGCTGCTGAATACACACACACACACCGGCTGTTGAATACATACACACACTGCTGAATACATACACAGACTACTGAATACACACAGACTGCAGTGAGGGTCTGTGTTTGTGTGTAGCGGTGCTGTGTGTGTGTGTGTGTGTGAGAGGGGTACTATTTGTGGGGATACTGTGTGTAAAAAGTGCTGTGTTTGTGAGGGGTGCTGTGTGTGTGTGTGTGTGTGGACTGCTATATGTGTGAGGAATGCTATATGTGTGAGGAGTGCTTTGTGTGCGAGAGGTGCTTTGTGTGCGAGAGGTGCTTTGTGTGCGAGAGGTGCTTTGTGTGTGTGAGGTGCTTTGTGTGTGTGAGAGGTTCTGTGTGTGAGGGGTGCTGTGTATGTGTGAGGTTCTGTTTGTGTGATGAGTGTTGTGTGTGTGGGGGGTGCTGTGTGTGAGGAGTGCTAAGAGCAAATGTTTTTATATTTGTGACGAACTACCCTTTGCCACTAGCTTCTGGAGGGGCCTGATTGCCAGCCTCCTTTAGACATGCTAAAAAGGGACTTCCGTGGTAAAATATGCCTCTTCCCCTCCCCATTTTTTCTTTCCTATTGTTCTCCAGCAGGGCGTTGTGTCAGGGACACTGCCAGACCAGTGGAAACTGGCTGCTTTGTCCCTCCTCAATCTCTCATCAGCCCTTACTATTGTTTAACCACATGGTGATCCAGCTGTATTCGTGAGATCCGAGTGCTTTTCGGACATATTGAGCGCCCAGATCCAAGCTATCTGGGGATATGTTGGACATATAGGTTAAACATTGTATTATAAGAGTTATGTATTTTTATGTAGTTTTTGTAACAGTTTTTGACTTAGAGATATATCCTGTACCTGGAGATAATTAAGTTACCACAGCCACTTATCTCCAGGATAGAGGAGAAGATAGACTGGCCGCACAGCCTAAATCTGTGGAACTCTTTTGGGCATGAAAACCATGCTTGCGGTCGGTCAAATGTGACTTTTGAACCCCCTGCACTGATCTGGGTGATTTTTGTATATGTTGTTTACCCAGATCAGGGCTATTCGGGGATGTATAATTTGTGGGGATATGTGGTGTTTTGGGGTGTTTTCTGTGTTTTGTGAATTTTTTTTGTTTTCTGCCTGTGGGTAATTGAGTTAGTCCATTGTGTTTGGTAATTGTATCACAGGCATAGGGGAGGGTTTGTGTACATTATCTAGGAGTGCCTAACTGTGCAAGAGTGTTTTGATTGGCTTTGTAACTTTGTGTCCTGTGTTCTACAAGGTCCACATGGGTGGTAACCTTGTATATAAGAGACAATAAACCCTCAGTACATTCTGTTTCTGCTTAACCCTCAATCCGTAGCCTTGTCTCGTTATTATATGGAACTGCTATATTTACACTGGGGATTGCTATACTTTGTATACTCCCCTGATCTCTAATCACTCAGCTGTTTTAAGAGCTGTTCCTGATACACTCTTTTGGAGGAGAGGTCTTTTCCACACGGTCCTCGAGGACAGAGGTTGATCCAGGGTGGAAGGAAGACGGCAAGACTCCAGTTAAGCTACGGAGGTTGTGGAGTCTGTGGTGGTTGTGGTGTTCGGTGCAGTGCTTATGGTCCTCAGTGTCAGCTAGGAAGCGTCCGTCAACGGATGTGCCCAGTCAGGGTGCCAGGTGATCCGTTACAATACTTTTTTTAAATTATAATATACATACATAATAAACTTTTGATGTCCCTTCATCCTTGCCTTTGGTGAAGGAGGGGGGGGGGGGGGGACACAGCTAGTCCTGGTGGTCCAGTGGTGGTGAGTTCTGTAAAGCTTGCAGCTCCTCTGGCTGCAGACTGTCTTTATTCCTCCTGTGAGCGGAATGCGGTGTTGGAGCGTTGCCATGCGACACGCGACAATGCTCCACACAGCCTACTCGCTGGAGGAACTGCCTCCCATGCCCTCCCTCTCCTGCAGCCCTGGGTCCTACCTCCCTCCCTCTCCTTGATATCCCCACTGGCCTGAGAGTGCCCCCAGCAAGAAATAAGGCCGGGCCTCCATGGGCCGGCAGGGGAGATCAAATTATCTCCCCTGTCGGCCTGGGCACATGGGCACTCTGGTGGGGCCCCCATGCATGCCCATGGGGAAAGACAGCCCTGACCATCCCCACTGTGAAGCATGGTGGTGGCTTACTGATGTACTGGGCTACTGCTTTATTTCTCTATCTGCATGTAGGGCATCCACATGTTGCCTAAATGGGGGCCTCCTAGGGCTTTCACTCTCTGACTAAGCTACCTGACATATTTTACAGTCACTATTTCATAATTAGTATTCACTCTCAGTTCATATGTTCTGCTCATCTATTTGTCTCTTGTTCTCATGCCTAGCACTGTGTTCATTTTATCTTGATTTAAATAAAAAAATAACAGTAGTACTGTTCCTTAGATCGACATTGTCTGCTAAATATGATCCTTTACACTGACTTTACATTGCATGATTTGTTACCCTTGTTATTGCTCAGCACATCAAAAATAAAGAATTTTAAAAAATCATATGCCCAACAAAACCTTGACACACCTCACCGCTTGTGGCACATTGTAATTTGAAGTGATGAGACCAAAATGGAGCTTTATGGTCACAACCATAACCACTATGTTTGGAGAACATCAACATGGCCCATAGTGAAAAGAATACCAACCCCACTGTGTAGCATGTGGTGGCTCTCTGATGTTTTGGAGGTGTGTGAGCTCTAAAGGCACAGGTAATGTTGTGAAAATTCATGGCAAGATGAATGCAGCATGTTATCAGAAAACACTGGCAAACAATTTGCATTCTTCTGCATGAAGGCAGCACATGAAACATTCTTGGACTATCCAGCATGACAATGACCCTAAGCATTTGCGGTTCATGCAAGATGACCAAAGACTTTGCATGACCTAGATGCATTTTGCCAAGACGAATGGACCTGCAAGAATTAGGGGCCTCATAGACAACTATTACAACAGACTGCATGCTGTCTTTTGTGATAGTTGTCATTGCCTAATACACAGTATGATGAACTAAGGGTACTTTTGATTAGGTGTAATATATTTTTTCTTCTTTGTTGCCATGTTTTGCTTTATGATTGAGCCATTCTGTTATAACCTACAGTTGAATTTGAATCACATAAGAAATAATATAAATGTGTTTTGCCTGGTCACTCATGTTTTCTTTAAAAAGATACATATATGACCAATTTGTCAAGGGTATGAAAACTTTTGAGAACAAGCAAGTCACTTGGTACTATATATTTATTATACCCTATAGCATAGAAATAGAAAAATATCTTTCAAAATGTACATTTTGTTAAAGTTCCAAAGTTAACACAATATTTTGTCTGCTATATTTTGTTTATTAATAGACCAGATGCAAATGTCTTCATCTTCTGATACTTTCTCATTTGAAGATGACCTCAGCACCTCCTCGTCTTCATCTTCAACCGCTTCTTCTCCACGCTTTGCACCTTCTCCAGGCTTGTCAGTGAATCTATCCCCAACATCTCCCAACACTGTTTTTCAGGTATGGCCAAATCACTATATTGAAGTCTTGACTGACTTTAGACAGCATATTCATAGTTACATAGTTACATAGTTACATAGTTAGATAGCTGAAAAGAGACTTGCGTCCATCAAGTTCAGCCTTCCTCACACCTGTTTTTTGCTGTTGATCCAAAAGGCAAAAAAAAAAAACAGTTTGAAGCACAATTTTGCAACAAGCTAGGACAAAAAATTCCTTCTTGACCCCAGAATGGCAGTCAGATTTATCCTTGAATCAAGCAGTTATTACCCTACATTGAAAGATTATATCCTTGAATATTCTGTCTTTGCAAGTATGCATCTAGTAGCTGTTTGAACATCTGTATGGACTCTGATAAAACCACTTCTTCAGGCAGAGAATTCCACATCCTGATTGTTCTTACAGTAAAAAAACCTTTCCTTTGCCTTAGACGAAATCTTCTTTCTTCCAGTCTAAACGCATGGCCTCGTGTCCTATGTAAAGTCCGGTTTGTGAATAGATTTCCACACAATGGTTTGTATTGGCCCCGAATATATTTGTATAATGTTATCATATCCCCTCTCAGGCGACGTTTTTCTAAACTAAATAGGTTTAAATTTGTTAACCTTTCTTCATAGCTGATATGTTCCATTCCTTTTATTAATTTTGTAGCCCGCCTCTGCACTTTTTCTAGTGCCATGATATCCTTCTTTAGAACAGGTGCCCAAAATTGCACAGCATATTCAATATGTGGTCTTACCAGTGATTTATAGAGAGGCAAAATGATATTCTCGTCCCGAGAATGAATGCCCTTTTTCATGCATGACAATACCTTACTGGCCTTGGCCACTGCTGATTGACATTGCACATTGTTGCATAGTTTGTTGTCTATAACAATTCCCAAGTCCTTTTCGTGTGTTGTTATCCCTAATTCACTTCCATTAAGGGTATACGTTGCTTGTGTATTCTTTACGCTGAAGTGCATAACTTTGCATTTTTCAACATTAAATTTCATCTGCCATTTGAGTGCCCAGTCCTCCAGTCTATCTAAATCCTTCTGCAGCAAAGTAATATCTTGCTCACATTGTATTATTTTACAAAGTTTTGTGTCATCTGCAAACACTGAAACATGACTTTCAATGCTGTCTTCAAGATCATTTATAAAAATGTTAAATAGAAGGGGTCCCAGAACAGACCCCTGAGGGACACCACTTGCCACCTCTGTCCAGCTTGAAAATTGACCATTAACGACAACTCTTTGTATTCTGTTTTTAAGCCAATGTTCTACCCAAGAACAAGCATTTTCATCGAGACCGATTTCCTTGAGTTTGAACACTAATTCAACACTTTTGAACACTAATTCAGTAAAAGCTTGCATTTATAAATTAGTAAAATAAATTATTTCATACCTAACAATATCAAATGAACACACTGGAATGCATATCTTTGACCATGGAAAAAGATTACCTACCCTACCAAATTGCATAATTGCCTTCTCTCTTGCAAGCTGTTTTGCAAAAATGACTAAAGTTCAAAGAACATAATTTTCCCATAGACTCGGGATCTTGCCAACAATTTTGCATGATTTCTGCCTTACTCTTTGCAATGATACAATAGCATGGTTTGGTACAATAGCTGCTTAGTAAATGTGTCTGTAGTGGAGTGCAATATTAGAATCCACGATCTCCGCTGGTATAACAGGTAAATCCACAGTCAGCGCTGAAAAGTAAGGCAATATCCCCAATCCTCCCAATAACCGGACGAAACACAGTCTGGGAGTCAACTAGCAGCTTTATTCAGAACTTCCAGTATTTATGCAAGTCCCCATGCAAGGGGTCTCCTTACTGACAAAGCAGGGGTGATACAGTAAGGGACTACATGGGGGACTTAACCGTTGATACATTTCTCCCATCAGGCACTACTGCACGGGAGGGATACTCCCACTGAAATAGACTGTTAAGTGGATTATCCCCTTGTGCAGCAGAACCGGCAATTTACATTAAAATACATAACTTTACCAATATTCGTCTGATTTGCACGAACCGGTGTTCGGTAGATAGCTGGGGTCTGTGGGTAAATTTCATGCGAATACCACTCAAATCCCAGCTAAACTAGCCGAACGCCGCATGGAATACATTCGTTTAGTAAATTTGTTTCAGACTTACCGAACACTAAAGGGAACACATAATAGGTGAATACCGGGGTTCCCGAACAGCCTTGAAGTGCAGCGGTGTTCGTGTCGTTGAGCAGCCGTTTTTAGTTCCACGCGCTCGACGACAAAACACCGCTGGGGAACAAAGAATCCAAGATGGCCGACCGCCGCGTGGTCGGTAGCCGAACAACGGCCACCTAGGATTACACTTAATTACCGATTGCACCATTGTTGCAATCGGTTAACGAGCGTCACACGTCTGTTAATGTGTAGTCTACCAGGGGGGGCCATCTTCGGTTCACGAACGGCCCAGATAGTTGTTGTTCGTGAAACGAACTGACTGCATGCTAACAGCTTACGTCTGCTAGCATACGAATTACCAGGGACACAGCATACACAGCAGAAACACATAGTACACAGCCTATAAGACAGACAACCTTTATGGCAAGTAAAGTCCAACATTACAGAAGTGGCTAGGTTTGCCACAGTGTGTTTGATACATATTTTATTATAAATATTTTCAAGTTTGGAACTATATCGTTTTATTTTTAAATGTAAGTAAATTTTACATTTTCAGCCAATACAATTACATTCTCTAATGTTTTCAGTTTGGCATTAATTTACACTCTGGGGAGTAACTCTGCTGATATAATCATGATTAACTGCATTGAAGTGTTTTTATTTATATACATAACCCGCATTTCTAAGCATAAACATACATTTTAATTATATGTATTCTAATTATACTATTCCAGCTGGATCTTCCCCAGATAAATAATGTGAATCCAACTGTAGGGACAGTGAATGAGTCTGATTCTGTAGCAAACAGGCCAGCTACCCATCATCCCATTCAGGCTTCAGCTCATGTACCTAAGGTAATTTTTCTCTCTCCTTCTTTAATTTTGGAGTTTGTAAATGCAAATATGAACCCTTACAGGAGCATCTACAGAGTTAGGATGAATGTAAGAAGAATTATTTTGGTTAGATTGATTTAAATCATAGTGGAAATTTGACTGATTTTCTTTAAACTGAATGTATAACTTCAAGGAAAAGGAGTAAAAAAAATAGAACAGGGATTTAACATCTAAGCTAGGTTTAGAGAGGAATTTTCAGAGTATAACTATAAGCTTATTGGAGGGCTACATTGTGATAGGGTGAAATGATCTATTAAAAGTTTAAAGAAGTGCAAAGAATTGTGAAACAATATTGTGAAGGGGAATTGAAGAAAATGTGACCACAATTAAACAGTGGAATTATTGTTCTAACTCAGGTCTTAGCTAAGCCTTCTGATATGGTAAAGAGCCAGAGGCAGAAGAAGTCCAAAGATGCCAAACCAAAGGTGAAAAAGCTCAAGTATCATCAATACATTCCACCAGATCAGAAGGCAGATAGGTCTCCAGTTGCAATGGATGCTGCCTATTCTCGCTTGCTGCAACAGCAACAGATCTTCCTGCAACTGCAAATACTTAACCAACAGCAAAACCAGACATTCTGTGTACAAACCGTTCACCCTCTGACAACGAGGTAATAATATATGTATAACAGATCTGCCTTCTTTATTGATTATTGTACATTTTCTACTTCCATAATAGCTTCTTCTTCATTGTACTCATTTAGTATCTCAGCAGATCGGGTGATCAGTTTCGGTGGAACAGCTGGTACACCCACCATAAATCTCTCATCTACAAGTGGTACAGCAACTATGACAACAACCAATTCAACCACAATTTCCCCTCTGAAGCCAGAGTTGTTGCCAGCAAATTTGGATGATCTAACTGTGAGTGTTATAGCAGTCTGTTAAGATACATTGATTTTCAGCAAAATCATATGTCAGTTTAAAAAAAATCTACCCATTACAAAACAGATTTTTAATTTTTTTTTTTTTAACAGGAAGCAACATTTTGTGATTATAGTGATACTCTGGCAGCATATAATGTATCTTTTTCTTGATAATTTACATTTTATTCTGGATATCATCTTGTAGCAGAACTGGCCTGGGGCCTGGGTAAAGAGCATGAAAGTTACTCCAAGACAGTTATCAGATGTTCTTTAACAGCTGAGTTTTTAAAATTCAGTCTTAACCCCTTAAGGACAGAGCTTCAGAAGCTTGACTTACGCTTAATGACACAAGCAATTTTTGCATTTTCTTGCTGTTTGCGTTCAACTGCAATTTGCATCTCTCTCATTTATTGCACCGACGCATATTATATACCGTTTTTTAAAGGACAGTAAGGGCTTTAATTTGATATAACATATATATCATATAAATGCTTACTTATTATAAAAAAATACAGAAAAATGCAAAAAAAAAGAAAAATATTGTTTTTTTTTTACAGTTTTTGCAATCATAATGTGTGCATAATTAGTGCAGGTTAAGGAAAGTAATTAAAAATAAATTCATTTATTTGTTCTGATTTACAGAATATATAATGTGTATAGGATTTTAAGTTTTTTTTGGTAGTTACAGGTCACAAAGCACAAGGAGTAAAATAAAATTTTAATGTGGAGCGATTTTAGAATTTGGTATGTTTGTCTTGTAAGCCTAATAGCCATAAAATAAAACTAAATTGCCACACAAAAGTATATATTTATATAAAGTAGACATCACAGGCTATTTACCTAAGGTTGTTTTGACACTTTCTACGTAGCCATTTTACCGCCAACCTCTGCTAAATATTGGAGTAAAATTGTGTTTTTGGGGGGTTTTCGCAGACAAACGTATAACAAAGAACTTCTCATGTGTATTTTGTAAAGTTGGTGTGTGCTATTCCTGTACAAAGTTTTATTATGTGTTCAGTTACTTCTGCTGAGTACAACGGTACCCCCATTGTATGTCTTTGGCACTATTTCGTGAAGCTACAGTGCCATATAGGAGACCTGTCCTTTTCAGTATTCACAGTAGAATTTTGAGAGACGGATTTAATGAGCCTATGCTTCCATTTGGGGTACTATAACAGTTTGACTGTTCAAAAACCCCCACAAAGACCTACCATTTGTAAAAGTAGACACTCCAGGGTATCTCATAAGGCGCATATTGTGCCTTAACATGCCCCCATTTTTTTACCATTACATGCCAAAGTATGTGGTAAAAAATAATTTTGTGCATTTTTTACATACGGATTGCCTTTTTGCTGGGCATTTTGTATATTTCATATGTGCCACTAAGTTCAAACCCCCCAAATTATGCTCAGCTAAGTCTTCTGAGTAAAAGGACACCCCCATTGTATGTCTATGGCACTATTTCGTGAAGCTACAGTGCCATACAGGAGACCTGTCCTTTTCAGTATTCACAGTAGAATTTTGAGAGACGGATTTAATGAGCCTATGCTTCCATTTGGGGTATTATAACAGTTTGACTGCTCAAAAAAAACCCACAAAGGCCTACCATTTGTAAAAGTAGACACTCCAGGGTATATCATAAGGTGCATATTGTGCCTTAGCATGCCCCTATTTTTTCACCAATATATGCCAAAGTATGTGGTAAAAAATAATTTTGTGCATTTTTTGACATACGGATTGCATTTTTGCTGGGCATTTTGTATATTTCATATGTGCCACTAAGTTCAAAACCTCCAAATTATGCTCAGCTAAGTCTTCTGAGTAAAAAGACATCCCCAATGAATGTCTTTGGCACTATTTTGTGAAGCTACAGTGGCATATTGGAGACCAAGCCATATCAGTTTTTACAGAACTTTGAATT
Source organism: Pelobates fuscus (assembly GCF_036172605.1). NCBI lineage: Eukaryota > Metazoa > Chordata > Amphibia > Anura > Pelobatidae > Pelobates > Pelobates fuscus. Next base: position 59,328,910 of record NC_086327.1, read on the forward strand.
TTGACGCTGGGCCTATGTGCAATTTCCAAGCATCTTCGTAAGTTTTAAATTCAAACTACCCCACAAAGGCCTACCATTTCTTAAAGTAGACACCCCAGGGTATTTCAAAAGGCATATTTTGAACCTTAGCGTGGGATAATTTTTCCGCTAGCTTGTACCAGGTGTAGTGGTAATAAGCGTTTTTTCTGCCTTTTTGACACACAAAGTGAGTTTGCACAGTATATTTTGCAAACCTTATGTGTGCTACGACTGTATAATACTTCATATGTTGCTCAGCTATGTCGGCTGAGTACAAAAATACCCCCGTATGTACCTTTGCCAGGTATATGTGGACATCAGAAGGGCACATTTGGGACATAGTCATTCCAGTTTTTTTCAAACTTTAAATTTTTACGCTGTGCCCATGTCCCATTTTAGAGTATTTTACCAGGCTATATAATTCAAACTACCCCACAAAGGCATACCATTTCTTAAAGAAGACATCCCAGGGTATTTCAAAAGGCATATTTTGAACCTTAGTGTGGGATCATTTTTCCGCTAGCTTGTACCAGGTGTGGTGGTAATAAGCGTTTTTTCTGCCTTTTTGACACACAAAGTGAGTTTGCACAGTATATTTTGCAAACCTTATGTGTACCACCACTCTATAATACTTTTTATGTTGCTCAGCTATGTCGGCTGAGTACAAAAATACCCCCGTATGTACCTTTGCCAGGTATATGTGGACATCGGAGGGGCACATTTGGGACACAGCCATTCAATTTTTTTTCAAACTTTAAATTTTTACGCTGTGCCCATGTCCCATTTTAGAGTATTTTACCAGGCTATATAATCCAAATACCCCATAAAGCCATACCATTTCTTAAAGAAGACATCCCAGGGTATTTCAAAAGGCATATTTTGAACCTTAGCGTGGGATCATTTTTCCGCTAGCTTGTACCAGGTGTAGTGGTAATGAGCGTTATTAAATGTATTTTTTTACTTTTTAAAACTTTTTTACTTTTTAAAACTATTTTTTAAACTTTTGTTTTGCTTATTCATTTTTTTAAAGTTTCCTAAACTTTCGTAAAACTTTTTTTTACAGATTTAACATTTTTCTAAGCTTTTTCTTTTACCGTTAACCCCTAACTAGCAGTAAGCAGCACTAACAGTAAATTCCCCATTTTCCCATAACTCCCACCGACCCCAGCAAGCAGAATATTTTATTATACAATATTTAAATTAGTTAATTAAATTAATTTAACCCCTGAGGGTTAAAAAATAAATAAAAGTTAATCGTCAGGGGTTAAAAAAAAATTAGATCACAGTATAATACTGTGATCTGTATTTTGATCACTGTAGGCAGTGATAGACTGGCAGGGAAGGGGTTAATTTTTATTTGGACTGGGTAAAGGGTTTATTTTTTACTTAAACGTTATTAAAACTTTTTTTAACTTAATTTTTAAACTTTTTAAAGCTTATTTTAAAACTTTTTTTAACGTTAACCCCTAGTTAGCCTAACACTAAATCCCCCAATTCCCCACTAACTTCCACCCTCCCCAGCTAGCTAAATTTATAATTTAAAAATATTTAAATTAATTAATAAAATAAATGTAACCCCTGAGGGTTAAAAAAAAAAAGAATTAACCCTCAGGGGTTAAAAAAAAAAATCAGATCATATTAAAATGTAATCCCTGCCAATTGATCACTGTAGTCAGTGATCAATTGGCAGGGAAGGGGTTAATTTTTTATTAAAATGGTAAAGGGGGGGTAAAGGGGGGTGGGATTTTAAATAAACTTTATTTTTTTTTCCACCAGGGGGCAGGATCAGCACTGATCCGTCTCCCTGCACTTCACACTGAACCCGGAAGTGCAGGGAGGCGGAAGGTAAGTATACAGAGCACATGTGCCCGCTCTGGCATGCTGTCAGAGCGGGCACATGTACTGGGACAGCCCGATCCGGTGCTCCCGGTCTGCCTCTAATACAGAGGCAGACCGGTGCACCATTAACCTCACGATCGCCGCGATTGCGGCGATCTGGGGTTAATTTTACCGCGTGACGGACGAGGTCCGTCATCCGTCGTTAAGGGTATCCCCTGGATGACGGACCTCGTCCGTCACCCGTCGTGAAGGGGTTAATGTGCAACCAATCTACTGGAAGCACTAATAAACAGGACAAATGCAGGAACACTAAAAAATAAATGTTCAACAATGACTGCATAGTTTGAAATAATATTATTGGAGCAAGCCCACAGTGGAACAAAGAATATGCAAGGGGCAACAATGAATCTCAAACTGCTATCACTGACCCAAACCTATATGGGTAGTGTGAACTTGATGATCCATTAGTTGACTCCTTCATGTTTAGTAAGTAATATTAGTTACCCACATGAATTGTGATATACTTGGTTTTAGTTTAGCACCAAATTAGGAATATTAGGAATTAGGAATATACAGAATAAACACAATTTCCCCTATTCTCTGGGTATACTACTTGTTCTGATTAATTAAAAAAAAAAAATCAATATAGTATTCTTCCAATAATATATATGAAGTATTAAATGTGTGGAACACACAAAGGTCAAGATGGTGGTTCCAGATCCACCAGTAAAGGGCTTGTACCCGAAATAAAGTATTAGAAAGTAAGAAGTGGTAGAGTCTCAATAAAATGAGACTCAGGGCTGGTTTTAAACAAAATATAGGAAATGCTTAATACATATTATGACTAAACAATCAGCACTGAGCACTAGTAGAGAAAATTGTCCATTGATATATAGTATATTGTATATATTCCAGGGAGTGCCACAAAATTGATAAAATAAAATATGCTTTATTATGATTCTGCTAAAAGGAAGGGGGCACTATAAATGGAATATCAAAAATAAAAAAATAATACAATATATTGAAAAAATGGACAAAATATATATAGAGGGAGAGACCAAAACCTTAAAGTTGTAATATAATGGCTAGCCTCAAAACAATGAGGTAAAGTAAATAGCCTAAAAACAGGCAGTCAGATGATAACAGGAGGGATATATATATATATATAAACTGTCACTTCACCCATTGTTTGATCTTGAAAAAGACCCTGAGGGGTCGAAACGTCGATTTGAAGATTTGATGTAATCGTTTGTTACATTAAACACAGAAAAATAAGTCCTTTCTGAGTGCTCTGATTATTTTGGATTATATATATAGATAGATGGATAGATAGACACAGTGAATCTACCCTATTGCTCCTAAATGGGACACCTACAAGGGTGTTCTATGCTGTCCCTAATAATATATAACGAGGAAAAAAAAACCCAGTAGAAAATACTTAACAGAGCAGCATATAAGAGGAGAAATATAGATCAGAAGTATAATCCCTGTAGCTCCTAAAGCAAACTCCTTCAATGGTGTTCTATACTATCCCTAAAGGAGAGGAAGGAAATGAAAAGGCTACCTCTGACTGTCTCCCCTCAAATTGAATAAATCAGTGCTGAAAATGAAAATAAAATAAATCAGAATCAAACACCTAGTGCCACCATTGTGAAAAAAAAGTGTGAGCTAAGCATGGACTTTTTTCACAATGGTGGCACCAGGTGTTTGATTTTGATTTATTTTATTTTCATTTTTAGCACTGATTTATTCAATTTTTCATTTCCTTCCTCTCCTTTAGGGATAGTATAGAACACCCTTGAAGGTGTTTGCTTTAGGAGCTACAGGGATTATACTTCTGATCTATATTTCTCCTCTTATATGGTGCCCTGTTAAGTATTTTCTACTGTTTTTTTTTTCTCGTTATATATTATTAGGGACAGAATAGAACACCCTTGTAGGTGTCCCATTTAGGAGCAATAGGGTAGATTCATTGTGTATATATATATATATATATATATATATATATATATATATATATATATATATATATATATATCCCTCCCGTTATCCTCTGACTGCCTGTTTTTTGGCTATTTACTTTACCTCATTGTTTTGAGGCTAGCCATTATATTACAACTTTAAGGTTTTGGTCTCTCCCTCTATAGATGTTTGTCCATTTTTTCGATATATTTTATTATTTTTTTATTTTTGATATTCCATTTATAGTGCCCCCTTCCTTTTAGCAGAATCATAATAAAGTATATTTTATTTTATCAATTTTGTGGGACTCCCTGGAATATATACAATATACTATATATCAATGGACAATTTTCTCTACTAGTGCTCAGTACTGATTGTTTAGTCATAATATGTATTAAGCATTTCCTATATTTTGTTTAAAACCAGCCCTGAGTCTCATTTTATTGAGACTCTACCACCTCTTACTTTCTACTTCTTCTAATAATATCATCAGGTTTTAAAAACAAACTTGGGATACATTTTAAAAAAGTTAAAAAATTCATGTCTGTGAAAATAAAGTACAGGAAATATTCCGTCTTTGCAAAAAATATATATGATAGAGTCCTTTTAAGAGTCCTTTAATTAGTCCTTTAGATTCCTTTGATATTCAAGTAATCCAGATTAACAGCTCATTCCATAGCTCACAGTATATAAAAATGAATCGAAAATAAAAGTATGTTACAAAGTATCTATCTCACTTAATTAAAAGCAAAGATTTAATACTTAAAAAAAATTACTTTATTTGAAACATATTTCATAAAAATATCTTTAGTATATTCATAATATATCAACAATCTATGTCTCTGTTTGGTAATATATATATTTTATAGAATATTAATTAAAGTGCAGACCTCAAGCGAGTTGCTCGGCGTCCTAAGTAATTAGCGTGTTCCTTCTGCACCAAATTAGAGTCAGGATCTTGTGTGGACTGGATACTGGTGATAGGACGCATTTCAAACGCATTTCTCTGGTTCGGTGGCTTTTTCAATGGATATGGACTGACTCGTACATCCTTTATATTTAAAGGCTCTTCAGTTTAGTCAGTGACTCATTATTACAGACATATTTGGAAATGTCAAAATGTACTTTTTTTTTAAATATATACCAAGTTTGTTTTTTAAATCTGATGATATTATTGGAATAATACTATATTGATCTTTTATGAATCAGAACAAGTAGTATACCCAGAGAATAGGAGACATTGTGTTCACCAACATAAATTGTATTAATACATTTGACCATGGAGCTGTACCCCAGATTAGTACAGTCCTTTTGCTGGCTGCATCCTAGATTAGCAAGTTCCCATTGTTCTTTTTTATGTATATGCATGTATGATTTTATTTTCATATGTTTGCCTTTATCGGGAGCATAGAATTTAATAAAATAGAGAGGGAAAAAACAAACAAACAAACAAGTGGAGTCAGTATATGTAGGTCCCAAATGTATGTATTATATACATATTCTAGCTATGTTGACAGAAAATATTTTAAAGAAGAAAAATAATTCCTCATATGTTTGCACAAATACATAACTTGCATAAGGTTAGCTATTGGTTGAGATGCTTAAAAAAACGAAGTTATGCTGTCGGGTTTCACTTGTCATACAATGTAAATTACAGGAATCTAGTGTTTTCTTATTTGCAAATCCATACAAACATGGTATCACAGATGTATGTACAATATACACATAAAACAATGTGGAAATCAAAAGCTATCAGAGTGTGAATGCATATGCTCAGTTTGTCATGAAGACATGAAAATATCAAGTAGCTAGAAGTGTTACTGAGGTTTCATACATATTTCATGTTGTTTATACTTCTGTTTTATACTTCTCTCTGGTGCACATATCACACTGGGGAAATCATCATTAGCTTTTACTGGGATGAGAGAAAATGAAATAGTCACCAATGAAAGCGGAAAAAAGGGGACTCTTTAAGGTGTTTCAATTTCCTTTTATTTTGTTTTTTTTTAGTATTTCACTTCTAAAAATACCATTAATACTTTGTTTTCAAAAACATAACTATAATGTCATTTTTATTAAAGGTATCAGAACTGCGTCAACATCTTAGAAAACGAGGGCTTCCTGTTTCAGGAACTAAGCCTGCATTGTTGGAACGCCTTAGGCCATACCAAATCTCTCGCACTAAGACCATTCCAGCTCCAATTCAAAGTGCAGGCTTTTTAACTCCAGTGATTGAACTACCCTCTTTTACAAATTCATCAACCTGTGAAAAAACTCCAGCCCCTCTGTGTACTTTTCGGACTTTGCCGTCTACTGCCTCTGTTGAGATTTGTCATGAGTCTTCAGACACATCTTGTAGTACCTCAGAAAATTCAGATATTATAGGAGGCACTGAAGACAAGGACACTTCCATGCAGGGAATTGATGAAGACCAAGTGCTTTTAGAGAAGCAGAAGGTAATTGAAAATCTGACTTGGAAATTGCGACAAGAGCAAAAGCAGGCTGAAGATCTACGAGTAGAACTTGAGATGCATAAGCGTTTAAAAAACCGATGCAAAAATGAAAAATATATACCTAGATCAGCTATTAAAATAGAAGTAGATGATACAGCTTTAACATCATCTTGTGCAAAAGTACAGACTGAGGACACTCAATATTTGTACACTTTCAACAATGAAAGGCAAGAACTGCAGCCACCTGTGCAGGAACCATTGTCCTCATCAGATGCTAACAATAGCTACATGGTATGTAAAGAGACTGTACATCATAGATAAACAGTTGTGAACATAACAAATATACTTATATCCTGCATGTTTTATTATTGAAGAAATAGCAATAGTAGAAACAAAAATAAAACTCAAATGTTATAAAATAATGTTTTTTCACCTCCAGCAAGACATCCAAACTTGTTTCTTAGAAGCTCTGGTCCTTTCTAGTACAATGAGCCCCTTTCCTAGTAATTAAACTCATAAATAGGACATTAAGAAAAAAGAGAAATGTTTTATCTACAGAGCTACTCAAACTGGGAACTAAATATGCAGAAACACACAAGTAGATTAGGGAGAATATCAGATTAAAGGCAGCAACCACAACAAAGGGAATCCCTATTACCCTTTGAAAGAATAGAAGTGTACAAAAGTCAATATGGGCTGCGTCACAAAGGTTAAAATAACATAAAAATTTCCAGAAATACAACAAAAAAGAAAATAAAGGACCCTGTAATTCACACCAAATGGTGTCTTTGCAGTACATTCAAAGGTGAGAAGTGGGTTCTTATAACTTCGGAGTAGTGTCCGTGATCAGTCTCTCCAGTATCCAGTCACTATTGGGTCTTTTCCTACTTCCTCTCTCCCTTTTTATTTTTGCATATCAGGGAAACAGCAAAAATATTTGTGTTTCCCCATAAAATTATAGAAACGTCAGTACTGTGAATCATTCTCAGATAAATATATAAAAAGGGAGAGAGGAAGTAGGAAAAGGCCCAATAGTGCAACTTTGTATCGTATGATGTAGTTATAATAAAAACAATAATATTACACTCACATTCTTATGAGCTATGACCAGCTCTAGCATCAAACGTCTGTAGTGGTACAATCCCCTTTTTGGGATATAATGTGAGTGTCCTCAGTCTTAGGAGCTTCAAATGACTGCTGGAGCTCAAACGACAGTAAAAGGTGGGGAAGCGACAACAGTGCTCTAAGTAGATAAAACCAAGATATCAAGAAATATAATTAAATATATACTCACAAAGTATAGAGCAGGCCAGCTGCTCTATCGAATCAGCTTTGGTGGTATGATCCCCACCTCAGATTTCTTTGGAGTAATGGTAAAAAGCCAGGTATGATAAAAATAAAAATCCAATCCTTTACTCCATTTGATGAAGCCTTAGGCAAAACACATTATTGGATTTTTTATTGACTTTTGTATTTTAAATAAAGGAATTTTTTGGGACAATACACCAAAGTTTGTGCCAAATTCCTTTTACCATTTTTTTTTTTATTATACCTGGCTTCTTACCATTACTCCAAAGAAATCCGAGGTGGGGATCATACCACCAAAGCTGATTCCCTAGAGCAGTCGTAGCTCATAAGAATGTGAGTGTAATATTATTCTTATTATAACTACATTATACGATACAAAGTTGCACTATTGGGTCTTTTCCTAATTCCTCTCTCTCTATATATATGTGACTGGATACTAGAGACTGATCCTGGACACTAATCCGAAGTTATTAGAACCCACTTCTCACCTTTGAACATACTGCAAAGACACCATTTGGTGTGAATTACAAGGTCCTTTATTTTATTTTTTGTTGTATTTCTGGACATTTTTATGTCATTTTAACCTTTGTGGCGCAGCCCATATTGACTTTTATCAAACTAGGAACTGTCAACAATTGACCAGATAAAAAGAAATACTAGGTTAAAATGGTTATTTTTTTTAATCTTTAATTTGATTATATTTCTAACACTACTCTTTTGTCCTAAAATTAAAAAATTCCTAAAATTCCCAGTTTAGTGAATAATGATAACAGGGGTTATGTATCATCTTTAAACAGTAATGTTAATTGCAGGTTTTCTGTACACCTTCCTGTGACTTAATTGAGCAGGATTTTGAGCTTCCTATGCAGATCACAGCAAGTCCAGAAAGCCCTGTACAGAAGCCTCGGTCTTTTGAAGAAGAACTTCAGGAGGCCATTCAGAAAGCTCAGGTACAGAGAATGCAAAATAGTTTCATGTACCTAATAGTCTAAATTCCTGGCATGATTTTAAAATTAATTTAATCTTTGTCAACAGATGGCTCTCTGTCAGTCTATTGAAGAAATTTTGGAAGATGAACCACTAATGCGCCCAGGTAATCAACATAATCTTGAATCTCCAACTCTTGCAAACTGCAAGATGTTGTGTAGAAATAAGAGTTGCTGCAGTATAACAATAATTGGCCATCTTTTCTTTTTTTGTGTGGATTTTCTTATTTTTTTCAACATTTTGGAGGCAAAAGAGCACCTGAAACAAGGTTAAAACGTCTTAATGCCTCTTTTACCTGTGTACATCAGCAGTGGTTATCTATAGTCTCTTGGTGTTTTTCTCGTCCCCTGCTTCTTGGTTCACACATAGTTGACATTATTCACAATTAGCGCCTATTGTCTGTTCACACTGCAATTTGAATGTTCCTGCTTGGGGACACTTCCTCAATGATGCCACAATGCTGGGTTCATTGCCAGCACATGAAGAGTGTGAAATTGTCAGTCACTCGGACACTATAGTGTTCAAAATGCAGGTTTATTCTGTTAACTCCAACTATTGCTTCTATTTTCTACTGACATCAGATATAGCGTAAAAAGGTTTTTTATTGTATTATTTATTTAATTTTAAAATATTGTACCAGAAAACTGAACATATGGCAATCAGGAACCAATTATATTCTGTTCGGTTGCTATGTATCTATTTCAAACAAACTCTAAATACTGTCTTCCACTTCTTCTTTAAACCACATTAAAATATACATATATATATATATATGTGTTTGTATATATGTATATATATGAAAAAAGTATTTTACAGACAAACGTCAACTGGAACGTTGCGTGAATTTGTAATTGCTCAATAAAGCAACAGATGAAATTTACTTTGAAAGACTCCTGAGTGCTCTCTACTGGTATCGTATATCTATATATATATATATATATTTTTTTTTATTTTTATTTTTTTTTTTATCTTTTTCAGATGAATTAATGCATGTAGAACCCAACATAATGGAAAATTTTAAATTGGATAAGGAACACCAACCTGCACCATCACCTGCATCACAAAATGGGAATTTTTCAAAGCCACTGCCGTGCTGTAATGATGCACCTCCTCAAATGCCAACACTACCCAATTCAGGAATCCTGGAATTTCCTGTTCCTGGTCACTATGACTTCCTTTCTGGTCAGGACAGCCTTTCTGTTATCTTTAATCCTGATCAAATTGAGATGCCACCTTCCCCACAACAAGGAGAAGATATGTCTCGATCTCCCAACACCTCATCTCGAGTTCCCTTTGATCCAGCAGAGTGGCTGGAAGCACTGACATCGGGATCCACTTCCAACTATGGACCCAGTAGTCCAAATGGCTCTAGCATATTCTCCACTGACATTTTTGAATCACCTGATTTAAGTATTACTAGAATGATTGATTTAATGGTAGAGCAGTGGTAAACTGTAGCAGATAGTAATATAGGAAAATGGACACAAATTAGTTATATAATCACTAATTAAGCAGTACTTAACAAAGAAAATTATCTTTGTAATTGTAGCTTTTGCTAGATTTGTAAGGCAGGCTGGGATGTACTCCCAAAATCCAGCATATATTTGACATAAGAATTTACCTGAATTAACCACAGTCAATTTGTTAGACATTATCCTGGTTAATACAAAATGGAATTGGTTAACATTCAAATGTATTCAGTTCTGCTCATTGATACATTCTCATTTCTCTTGAAAAATACATACAAACAATGCATAGCTATTATAATTTTAACTTGAATTGACCATCAAATTAATTAACTTTGAAATACAATGTAATGAGGGTCTTGAATTCATGAGGTGCACTTTAAATACATGGTGATAAGGTGAAAAACATCACAATAATATTTTATTTTGTAAAATGTTAAAAAAGATAAACTAAATTTCATAAACCACTAAATATTCTATAATTTATAAAGAAACACTTCAAAATACTGTTTTGAAAAATATGAATTTCCTGCACTAATATTTATATTTGTTCCAAAAAAAAAATAAACAAAAAGATGAGTCAATTTATGTTTCAGGTCATGTTACACACTTCTGCTAGATTTGTAATTGAAATATATTGTATGATACACACTGTTCTTGTCTAGCATTACAACTCACATTAGCATTAGTATTGTAAATACAGAAATATAGTAAATGCATATCAGGGAAACAGCAAAAATATTTGTGTTTTCCCATAAAATTATTGAAAAGTCAGTACTGTGAATCATTCTCAGATAAACAATTTCTTATTTTGTTGTAGTTGAATTCATGATACTACTTTCATTCATTTATATATTCATATTTATGTACTGACCATAGCAATGTACTGATTTACCCCAAGTTGGTACATAGAGAAAAAAAAATCACATAAGAATGTCAGCATTAAACAAAATATTAATTCTCCTCAAAAGACAACAGTCCCATAAAAATCACTTTTGACACTTTTAAGTAAAGCTATATTTGTGGTCGTATACAATACGCAGAGTTATAGTAATGGGGGTGTAAGTTGGTTGTGGTGTGTACCAACATTAGGGTAGGCATGTAAAAGAGGGCCCACCAAGATGAATGGCTTAATAAAGGGAGTGGTGGGTGGGTTGAACAGGCAGTCTCAGCCCAGAGGAAGGGGAGGTCTGTGTATTTATAGGCCGGAACCGAAGTTCTGGTGGGCATGTAAAAGAGGTCAAAAAGTTTAACAGTTTAACACTGAATACGTGTTGTAGCGGAGTGCAATATTAAAATCCACGATCTCCGCTGGTATAACAGGTACATCCACAGTCAGCGCTGAAAAGTAAGGCAGTATTCCCAATCCTCCCAATAACCGGACGAAACACAGTATGGGCAGGGCTGGATTAAGAGCCCAGTGGGCTTGGTGCTGACAATTATGATGGGGCTTAATTACAGAATCTTATCGACGAAAAACACTAAAACAGTCATACCTCCTAAGCGTCATGTATCTGATGGAGTTGGTGTTGGAGGGAAACTCAAAGGATGCAGCTATAAGAAAACACATACCCATGGCTAATCTCTTTATCTAATTTATGCTTTCATCTTTCAAGTAAACCCATACCAACAGCAGTGTCCAGTGAAGCAGGAAGCCAATGGGCGGGGTAAAAGAGTAGGCCACTGATGCAAATCACATGAACAAAACTGCCAGAAGGGGCGAACATGCCCAAAAAGGGGGTATCTCTGTCCAAAAAATTAGGCCAGCCTGGCATCAGTGTCCCTATGCATCACAGTGTCAGTGTCCCCATGTCACCCAGTCCCCTAGTCTCCCAGTGTCTGTGTCCCCATTTCTCCCAGTGTCCCCATGTCTCAGTGTGTCCCATGTCACTAGGATACATGGGGACACAGAGACACGGGGACACTTGGAGACATGGGGGCACTTGTGGATACAGACATGGGGACACTGAGAGACATGGAGACATGGGGACACAGACATTTGGGGACACTGTGAGAAATGGGGTCTTAGACACTAGGGACACAGAGATATGGGGACACAGACACTGGGAGACATGGGGACACAGACACTAGGGACACTGGCTGGGAGACATAGGGACACTGGGAGACATGGGGACACAGACACTGGCTGGGAGACATGTGGACACAGACATATGGGGACACTGGGAGCCATGGGGATACTAGCTGGGAGGCATTTGGATACTGGCTGGGAGGCATGGGGACACTGAGACACTAGGGACACTGGCTGGGAGGCATGGGGACACTGAGACACTAGGGACACTGGCTGGGAGGCATGGGGACACTGGGAGACATGTGTCCCAATGTGTCTACCTATGTCTCACAGCGCCCCCATGTGTCTATGTCCCCATGTCTCACAGTGTCCCCTAGTGTCTCAGTGTCCCCATGTGTCTCAGTGTCCCCACGTCTCCCAGAGTCCCCTAGTGTCTCAGTGAACCCATGTCTCCCTGATACCTTTCCCCTCATCCCTCACTTCCTTGAGCTGTAGTCTGTCTCTGCAGGCTGGGAGCTGTTGTCTGAACTCTCTGACTGTGCTGTGTAGCTGCTCCCCTGTGGATCAGTGAGTAGAGTGAGGCATGGAGGGATATGCTGTAACTTCCTATCCCTGCCTTTCTCCATACACAGTGACACCTACTGGCCGTTGCTGGTATTGTAGAGTAATCTCAGTTTATACTGAGAAACATATTTGCATTTGTATTGCCGGAAATACTGCAATACCAGCACGGCCAGGCAGCCTCAAATACAGGCTGTGCCTTAAAATATCAGTCAGGAGGAAAACCTAAGAGTAGTGTGTAAAAAAAAAAAAAAAAAAAAAAGTAATTTTTTTTTTTAAATGGGCCTATTCCATGGGCCTGGGCCTGCAGCTCCATCAGCCCCTATGTTAATCCGGCCCTGAGTATGGGAGTCAACTAACTGGCTTTATTCACAACGTGCATATTTATACAGTTCCCCATGCAAGGGGTTTCCATACAGTGGTTTCAGGGGATTTCTCCCATCATGCAGCATAATTCTCCCAACAGGCTTTGCTGCACGAGAGGGATACTCCCACTAAAATGGACGATTAAGTGGATTATCCCCTCGTGCAGTAGAACTGACAATTTACACTAAAATACGGTTTTAACGTTCTATTCGGTAGATTATCATGACCGAACATTCGGCAGATAGCTGGAGTCTGAGCGCATCTTTTGGGAGAATACCGCTCAGCTCCCAGCTGAACTGACCGAACGCCGCATGAAATACACTTAGCCATCGAGTTCGGTTTAAAACTACCGAACACCGATGGGGAACAGAATGTGCTGAGAGCGGAACTCCCGAACGCTCTGGAAGTCCAGCGGTGTTCGTATCATCGAGTAACCGTTTTTAGTTCCAGGCACTCGACGACCGAACACCGCTGGAGAAACAAAGGATCCAAGATGGCCGACCGCCGCATGGTCGGTAGCCGAACGACGGCCACCTAGGAGAGCCTTTAATTACCGATTGCAACATTGTTGCAAACGGTTAATGAGCGCCACACACCTCTGAGTGTGTGGTCCACCTGGGGAGCCCGTTTTCGTTTGGCGAACGGCCCAGATAGCCGCGATTCGTCAAACTAAGTGTTTGCAGGCTGGTAGCTTAGGGCTGCCAGCATGCGAACGGCCATAGTAAAACACATACATAATACAATATACACAGTCCCCCTGTACAGCCTATGGACAACCTTGGTACAGCACAGTTCAGAAGTGGCTAGGTTTGCCACACGTGTTGACATTACATAACCAATACTTAGATGCATGTCTCAATTCCCTCTCAGGTTGAGGGATATACATGGCATATGCAGATGACTCTACTGTCCTAGCCGTTAGATATGTACTGATATATTACTAGAGGTAGTAGGTAGAGTTGAGCGAACCTGAACTGTGAAGTTCGGGTTCGTACCGAACATTACGATTTTTGGACCTCGAACCAGAAACCGGACATTTCAGTAACAGTTCGGGTTCGGTGTTCGGCGATTTAATGGCACGTTTTGAAAAGCTGCAGGGCAGCCAATCAACAAGCATTTGACTTGTGTGCCCTTAGAAGCCATCACAGCCATGCCTACTAATGGCATGGCTGTGATTGGCCAGTGCAGCATGTGACCCAGCCTCTACATAAGCTGGAGTCACATGAGCTCTTATAAGTGTAGGGAGAGGATGCTGCAGCTGTGAGGGACAGATTAGGAAAGAATGCTGGTGTTGAATCTGCAAACTACAGCGATTATTTTTGTGGTTGCTGTACTAAATTTTTCTACCCTGCCCTGAGCCCAGTGCCACAGAGAAATCAGTCTGTTTGTTAGGTGGGCATTTTTGCAAGTGCAGTGCACTTACAACTGCATGTGTGCCAGGCACATTACTTTAATCCTGTTCTGGTAGCTCAGTGGGCAACATCTAGGCATTTTTAAATACTGCAGCCACTGCAGACTCCGCAACCGCCATAGCTTGACTGGAGTCTCGCCGTCTTCCTTCCACCCTAGATCAGTTTCTGTCCTCCGTGTGGGAAAAAAAACATTTCCTTCCACCCTCCAAGGAGAGTGAAACAGGAACAGCTCTTAAAAGAGCTAAGTGATTAAGGCTCAAGGGAGTATGCAGAGCATAGCAATCCCCAGTGTGAGTATAGCTGTCCCCTCCAATTACGAGACAAGACTACGTGTTGAGGGTCAATAAGAACTGTCTAAAACTTTATTTTCCTTGGGACTAGCCCATATGGTCATTACATTAACATTGTTGTGAAAACTCAATAAAATTACAAACAGTCAAATCATAGCAGGCAACATACAGTGACTTATTATAACACAATGGCATATTTTAAAAGAGGTGGGGGAAGACAATATTAAGAAAATATCTCACATGCCTGCAGAATTAGCAATATGCAAATCTACCTGAATATGCAAATGAACCAGTATTGCTATTCAGGTAGTGCATATTGCTGTTGCTACCAACAGAGGGCACTAGACAAGCTCCATAGCCAAATCCACCTAGTTGGTAGCAAACCTCAGCAGTACAGAAGAGCAGGCAATACATCCCAGGGGGCATAGTCACATGACAGAAGGCTGGCAATCAGTCTTCTCCAATGCCCAGTGGCGAGGCTGGTTCTGCCACAACCACCTTCTCATCCGGTTAGCATAACACCTTCACCACCAACTTCAGCACCGCCAGGGGGAAACGACAGCAGGCTGTTTTAAAACTCATATGTTTGGGGGGGAAAACCCCACACCGCGCATGAACTGTGGACGGGCATGGAACAACAGACCGATGAGTGGTTGTTGCCACTGAGCCTCAAGCCTGGCCTGGTGGTCTGTGATAATGGACGAAATCTCGTAGTAGCTCTGGGCCTAGCCGGTTTGACGCACATACCTTGCCTGGCGCATGTGCTGAATTTGGTGGTTCAGAAATTTCTGAAAAACTACCCAGATATATCTGAGCTGCTGCAGAAAGTGCGGGCAGTCTGTGCGCGCTTTCGGCGTTCTGACCCTACTGCTGCTCGCCTGTCTGCGCTGCAGCATAACTTCGGCCTTCCCGCTCACCATCTCATATGCGACATATCCACCTTGCACATGCTGGAGAGACTGTGTGAGCAGCAGCAGGCGATAGTGGAGTTTAAGCTGCAGCACGCACAGGTCAGTCGCTCTGCACCAGACTTGCCCTCCAATAGATCCTCGTTAAAGGATTTAAAGTGTACGCATTCCAATTACAGGGCCTCGAAAGAGTCCTGTATTGCTATTTTTCATCACTACCTCCCGCGTCGGGAGTGAATAATTTGCGCGCCTGCTGCCTTCCTTGGATGTGGTAGCCGTTTCTCAGGCTCCCTCTCCGGAATCGAACCCTGATTCCCCGTTACCCATGGTCACCATGGTAGGCGCAGAAAGTACCATTGAAAGTTGATAGGGCAGACATCCGAATGCGTCGTCGCCGTCACGGGGACGTGCGGTCGCCCGAGGTTATCTTAAGTCACCAAAGTGCCTGCGCAACGACTGCCGAGTTGCCCACATTCTATCTTGTGCTGATTACTGGGTGGCCACCCTGCTGAATCCCCATTACAAGGACAACGTGCCACCCTTAATTCCCTCACTGAAGCATGAACGGAAGATGTGCAACTACAAGCACACGCTGGTAGGCGCGCTGCTGAGGGCATTCCCAACTGACTCCGGGGGCTCAGTGGAAGCACAAGGTGAAGGCAGAGGAAGAGGAAGAGGTCGCCAATGCATCTGGGGCACTGCCATCACCTCAGAAGGAAAAGCTTTGTCAGCACGCCACAACAACCAGCACCACCATCTGATATGGAACGTCTTAGCAGTAGGCAGCATTTCAGCAACATGGTGGAACAGTACGTGTGCTCACGCCTACACGTACTGACTGATGGGTCTGCCCCATTCAACTTCTGGGTCTCCAAACTGGGCACATGACCTGAGCTTGCCCTTTATGCCTTGGAGGCCTTGTGCAGAATAGACATTTATACCGGCCTCACCCAGCCATTGTTATACTCAAGTGCACTTATTCTTTGTTTTCTTTTTTTATATGTCCCAATATTTTGGGGGCTACCCCAATTGTTTGCAGGGCACTTGTCCTACTCTTACCCTCATTGTACATCCTTTTGCAGCCCTCTAGCTCTTTCTAGGACTTTTTTAGAGCCATTTTAGTGCCCAAAAGTGTGGGTCCCCATTGACTTCAATGGGGTTGCGGTTACGGGTCAAGTTCGGGTCAAGTTCGAGGCCGAACTCAAACTTTTTGCCGATGTTCGGCCGAAACCAGTGAACCCAAACATCCAGGTGTCTGCTCAACTCTAGCAGTAGGAGCATTCTTTTAGAATGACCTGAAAATGTTAACGGTTGTATTCAAGTAACTTTAAAGTGTTGTGTTAGTTAAAGGTTGAGGTGGCAAAAAATATGTGAACACCGCCATGGAATCAATCAAATGAGTATGGTTTGATAATTTCAGATTCGGTAGGGACTTTATTGAAAATGCCCAGAGCCTAGTGCATGAACAGGTAGAATTGGCACAGAGAGTTGCATGTGTCAGCAATTAAACCCTGGAATGTAGGGGTTTTGTAGGTTATTTTGGCCACCGTAGGGAGAGTTCTGAAGAATACGAAAACAGTAATTTTACTTACCGTAAATTCTATTTTCCTTAGTACAGTGGCAGTACTGCAAACAAGTGGATAGTCACCTCCTTAAGTGGACAAGAAGCTCTGCAAATAAGAATATTTAAATTAATTCCCTCCTCCCTGCCTTTAAAAGGTCATACCTTCAAGACATCCCCAGTTATCCAAATGACCATACGGAGACCAATCAACTGCAAAATTAATTTATTCTCCAATGGGAGGGAAACATGCAGTACTGCCACTCTACTAAGGAAAATAGAATTTACTGTAAGTAAAATTACTGTTTATCCTGTCGTGAGTGGCAGTACTGCAAACAAGTGGGATATAGCAAGATCAATTAACAAAAATATTTTAGTATGCATTGCAAATCAGATTCCTTATACACTGGCCAATATATATGCCCCAAATTATTCAACTATGGATTTCATATCCAATTTCTGGGAAAGGGTTGATCAAATAAAACAGGGATCATATATTTGAATGGGTAATTTTAACTGTGTTATGGATGCAATTATGATTAAACAATCTCATACAGTAAAGGTACAAGATAGAAACTCAATTTATCAAGCGACATGATTCAGAACCTTGATTCAAAGTAACACACTTTGGATACCTGTCATATATATCACCCCAATGAAAGTGACTATAGATGCTTCTCAAAATCCCATCTAACCTATTGACTATATCCTAATGGACTTTGAAACAACAGAAAGAGTAAAAAAAAAAAAAAAAACTCAAATTATAGAAATTCCATGGTCATACCATAATATGTTATTCGCAATTTTTAAAGACCATTTTACCAGAAAAGACCTGAGTGGAAATTAAGGGAATTTTATTTGGAAATTCATTCAAATAGAGAACACATTAGAGATCTGTTAATACTCTATGTGGCAAAACCAACCTCACCACTGTGAACTGGAGAAGCCTGGTTGCCCGCCTCTTGCCTTTGGACTATGGATCCGACTTTATATGTGAATGTGTTAACCCAGATAGCTATGCCATGGAGCCCATTTGTGTAGTTAAAGACTTCGGCTCCATGGCAATTGAACTGTGTGAATAGGATCTGAGCGCTATTCGGTAGTTTTGTGCGCTCAGATCCCAGCTATCTGGGGATATGTGACATGTCTGTGTTTTATGTATAAAATGTGACTTTGTGTATTTTATAGTATTTTAATGCTTTGTGCTCACCATGTTCATAATGGGGTCTTGTCTCTGTCCTGGGAGATAATTGAATTACTTCTCAATTATCTCCAGGATAGAAGATTCTGAAACCGGTCTGGGCCAGATAGCCATGTGCCAGCCAGGGCCCAAAAAATAATTTACTAACTTCTGAACCCCTGGTCTGATGCATGCCATTTTTTTGATATGTTGTTCCCCTGAATGGGTTGATTGTGAATTGGATGTATGGTTTTAGAGTTATGAAAGTTGGGTAAAAAGCATGTTTTATCTGTATGTGTAATTGAGTTTCCTCTCAGGATAAGGGGAGGGAATATGTGGGATGTAACTGTGATGTGATTGGTTGTTTTATACCTCCCTGTGGGCAGTCCTTTATTTGAAAAGACTGTAATAAAAACCAGGCTGGGTGTGCCAGCACCTCAGATTCTGCTTGACCCTCAAACCGAAGTGTCGTCTCGTTTTTGGGGGAATTGGATTGTATGCTGATTGCCAGGAGTGTAAGCGGATTGTATGCTTTTCCTGTTCAGCTATTCCAGGGTTCGTGTGTTTCCAGTTCAGGAGATTGGGGAATTCAAGTGTGTGCAGTTCGGGAGTTGGAAGATTCGTACAGTTTGCTGTTCGGGAGATTGGTGCTTGCAGTAGCTGCTTGTCTATCTGGAAGTGGATTATCGCCTAAACGGTTTTTATCCTGTTGTGAGCGAAACGGTCCGTTACACTCTACTTTAAGGAAAATAATATTTCTGACCTTTCTCCAGCAATAGTATGGGCAGCATTTAAATGGGTCATAAGTAGAGGTGAGCAGGCACCTGGATGTTGGGGTTCAGCGGGTTCGGCTTAACTTCGAAAAAAAGTTAGAATTTGACCCCAAACCCGAACCCCATTGAAGTCAATTGGAACCCAGACTTTTTGGCACATAAATGCCATTAAAAAAGTCATGGAAAGGGCTAGAGGGCTGCAAAATAGCACTAGATGGAATCTTTGAATTTAGCTTTGGAAGAACATAAATCAAAATCTAAAGCATGGCTGTCAGGAGGATCACCAGAATTATCCATTTGAGAGAGGGTTGGAGTGCAGGGTATTCTCTTTCATTGTTCAAACTGAGCTCAACTCCTGATGCATGGAGAAAAGGCCGTCACAAGCCTCTGCTATTGTGTACATCGTTTATACTAAGTGACCAATAGGTTGAGGAGGCGGTGACCGTGGCGGTGTTGGTGGAAGCAGCAGTGGAGGAGGAGGTGGTAGCCAACAATGTATGTATATATTTTTTTTTCTTTAATTGGGGTAGCCCCCAAAATATAGGGACATAAAAAAAGAAACATTTGCGGCCTGCGGTGCATTTCTTGAAGTCCAATAACGCCATCAGGTTTTAAAAACTGTCCATCTTTACCAGACAGAATGACAGCATTTCAGATACCAGGAATTTTGAAATGCTGGCAGTCAGGGCCAGGGTTCGCGGATGGCTAGGGGGGTACTTCCTCTTTCTCCCCAGTGTTTGGGAGATGGACAGCTGAATGCCTCCATGGAACAGTGTGGAGATGCTGGACAATTGTGTACCTGGCCTATGCTGGTGCAGGAACCCACCCTCCAAGCCACTAGTGAATGACTGAACTGATAACCGTGGAAATTACCTCTCTTCGTCTTCCTCCTCTTCCTCCTGTGCCACATCCTCTTCCATCATCACCCGAAGCGTTTTTTTAAGGGGACATAGAAGCGGGATAGTAAGGCTGAGAACGGCGTCATCAGCACTGGCTATGTTGGTGAAGTACTCGAAACAGCGCAACATAGCACACAGGTCTCGCATGGAGGGCCACTCATTGGTGGTGCGGTTCTATTTGACTCTCAGATATGAAGTGCACCGCAGGCCGCAAATGTACTATTTAGCACCCAAAACAATTTGAATTTTTAAAAGTTCGCTGTAAGCACAGTGTTTGACAGTTCTATTTGACTCTCAGATATTAAAAGACCCAAACCATCCATCCCTGCAACATGAAGGCCATTTAATTTTGAACACTGCTGCTTTAAAAGACCCAAACCATCCATCCCTACAACATGAAGGCCATTTAATTTTACTTGGCTCTACCCACCCACCCACCCTTCTACCCACCCACCCACCCTTCTAACTATATAGCATGCACCTCCAGCTATTTGGAACCAGCTATTTGGAACCACACCAATCACCTCCCTATTACCTTCACATGTTATCAGCGGCTGCAGTTATACCATTAACCTTCTCTGCCATCACATACAAATTCCTCTGCTACCTCTTGTCTCTTATCCCCATTTCAACCTTTAGATTGTAAGCTCACGGGCAGGGCCGTCTACCTGTTGTATTGGTCTGTTCTTAATGTGTTTGTCTTTTTCCCAATTGTACAGCGCTGCATGTTTTTGTTGGTGCTTTATAAATGCCAGTAATAATAATAATAATAATAATAATAATAATATGAAGTGCACCGAAAACAATTTGAATTTTTTTTTTTTTTTTTTAATTCTTTATTTTTCTTGTGCAAAGATGGACATCAGATTTGCAGAGCCACAACAGCATCCGCGGACATTTTTCATAACATTTCAATAGCGTGGCCGTCTAGACAGCACATTTTTATATTTTTTAACATGAGGAAAGCAGGCATTTAGACATTTATGTTTGATATGTTAGCATGTCAGGTTAAATCTGCATATCACAAAGCTAGTTGCTCTGATGTTTAAACTTATCTAGTGTTACATAT
Source organism: Pelobates fuscus (assembly GCF_036172605.1). Classification (NCBI taxonomy): domain Eukaryota; kingdom Metazoa; phylum Chordata; class Amphibia; order Anura; family Pelobatidae; genus Pelobates; species Pelobates fuscus. The sequence continues at coordinate 59,349,991 of NC_086327.1, forward strand.
TTTAAGATGTCCTATTAAATAGGACTAGTTAATAAAATGATGCATGAATGGTTACAATAAGCACACTGAAAGAGCTATAGCAAGAATGTCAAATTAAAGACTGTGTCGGTACAATTAACTGACATGCCGGGAGCAGTGATACATGAAAGCTTCTTATAAGTGTAGATTATTCCACCCCAGGTGAACCCCTCGATAGCCAGGTGACAGTCAAAGGTTTAGTGCCATGGGACCTGCCGTTAGAGAATGGTAGCAGGGACGAGAACTATGGTACTGCCATGTTAGACTCTGTCCAGGCGCATGGCAGGGTGATAGACTCCATGTAGTGTACCTGCGGTTTAGTCCCGTGTTTGTCACTGGTGGGCGCCATGTCCCTGTAGCTATGCTGGTTGCCGAACTGGACCTCGCCTGTGCGGGCAATCAGTCGTCCGTGGCGATTGGTGCCTGGTCGGTGCTCTGAGGGGATCTACTTGCAGGGCTTCAGCGCAGGGACAACGGCTTTCGCTGAGGGGACTCTTTCCGCAAGGACGCTTGTGTGAGCCTGCGTCTCCGTCTCCTCCGCTCATTCAGAGCCTGTGTGCGGTAGGTGCCGGTCTGGGGTTTGAGGTTGCTGGTCTGGGGATTGAGGCGCTTACCCCTGGTGACGAGCCAGCTCCTACCCGTCAACTGCTTGTGGTGAGTTGGGTGAGGAGAGAGTGCCGGTCTTCCACCTAGCCACGTGGTCTCCGCCATTTTAGTTGCGGCCCTCGGGTGTTGTTTCATCCTGGCTTTATGTGGGGCTGTGGAGTGTGGACCGGGATCACCCCCACCGGCCCAGAGGGGGGGAAAACGGGGCCAGGTCCACCCAGCTTCATATTTCTAGCGTGGCCCCAGTAGGCAGGATAGCGGGGCGGCGGCCGTCCACCCCGCTCACCGCCAGAGTAGGCCCCATCGTGGGCGGCAAGGATCACCTCCCGAGGGACTAAAACAGTATCTGCAAGCCTCGCCTCAGTTCGGGTGTGCCTCCCTGCAATGTGCTGAATCTGTCAGCCGTCAGGTTTTTGCGAAATTCCGAGTTTTGTGCTTTAATCGTGGAAAGAGTGCAGGAGCCGCTCTCTTGTGCGACTGTTCAGCTCGGCGGCCTGGCCCCGCCCCCCTTGAATTTTTAAAAGTGCGCTGTAAGCACAGTGTAACGGATCGCCTGGCACCCCGACTGGGTACCTCCGTTAATGGATGCTCCTAGCGTTTCCTGAGGACTCTAAGCACTGCAGCAGACACCACAATCACCGTATCAGAGAAGCATATGAATCCTCTCAAGCCTCTGAATGCTTTAGACAGTTGAATAGGAACCATACGAATAGGTTTGCACTCCTAGCAGTCAAACTGGAACAGCATACAATAAATCCTCCCCCAATAATGAGACGACACTTCACTTTGAGGGTTAAACAGGAACTCTGGACTGGCTCATCCAGCCTGGCTTTTATTTCCATCTCACACATACAGGCCACACCCAGGGGGAGGCATAAAATAACCAATCCGAGATATGGTACAACCCACACATCCCCTCCCCTTAGCCTGAGAGATAATCCACTTATTATACAGTTTAAAACATAACTTTTACACAATATCTGTAACTTCAAAACCATACATCACATTCACATACAAATCACATATTCAGACTCAGCATACTTTAAACATAAACACTTCCAAAATTCAGGCAAATCCCTCAAGTGGATCAAAAGTTACACGGAAGTCCTTTTATGACCGACCGCAAGCACATTTTCTTGCCCAAAACAGTTCCATAGATTTGGGCTGTGCGGTCGGTCAATTTCTGGCATAAAAAAGTGTGCCTGTACTTCGACTTTGGTCGAAGTGTCGAAGTGGAGTTGATGTTAAGGGTCGGCGGTGTTCGAAGTTAAAATGGCCGCCGCCACGAGGTCCTTTGTCCGATACCGGCCACTTCGACGACTTCGACAACTTCGACAGATTCGACAGCTTCGACAGCTTCGACTGTGTCCGAAGTGCCATATACAAAAGTACCAATCTGTCCCCAAAGTATTTAAAGGGCTAGGGACAGTATTATACAATCCACATGCCCAAAAGTAGTTCTTAAAGGGTCAGTACATTATGGTAGCAGTCCATAAGCCCCAATTCAGTCCCTTAAAGGGCAATATCTCCCAGGGACCATAATCACTGGGCAGGAGGCTAGCAACCAGGCTTTTCCAGTTCTCAGTGGCGAGGTTGGTTCCGCCACATTTCTCCCCTTTACCAAATAGACTAACAGGGTATCTGACCTCCTGCCGGTCAGTGCCCTGGTTAGTCCAGCAACCAACCCACAAAACAGAAACAGCAGTACAGCCCACCCACAATAACTGGTTACTACACCTGGGTAGAGGAGAAATTGGTCCATGTCCAGGTGCCTCACCATGGCTGTGTGGGGGACTGGTAGGCTGCCTTGGTGGGTAGCTAAGTGGGCAGAAACCAGCAGTACTCTGCCCGGATGCCAGCACTACCACGGGAGTAGTCGGGTTGAAGCCTGGTTGCTGGAGACCGACTGTCTCCCCTTTGGCTAAACAGCCCTGTTGTGGGGGGGCAGGACCGACCGTCCCTACCCCCTGTGCTGGAAGTGCAGAGACCACGGTCCCATCTGCACAGGTGTGGGGCTTACAGTCTCCCCCTGGTACATTAAGCTGCCGCTGGGGAGAGGTGGTAACCAGCTCCTCTCCCATTAGAACACTCTGCCGCTGGGGAATGGAGACTGGGCTCTCTATTCCCTGTACATTAATAATCTGCCGCTGGGGAGAGGTGGTAACAATCTCCTCTCCCATACATACTTCCAGTTTCTGCGGAGGGAGACCGACTGTCTCTCCTCCCAACACAGAGTCCTGCTGTTGGGGAAAGGAGGCTGGGCTCTCCATTCCCTGCTGGATACTCTGCCGCTGGGGAATGGAGACTGGGCTCCCAATTCCCTGTACATTAATAATCTGCCGCTGGGGAGAGGTGGTAACAATCTCCTCTCCCATACATACTTCCAGTCTCTGCGGAGGGAGACCGACTGTCTCTCCTCCCAGCACAGAGTCCTGCTGTTGGGGAAAGTGGGCTGGGCTCTCCATTCCCTGCTGGATACTCTGCCGCTGGGGAATGGGGACTGGGCTCCCAATTCCCAACAAATCACACTGCCGCTGGGGAGCGAGGATGGCCCCTTCAGCTCCCTGTAACTTGGGCACAGAGACCACGGTCCCATCTGAGCTGGTGTGGGGCTTACTGTCTCCCCTTGGTGTGCTAAGCTGCCGCTGGAGAGAGGGTATAACAAGCTCCTCTCTCTGAACTGTAACCTGCCGCTGGGGAGCAAGGATGGCCCCTTCAGCTCCCTGTAACTTGGGCACAGAGACCACGGTCCCATCTGTGCTGGTGTGGGGCTTACTGTCTCCCCTTCGTGTGCTAAGCTGCCGCTGGGGAGAGGGGATAACAGGCTCCTCTCCCTGAACCGTAGACTGCCGCTGGGGAGCAAGGACGGCCCCTTCAGCTCCCTGTAGCTTGGCCGCAGAGACCACGGTCCCATCTGCGCTGGTTAGGGGCTTACTATCTCCCCTTGGTGTGCTAAGCTGCCGCTGGGGAGGAAGGACGACACCTTCAGCTGCTTTTTTGTCTGCTAGACCCTGCAGATACGCTGCCGCTACTTTCCTTGTGCTCTGTATGTATTTCTCCTCCGGGGGTTCTGGTCCAAAGAAAGCCAGCAGCATTTTCAACATAGCATCAAACTCCTGTTGACTGTAACTGGGCGCCATGCTTGCCCTGCCGACGTTGCTTCTTTTGTAGATAGGGGCACTGTACGGGCACTAGCGTTGCCCTCCCTTTGTAATCCAAACGAACTGTGTCTCCGAGCTGCTTTACCTCACACTAGGACGCCATCCCACCACTGCTACCAATGTAACGGATCGCCTGGCACCCCGACTGGGTACCTCCGTTAATGGATGCTCCTAGCGTTTCCTGAGGACTCTAAGCACTGCAGCAGACACCACAATCACCGTATCAGAGAAGCATATGAATCCTCTCAAGCCTCTGAATGCTGTAGACAGTTGAATAGGAACCATATGAATAGGTTTGCACTCCTAGCAGTCAAACTGGAACAGCATACAATAAATCCTCCCCCAATAATGAGACGACACTTCACTTTGAGGGTTAAACAGGAACTCTGGACTGGCTCATCCAGCCTGGCTTTTATTTCCATCTCACACATACAGGCCACACCCAGGGGGAGGCATAAAATATCCAATCCGAGATATGGTACAACCCACACATCCCCTCCCCTTAGCCTGAGAGATAATCCACTTATTATACAGTTTAAAACATAACTTTTACACAATATCTGTAACTTCAAAACCATACATCACATTCACATACAAATCACATATTCAGACTCAGCATACTTTAAACATAAACACTTCCAAAATTCAGGCAAATCCCTCCAGTGGATCAAAAGTTACACGGAAGTCCTTTTATGACCGACCGCAGGCACATTTTCTTGCCCAAAACAGTTCCATAGATTTGGGCTGTGCGGTCGGTCAATTTCTGGCATAAAAACGGCTAAGTCCCATTCGAAGTGTGCCTGTACTTCGACTTTGGTCGAAGTGTCGAAGTGGAGTTGATGTTAAGGGTCGGCGGTGTTCGAAGTTAAAATGGCAGCCGCCACGTGGTCCTTTGTCCGATACCGGCCACTTGGACGACTTCGACAGCTTCGACAGCTTCGACAGCTTCGACAGCTTCGACTGTGTCCGAAGTGCCATATACAAAAGTACCAATCTGTCCCCAAAGTATTTAAAGGGCTAGGGACAGTATTATACAATCCACATGCCCAAAAGTAGTTCTTAAAGGGTCAGTACATTATGGTAGCAGTCCATAAGCCCCAATTCAGTCCCTTAAAGGGCAATATCTCCCAGGGACCATAATCACTGGGCAGGAGGCTAGCAACCAGGCTTCTCCAGTTCTCAGTGGCGAGGTTGGTTCCGCCACACACAGTGTTTGACGGTTCTATTTGACTCTCAGATATGAAGTGCACAGCATGATGCAAATGTACTATTTAGCACAAAAGGTGTGATTTTTTAAAGCAACAATGTAACACTAGTATTTAAGGGTATTTAAATAGACTGCAAGAAATGCAGTACGCAAATGTACTATTTAGCAGCAAACAAATTGCAGTATTTAAAAAGGCCTAGATGTTGCCCACTGAGCTTCCAGAACAGGATTAAAGTCATGTGCCTGGTATACATGCAGTTGCAAGTGCTCTGCACTCTCTGTGGCACTGGGCTCAGGGCAGGGTACAGGATTAATAGTTTGAATAATCGCTGTAGTTTGCGGATTCAACACCAGAATTCTTTCCTAAGCTGTCCCTCACAGCTTCAGCATCTTGTCCCTACGCTAATAAGAGCTCATGTGACGTGCGTCACTACGTGACTCTAGCTTATATATAGAGGCTGGGTCACATGCTGCACTGGCCAATCACAGCCATACCATTAGTAGGCATGGTTGTAATGGCTTCTAAGGGCAAATGAGTCTTGTTGATTGGCTGCGCTGCAGCCTTTCAAAACGCACCATTAAATCGCCGAACACCGAACTCAAACACGAACATACACTGAAATGTCCGTGTTCGGGTCCAGGGTCCAAAAAACGTAATGTTCGGGACGAGCCCGAACTTTGCGGTTCGGGTTCGCTCAACTCTAGTCATAAGGGGACACTATATTAAATTAGCATCTCAAAACAACTTAAACAGAGCAAAAAAAAATCTGAATTATATATTGAACTGGAAAAACTATTTCATAACAAATTGAAGATATCAAAAATCTAATCAATGATCAACTAGTAATTAGAAATAATAAAATCTTAGAAAAACTGAAAACAACCTGGTATTATACGGGAAATAGGACTGACAAACTCTTAACTTAAATTAAAAAAAATATATAAATCGAGAATGATCTCAAAAATTGCATATGAGGGAAAGGTATGCTTGTCCCCAGATAAAATTTCTAAATCGTTTAAAAATTATTTTACGATCTATATAACAAAATCATCTAAATCTAATCTAGAAACTGAAATATATTTTCAAAATAAATCTTCAAATAAATTAACTCAAAACTCAAATAGAAATACTCAAACGACCTTTTTCTATTCAAGAAATGTATAAAGGGATTGATCTGTTAGCCCTTAAAAAGGTCCAGGACCAGATGGACTCATAGGCCTCTTTTATAAAACTTATAAAGAGGAATTAGCCCCACATGTACTAGCTACTTTTAACAAGTTGCAGATAACGCCATACTACCTAAAGATTTACAAGAGGAAAATTGTTACCATATTAAAACCAGACAAAAACCCAGAGGATGTCAGGAGTTATAGACCAATTTCTCTCCTTAACGAAAATATAAAGTTATATGCAGCGGTGACAGCGCGCAGGATGAAAACAATTATAAATGACCTGACCTTAATTTAATATTTCAATACTTCAATTTTAAATAATAATCCCACTTTACTTTTCCATTTAGATTTATTTAGATTAACCCACACAAATCTAACTCTATAAATGGAGTCTATATAATAATTTCTACCTTACTGTGTATAAAAAATAGGGGCGGAGCCTGACCGTCAATGGAATCAGACGTGTAATTCCTGAGCTCTCTCTCCCCTGGGAATTAAATCCATATCCATCTGCAATTTTGCCTCAAAATTTTCCTACCCTGTCACCCCCAAACGCACAATTAACCTGATGGGAGGCAACCGAAAAAAATGAGATTCGACCCCCTCAATGGCCACGATATTCAGGCCGTCCCAGGACCAACAACCGCCATCTTTGATCCGCGGCCGCGAGGAACCAGGCCGTAAAGACCGGGAAATATCCTGCTCGGACTCCGAAGACAATGAGGTGTATACCAACCCAGACGCTCCACTAACCAAACGGGATCTCCGCCAACTCCTCCATGAAGCCACAAACGACATCAAGGCCTACACGGCTGCGGAGTTAGAAAAACACCTTACAGGCCTACGCGCCGACATAGATGCCCTTGCTACCCGAACGGGGCAGACTGAAACCCATCTCACAGACATCACTAAAAGAGCACAACTACACGACGACGAACTTACTAAACTCCATGACAAAATCTGGCAATTGGAGGACGGGATGGAAGACCTCAATAACAAACATCCGGCTTAGAGGCCTGCCGGAATCCGTTACCGCAGAATCCCTACACACCACCCTACAAGATCTATTCAGATCAATGCTGCCAGAAGCCTCGGACCACGAGCTAACTATTGAACGGGCCCACAGAGCGCTTCGCCCTCACTAATGTACCCAGCAGCCCCGAGAGACGTGATCCTGAAAATTATGAACTTTGCTACCAAAGAGGTAGGCCTGGCCAGAGCAAAAAACCCCAAATACAAAGGCAACCAATACAATTCTTTCAGGACCTGGCGCCATCAATGCTAAGGAAGCGCAGGGAACTAAAACCGCTCACTATGGCCCTGGTACAGCACGGATGGAAATACATGTGGGGACACCCCTTCAAATTGATCGCAAAAAAAGAAAACCAGACCCACATGCTTTTCCAGACAACCGACATGGTGGATTTCGCAAACTCTCTGGGAATAACGCTGCCATCCGAAACGGACGCCATAGGCCCTGCTCTGCAAGCTCCATCCACCTCGGCTAATCGACGACTCCCACCCCGACAGCAAGCCAGAAAAAGGCCAGCATTGATCCCAAGCGACCAGGAACAACAAACTACCTGAGGGACTGAAAAACAGTATCTGGACTCAACCATGGAACGTCTGTTCCTACATGTTGGTAATTACGGGTCTTATACCCACTGAATGTACCCCCACAAAACCCACCCACCACCCTAGGGCCCGATCATTTCATCAGTGAAGGCCCGCAACCCAATTCATCTGGACCACATAAATGGTCCACCCCACACCCGCTGTTGAGCGGCCGAGTCCCCACAGTCAACACTGGTGTCCCACCCCAAAAATACACCAGGGCCTCCAACTGTCAACCAGAACCCCTTCCCAACCACTGGACGATTACAATGGGCTCCAGTCGTTCCGAACCCAAGCCCACACCACCCCGCTAGTAGCCCATACCCCAAGGCAAAGGCCCCCACCAAAACCACCACAATCCAAAAGCGGACTACCCCACGGGCAACTCAAGGCCTCCAACATTTAAAGGCTTCCCCCCGTGCACAGCCATACCCCAACTAGAATCAGGCCGGGGCGAGCTCCCACGGTGCTGTCAGGCTAGCCCGCCATACAGCTGATCGATTGGGGGGCGCTGTGGGACTTCACCCTCTAATAGACCCACTGCACCCTGAACATACGGGACCCACCTGGAGCCCCGGCTCTCCCCCCAGGTCACAACTTAGGCCTCAACTTTCAACCCCCCCTAAAAAAAACAAGACCAAGGGGAGCTAATAGCTAAAATAAAGGGTGGAAAAACAAAAACGGACCCCCCTGGGCACAAATGTTCTGTTAAAACAGTTAATTATCCAGTTACTATGTTATTTGACTATGCTATTTTAATATTGCTATTAAGTTCCACTGCCCACAGGGGACAAACTAATGCAAATGGAAGCACGAAAAGAAGGGGGAGGTGGGAGGGGAGGTGACAGGAGGAGGACACAAGCATCGACAACTTGATAACGGCCCACCCCCAACGTCCAGACACGCCCGCAATGTACAGAACTCACGCCCCACAACTTGACCACCCCCATCAGGGACCCACGCAGGACGTACACGATCCGGAAGGGAGATCCCCGATAGCACTTAACACCTGACCCGAGGATCTCCCTCCTATGAATCATACAGCACAAGGCGAAATTCCTCCCAATAAGCATCCCGACAACGGACACACAGAGGCGATGACCGGGGGCTAAAGCTGCAAACATGGGCGGTAGGAGGGGGGGAGGAGATGAAAGAGTTCCATGTGTAAAGTAACCATGTGTTCCTATTCCTGCTGACACCCAAGGCACTCGCAGAAAGCCAACTCCGAGAGATGGGAGGAAAAGGCCTCTCGCCACCAGGGCAGCACACACCTCCACCCAGGAACCACAACTACCACAGAAGTGACCCATGTACCTGAACCGACCACCTCGGGACATCAGATACACACACCCAACTCATAAAGGTAACGCAGCACATCACTCTTCCCGCCCACCCCAGCGACATGCGCCTCTCCACAAAAGGCTACCCCCACAGACAACCTACGACCACTGACACCACACACTACCTCGATAAAAATGAATCCAAAGATGCCTACACAAGCAGGGGCCCTGACCACACCCCAGACCCCGACACCCCCCTCTATCCCAGCTCACAACCCACACCCAAAGTAACGCACGGGCCGACAGAAAACATCAGCAACACACCCATCAACACATTGGCCCACGAGACCCAGGCCCGAAACACACAGAACCAACGGGGCCAATATGGCCCCCCACGCTCAAAACATAACCCTGCTTGATCAACACTTACGCACACCCTATACCAAGGAACCCCCGAACCCCCCCCCAGAGGCAAAATCACAACACACCCAAACCACAAACTCCATCTACAACACCTTCCCAGGGGAGTGGGCTTGACACCGACTGGTCCACTTCCCCCACCAACCGGCTCAGACCACAACCTATAAACCCAGACTCACTACACCCCGAAGGACACCTGGCAACCGCCAAGTAAGACCAGGCACAACTCAACAACCTCTCTACCCCCAGCTCCTCTACTTTCCCTCCCCCCCTCTTCCACCAGCCCAGCCTGGAATCCCCCACCCCACCTCGCCCTCCATACTCCCAATCAACCCCCCCCCCACCAAATGGTAACTACACCCACGGACTCGATAGCACAACAACCCACCCCAAACAACAAGACGGGACCACGCAACCCACAACACAACGCACCCAGTAAAAAAAGGCACACTGACGTGCATTTCCATCAACTGCAAAGGCCTGAATAACCCATCTAAACTGCACCGATTCCTACGCTGGGCAAACAGAACGAAGGCCAACATACTCATACTTCAGGAAAGCCACTTTGCCCACAAAAAAAACACTTCCTCTCCTAAGCCGACACTACAACAAGTACTTCACAGCAAACTCTCCAACAGGAAAACAGAACGGGGTAGCAATCATGCTCCGTAAATCATGCCCGCTCCACGTTACACAAACACACCCGGACCCGCAAGGGAGATATATAACAATCACAGGACGCATAGGCCCCCAGCGATACGCATTCACTTCCGTATACGCCCCCAACCAACCGAACAAACTGTTTTGGAATACTATGCAAACCCACTTGAAACTATTCCCGTCACACCATCTAACGGTAGGAGGCGACTTTAACGCTACACTAAACCCAATGCAAGACAGACACCGTGCAGGACCACCCACACGTACTCAACCACCCACAGCGAAAGCAGACAAACTGCTACTGTCCTTCATGACCGACGCCAACCTGCTAGACGTATGGAGAATTAAACACCCGACAACTAAGGACTATACCTTCTATTCGCACCCTCACCACTCCCACTCCAGAATAGATATGTTCCTTACATCCCCATCCCTCGCAGAACACATCAAGACCTCTACAATAGGTTCGATCACGTGGTCTGACCACGCGGACATCACCCTAACGATCGACTTACCTAACATCACACGTCCCTGGACCTGGCGATTAAACCCCACACTCTTACATAACCCGGCCCACATAGAAACCATTCAGCACGAGCTCTCTGAATACTTCACGACAAACGCACCCTCAGTCCAATCCGAAGGAATACTATGGGCAGCACACAAAACAGTAATCAGAGTCACGCTCATAAACCGAGCCTCAGCTCAGAAGAAGCAACACCTCCAAAAACTAGAACACACCCTCCAATGCCTTAGAACACTAGAGACCCAATTTAAGAACGACCCAACCCCAAACGTATTAAAACAAATCACGACCTGCCAGGTAGACCTGAAGGAATTCATGGCGACAGATGCCACTAAAGCCCTACAATGGACCAAACAATTATTTTATGAAAAATCCAACAAAGCCGACACACTGCTAGCCCGTAGACTGCGGCAACGCGTTGCACACAAACACATTGACAAGATCAAATCCCCAGACGGTCAAATTAAAGACCTTCCCAACAAAATAGCGGGAGTTTTCCAAACTTATTTCGCAGACTTATACGACCACAGCCCACAAACGCGCCTTAACCTGAATATTCTCTGCAAATTGACGGACCAATTCTTGACCGCAACCACGCTACCAGCACTCAACCACACAGCAGCAGACCAAATAGCCACCCCAATCACCGAAGAAGAGGTAGCAAAAGCCATCAAAAAGCACAAACCGAATAAATGCCCAGGCCTGGACAGATACACGGGAATATACTACAAAACATTCACAAATACGCTCACCCCACACTTATGCAAACTATTCAACACAATCATGTCCGGAGACCCACTGCCTAAAGACATGCTACAAGCAAATTTTTGCCTCCTTCCAAAACCAAACAAATCACTCCCCGAACCTGGCCACTATCGCCCCATCTCCCTCTTAAATGTGGATATCAAACTATTCACCAAAATTCTAGCCAATCGCCTAAACCCAAACTTAAACAAACTAATTCACCCAGACCAAGTGGGGCTTCATCCCCAACAGACAAGCCTGCGACAACATCAGACGCACCTACGACCTTATATGGGTCGCCACGCACAAAAAAATCCCGACCCTAATACTATCGCTCGACGCCAAAAAAGCGTTCGACCGCCTGCTCTGGCCATTCCTATTCGCAACCCTACACACATTTACCTTCCCACAGCCTTTCCTAAACGCACTCGGATCACTCTACACCTCCCCCACGGCCAGTCTTCTCCTCCCACTAACCCACCCACCCTCATTCACTATTTAGAACGGCACAAGGCAAGGCTGCCCACTATCCCCTATTCTTTTCGCCCTCTCACTGGAACCCCTCCTACAAACTATTAGACAAAACAAAGCTATTGCTGGGCTCAACATCCAAACAGAAGAATACAAAGTCACGCCATATGCAGACGATGTCTTATTGACTATCACAGACCCAATTAACTCATTGCCCCATTACTCCAAACCATACAGGATTATGTGACCATTTCAGGCTACAAATTGAACATAGAAAAAACAGAAACCCTTGCAATCCATATAGACCCACAACAACTCCAAAGCCTGGGGAACACATACCCATTCGATCTCACTAACACGGAAATAAATTATCTAGGGATACACATTCCAAAAGACCTCACACATACATACAAATGCAACTACACCCCGCTACTACAACAAGCAGCTCAGGACCTACAGTCATGGGCCGGTCTATCAATATCATGGCTGGGCAGATTAGCGTCGGTTAAGATGAATCTACTTCCCAGATTCCTCTACCTCTTTCAGGCTCTACCGATACCACTAATGGTTATCGATTTCAAAACCCTACAATCCCAAACCGACCGTTTCATATGGGCCAACAAAAAGCCAGGATCAAAAGAATGACACTTTACGTTCCGAATAGGGCAGGAGGGCTAGGCCTCCCCATTATATACACTACCACCACGCCGCGCAATTAGCTCAAGCATAGCACTTACATGCCCCATATGTCATCAAGAGATGGGTAGACCTGGAACATACCATATTTGGAAGGGACTATATTTGGCTACCCAAACAAACCAGACCACAAATGCCCGTCACCACACCTGTATTAACAAACACCATAAGAATATGGGATAAGATGGCGCACAAAAGCGCATTAACCTTGAATCCCTCGCCCCTCACACCGATCTTACGATGAGGGGCGAGGGATTCAAGGTTAATGCGCTTTTGTGCGCCATCTTATCCCATATTCTTATGGTGTTTGTTAATGCAGGTGTGGTGACGGGCGTTTGTGGTCTGGTTTGTTTGGGTAGCCAAATATAGTCCCTTCCAAATATTCACCCCAGGCATGACACCCCAACACTTCTCTAGGTTCGAGGACAATAACCTCCTACGCTTCTACCAATTCTTCCGAAATGGCACACTCCTGCCCTTCCCCGATCTACCCCAACAGACGCCGCTCACGACCTTTGACCACTTTCGCTATATCCAAATCCGGAGCTTTCTTACTACCTCAACGAACAAAAAAGCAAGCACCACAGCCCTTACCACGTTCGAAAAAACTGCATGACGCTCCCGATCCACAAAGGCCAGATATCCACTCTCTACACACCGATAATAACAACCTTCACAGAGGGCTCTCTCACGTACGTGTTGGCTTGGGAGAGGGACTTAGGGCCACCAGAACACCCCTGCGACTGGAGGGAAATATGGGAAGCAATAGCCTCAGTCTCCATATGCGTAAATCATAAGGAGCAAGCTCACAAGACGCTAATGCGCTGGTATCTCACCCCCCTCCGACTGAAACAAATGGGAGTCTCGACCACTGACCAATGCTGGAAACAGTGCGGGGAAAAAGGCACATACCTCCATGTATGATGGGAGTGCGCACGAATCGCCCCACTGTGGCAGCAAATCACACAACTAATATCCAAAAATACTGCACACCAATATCCCATTAAACCCCTGGACATGGCTCCTCTCCAAACCCCTAGAAAACACAACCAGATAACACAACAACCTGATAGCTAAAATCGCTCTAGCAACAAGGAGGGCCATAGTGGAAGTATGGAGTAGACCTGAAATACCTACACAGCAAACAGTAATACGCAAAATAGAGGAAGCTAGGAAAATGGACAAACTATCCGCATTAATACACGACTCCACCACAGCCTACGACAAAATATGGGAACCGTGGCTCTACGAATTCCCACTACTGCCACCCAGATCTAGTAACGACGAAAGAGGCAACAACCCTGACTCACCCATTAACAGCCAATCCATACCCCGACAATAAAAACCCTACACACAAGAAAATACACAAATCACCTTGACCTTCCCTACCCCCCACACCCTATCCCACCAGAACACCCCCACCACACAGCTAACACACCATAGTACCCCATATCCCCACAAGACCTCGAAACTAGATATACACCCATTATCTACTCAGACGCAGCCCAAAACTGGAATAAACACCAATAGAAATCAGCACTCACCCAGACAAAAACTACTGACATTCGACACAGAACAACGTACGCCCAACATACACTAAATATACTGCAGATGCTAGCACCACTACTCGCACTCCACACATCCCCCCACACCCAACAAAAGAACAACGCTTTAAAAGGTCTATAACAGATTCATTGGTAAATCTGACCATAACAATTCTCAGAGTCTTCAGAATTACTTGATCTATATATTCTATGACATCTTTCCAAATTTTGTGGCTCAATTTATTAAGATATAAATTCAATAACATATTTCTCCAAATTAGGTTGTTTTATATTTTCGGAGATTCCTTTGAATCTAAGGTTGTTGCGACGAGATTGATCCTCTATCTCAACAACCCTAGTTTCCAATCCTTTTAACTTGTTATCTAGGGAATTATTTTGTGTCTCGAGCAGGGAGAAAGCAAAAGCAAAGAAAAGGAGGAAAGGGAATCGATAATCAGTAAACATGTATATTTTTTCCTTCTCGCTTTCTCCCCCTCCCCTTCCCTTCCTTCTTCTGGGAACCCTACCCTCCTCTCTCATTTCCCTCTCTTCCTCTTCTTCTCCTTTAAACTCTTAGTTCTTAATAGTCACTTCTTTTGTCTACTTTTGGTCTTTGAATTAACCTTTCCAGATCATTTTACAAATCTCCTTTATCACTTTCCAGGTTCCATTTTACTGCTTTACTTCCTTGCAACCTTTACACCCCAAAAAATTGTTCAATCTTAACTTAAGTAGCAAATAACATAAAAGGATTTTCAATACACAAAGTCAATATCCGTTATCAAGAAGTTAATTCTTTCTGTCTAGAACTATCTTCTTATTGCGAGTTTTCAGATTAAATGTATTCATTCATATGCATGCAGTCCTTCGGTTTTACCAAACTCAATCTAATGAATGTTACTTGGTATATATTTACAGTATGTATCAATATGTATCAATTTGATCAGGGTATACAATCTGATGCTAGCATTTAGAAACAAAACTGCAGTAGCTTTAGGTAGTCAATGTAGCAGGTAAGCAAACCACAGATTCTCAGTTCTAATTAATTGCTGAGATATGATTTTTACTCCGTTTTACTTATCCGCTTCTAGTAGGAGCTTAATGGAAGCATTGTATTAACAAAGGTACATCTTTTTGGTAGGGTCTAGCTTGTAGAAGCACTAATAGCAGAAAAAGACATGTCACATCCTTTGAAGATCCTCAAAGTAAAAAGGAATATAAATTAAACACCATGATCAAATGTTTTTCTAAATGAGTTATTTACATCTTACAGTGTCCATTCAACTTGTACTATGTAGGGAGAACTAAGTGCCATTTACATATACACATCAATGAACATGTGAGAAGCATTAGAAAGGGGTATGAAAAGCATAATGTGTCCCTCCATTTCAAAATGCTACACAATAGTGATCCTAACCTTTTAAACCTCTTTGCCATTCAAAAAGTGGAGATAAATTGGAGAGGAGAAGATGAAATTAAAAAACTTGGTAAAACCAAAATTAAATGAATATTTTATCTCAACACCCTCAACACTTTTTTTAAATGTTGATTTTGAGTTGTGCCACTTTTTATAAATAATAGTCTAGTTTTATGAATTTTTTTTTTTAATTCTTTATTTTAGTAGTGCATAGAATTGTACAGCATGACATAGGTAGTTAATATGACAAGGTAAGTTGCGTGTACATAATGGGTCATGTGAAGAGGCTTGCACTTTTTTTTTTTTTATAGATCAGTCCAGAAGCATGTCATATAAAGAGTAAAACATTAAACAAGTGTAGGAGCGTGCGCGTATGTCAGGAAGAATGCTTATTTTGTAGTAGAATTGCATGCATGTTGCGAGAAGCGAAAATCAATATAACGTTGCCTGCGCAGAGGCTCAGTGCTGTATAAAACCATAGTTGCATATGTGCCTGCGCAGAGGCTGATTAATGAGTGCGGTGCAGGGTAATAGCATGTGGTCACCTACGCAGAGGCTTATAAAACAGTGAGTGCCCAACAATACAGTATAATTATGCATATATGGTGCCGGATTATACCTCAATAGGTTAAGAGTAAGAAGGCGTTTCCTAATCTGGGCCTGTAAAACCATAATAGGGGAGTCCAGCGTGAGGTCAGTGGCCTCCTGTGAGGTATCTGTGCGGGCTTTCCTCCGCCGTGTCCTCTTGCAGGCTTATGCCTGGGGTGCATATGATTGCTAAGCTGGTCACTCATTGCAGGGTCCCCCAGCTCCCCTGGCGTGACTAGTCCCCTCTGTTCCCCTCCAGGCCTGCTCCGGACGGTCATTTGAGGATTCCACAATGCTGTGGGCACTCAGGGACGTCAGCAGCCCGGCAGACTCCCCCCCCACTGAAAAGTCATCGGGCCCCCGGTCCCCTGCACCTCCCCAGCTGCAGTTACCCGTTTGAGCTCCAGGCCCGTTAGGCCTCACCCCTCTCCGGCCTCTTGCATGTCGCCGGCGCTTGTCCCCCCGGCCACCGGTCCGCCGGGGGGGTCCAGCTTACCCAGTCACCATAGGGCTCACAGAGTCGGGGCCGGGCCTCCCCGGATCACCACCAAATCCAGGAGTTAGGGCTGGCTCTGCACTGACCGTTCTGCCGCCCGGTGGGGTCCGTCTGTGGGATCCGCCATCCCCAGGGGTCCAGGCGTCCCCGCGTGGTTCCCAGTAGCGAGCATGTTCCGCGGCCATCTTGACTCCACGTGGGAAAGGGCTCCGCCATTTGTGGGCTTTCTGCCTCCAGTCTCCGGAGAACTAACTAACCCATGGGCCGAGATCACCCCCGTCGGCCTGAGGGGGGGGAGCGGGGCCGGATCCGGTCCCCCCTCTCTCTCTCTTGTCTGGGCTCGCAGTTTCTGCGTGTAGGCCGCATGGGTTCATCGTGCTCCGGTAGGGCAGGCAGTTCGGTGTCGGTTTGGCAGGTTGTGCTCCTGTGCTTCTCCCTGCTTGGTGCTTACTTCTGCCCCAGCTTCAGGTGTGCTTTTAGTGCTGTGTTTCAGTGTGTTTGAGCGTTTTTTTAGCGATTCGGAGCCGGAGCTGGCATGGATGGCTGCCGCTCAGCTCGGCGGCCCGGCCCCGCCTAGTTTTATGAATTTTAACGATACATGCTGCTATTTTATTTTATTATTACATTTTCATTATTGAATTTGTAATAATTTGATTTGTAATACACTTATCAGATGGATTTGTATGTTTTATTAGACATTTAAAAAATTTAAATGTGAGCATATTTAGGTTACTTATGATTGTTATCGAATATTTCCAACTGTCCCTTTAAACAGCCTTTCCTCACACCAAGTAATATGTGATGTTTGCTGTAACGGCACCCCCAGGTATACGAAGGGTTAAAGCCATTGAGGATGTTCCCTTCCCAAATGCGGAAGCAGCTAACGAACACCCCAATTAGCCGAACAGGAACCATATGAATACTCCACACCATACGAATGCTCCAAACAGCCGAAACAGGAAAACCATACAAATAAATACCCCCAAGTACAAGACAAGGCTCCGTATTGATGGTCAAGCAGTGATCTGGTTTAATAGGGCTAACTGCCCGGTATTTATGCAGGTCTTCCACCAGGTGGACACTCCACTAGGGGACCTAGTGGAAAACTGGGACAATTTTACACAGTAACCAATCACAAACATACACAGTTAAACACTCCCACAGGTACATTGTAATCCCACCTCTCTATCCTGGAGATAATTGGGAAGTAACTCAATTATCTCCGAGGATAGAGACTAACCTCCATTTTACAAGCGAGGAGAAAAAAATAAATAAAAATCCACAAGTTATAAACTACTGAATAAAGCATATACATTGAAAATATCCCCAGATAGCTTAGATCTGAGCGCACAAAACTACCCAACAGTGCTCAGATTGGATGCATACAGTTCAATCGCCATGGAGCCAAAGTCTTTCACTTAGTTCTTTCGTTATACGAATGGGCTTCATGGGATAGCTATAAGAGGTGGCTACGTTTGTATAAAAAGTACCGAACGGACAGTGTTTGTATGAAAGGGAAACAGATGACGGGAGGTCGGCAGCTTCAGTGGTGTTCGTGTGAAAATAGTAGCAGTTTTTAGTTCCACAAAATCGTCGACTAACACCGCTGGCCATTCGTATGTCCAAGATGTCCGCTGCCACATGTTCGTTCATGACAAGTGTCTGCGGTTAACCACAACGTTCTGATGGGGCCAAGAGGTTAACAAGCAGCACACTTTCATGCAGGGTGGCCGACCATTCGGCAAATTGTTCGGTAAAAGGGAATAAAGCCTGGGGACTGTACGGACAGGGAAATAGCCGAACAATAGTGATGTCCCAAACTGTTCGCTGGCAACTAGTTCCCTGCGAACATCGCTTGTTCGCGTTCGCCACGGATGACGAACACATGCGCTGTTCGGTCCGCCCCCTATTCGTCATCATTGAGTAAACTTTGACCCTGTACCTCACAGTCAGCAGACACATTCCAGTCAATCAGCAGCAGACCCTCCCTCCCAGACCCTGCCACCTCCTGGACAGCAACCATTTTACATTCATTGTGAAGCTGCATTCTTAGTGAGAGGAGGGACAGTGTAGATGCTGCTGATTTGAAATAGGGAAATTGATAGCTAGGCTAGTGTATTCAGTGTCCACTACAGTCCTGAAGGACTCATCTGATCTCTGCTGTAAGGACAGCACCCCAAAAAGTCCTTTTTAGGGCTAGAACATCAGTCTGCTTTTTTTTTTCTGTGTAATGTAATTGCAGTTGCCTGCCTGCCAGCCTGTGTGTCAGGCTCACAGCATATACTGTGCCCACTTGCCCAGTGCCACCACTCACTCACTGGTGTCACAATAGCTTGCATTTAAAAAAACTAAACTTTTTTGACTGTAATATAATAGCAGTCAGTTTCCTTCACGCATGTGCGTTTCAGGGCCTGCCAGGGCACAGTGTCACACCAGTGCAACTCATATCTGGTGTAACAGTAGTGTACATTTAAAAAAAAAAAAAAAAATACAATTTTGACTGTAATAGATTGAATAGCAGATAGTTTTCTGCCAGCGTGTGTGTCAGGATCACAGTGTATACTGTGCCCACTTGCCCAGTGCCACCACTCATATCTGTTGTCACAATAGCTTGCACGCAAAGTACCACTAATCGGAAAAAAAAAGACAGGCAGAGGCAGGCCACCCCACAGGAGCCGTCGTGGTCGTGGTGCTGTGAATCCCTTTGGCCCTAGAATAATGCCCAGTGTTCAGAGGCCATGTACCCTGAACTTGAAAAGTTGACTGGCTAACACAGGACACCCAATCTTCTACAGCTTCCACTCGGAACCTTGATCGCACCTCCTCCAGCTTAGCTTTGGGCACCTCTCAAGTTACCACTCACCCACCTGCTGCCACCACCAACACTAGCCCCACAGCTGCTTCACTTGATCTGTCAGAGGAGTTATTTACACATCAGTTGAAAGAAATGAGTGATGCGCAACCATTATTGCCAGAGGATATAGATAACAGGGATATGTCTCAGTCAGGCAGCATTACACACGTACGGTGTGATGATGATCATGATGTTTTACCCGCTGCTGCTTCCTTTGCTGAGTTGTCAGATACAAGTGAAGCGGTTGATGATGATGATGCGTCTGTGGATGTCACGTGGGTGCCCGATAGAAGAGAAGAAGAACAGGGGGAAAGTCTAGATGGGGAGACAGAGAGGAGGAGGAGACGAGTTGGAAGCAGGGGGAGGTCGTCGCGAGGAGCTAGTGGCACAGTCAGACAGCATTCATTGGCACCCGGGGTCAGCCAGACAGCACGCCAATCAACGCATGCTGTAGCCACCACCAGAATGCCGTCATTGCAGAGCTCAGCAGTGTGGCATTTTTTGTGTGTGTCTGCCTCTGACAACAGCGATGCCATTTGCAACCTGTGCCAAAAGAAACGGAGTCATGGGAAGTCCAACACCCACCTAGGTACAACTGCACATGATCGCACATCACAAACGCCTATGGGATCAACACATGAGCTAAAGCAGCACACAAACTCAAAAGCCGCCATCCTCCTCCTGGTCCAGCATCTTCAGCCACATTAACCACTGCTGTCCTCCTTGCCCCCTCTCAACCATCCGCCCCTCCGTCTCTCGCCTTGAGCAGTTCCTGCTCATCTGCCCGCAGTCAGGTGTCTGTCAAGGACATGTTTGAGCGTAAGAAGCCAATGTCACAAAGTGACCCCATTGCCCGGCGTCTGACTGCTGGCTTGACTGAACTCTTAGCCTGCCAGCTTTTACCATACAAGCTGGTGGAGTCTGAGGCGTTCAAAAATTTTTTAGCTTTAGGGACACGGCAGTGGAAGGTACCCGGCCGAAATTTCTTTGCACAAAAGGCAATCCCCAACCTGTACTCGATTGTGCAAAAGGAAGTAATGGCACGTCTGGCACACAGTGTTGGGGCAAGGGTCCATCTGACCACTGATACCTGGTCTGCAAAGCATGGTCAGGGCAGGTATATCACCTACACTGCGCATTGGGTAAGCCTGCTGACGGCTGCCAAGCATGGAATGCGTGGCTCTGCAGAGGAGTTGGTGACACCGCCAAGACTTGCAGGCAAGCCTGCTGCCACCTCCTCTACTCCTCCTACTCCATCCTCTTCCATAACCTCCTCGGCTGAGTCCTCTTCTGCTGCTGCATCTTCTCCACATAAACGGCATCCCCCCAGCTCCCCAGGTACTGTTCCACATCCCGGATACAGCAGTGTCACGCCGTCTTGGGGTTGACTTGCCTGAAAGCAGAGAGTCACACCGGACCAGCACTCCTGTCCGCCCTGAACGCACAGGTGGATTAGTGGCTGACTCCGCACCAACTGGAGATCGGCAAAGTGGTTTGTGACAACGGAAGACATTTGTTGGCGGCATTGCATTTGGGCAAGTTGACACATGTGCCGTGCATGGCACATGTGTGTAATATGATCATACAACGCTTTGTGCATAAGTACCCAGGCTTACAGGACGTCCTTAAGCAGGCCAGGAAGGTGTGTGGCCATTGCAGGCGTTCCTACACGGCCATGGTGCACTTTTCCGATATCCAGTGGCGAAACAACATGCCAGTGAGGCGCTTGATTTGCGACAGCCCGACACATTGGAATTCAACACGCCTAATGTTCGACCGCCTGCTCCAACAAGAAAAAGCCGTTAACGAGTATTTGTATGACCGGGGTGCTAGGACAGCCTCTGCGGAGCTGGGAATTTTTTTGCCACGTTACTGGACGCTCATGCGCAATGCCTGTAGGCTCATGCGTCCTTTTGAGGAGGTGACAGAGAGATCACTGAGGACGAGGAACAGGACATGAGTAGCTCGGCATCCAACCTTGTGCAAATTGGGTCTTTCATGCTGTCGTGCCTGTTGAGGGACCCTCGTATAAAAAGGCTGAAGGAGAACGACCTGTACTGGGTGTCCACGTTACTATACCCCCGGTATAAGCAGAAAGTGCCTGAAATGTTACCGAATTATGGCAAGTCGGAAGGGATGCAGCAGTTCCAAAATCAATTAAAAAGTATGCTTTACACAGCGTATAAGGGTGATGTCACAGCACAATGGGAATCTAACAGGGGAAGAGGTGAAAGTAATCCTCCTCCTCCCACGACCACGCCGGCAAGGACAGGACGCTTTATAGACGTGTTGTTGATGGAGGACATGCGGAGCTTTTTAAGTCCTACGCATCGCCACAGCCCTTCGGGGTCCACCCTCAGAGAACAACTCGACAGACAGGTAGCAGACTACCTCGCCTTAACTGCAGATATCGACAGTCTGAGGACCGATGAACCCCTTGACTACTGGGTGTGCAGGCTTGACCTGTGGCCTGAGCTATCCCAATTTGCGATAGAACTTCTGGCCTGCCCCGCTTCAAGTGTCCTGTCAGAAAGGACCTTCAGTGCAGCAGGAGGTATTGTCACTGAGAAGAGAAGTCGCCTAGGTCAAAAAAGTCTAGATTACCTCACCTTTATTAAGATGAATGAGGGATGGATCCCGAAGGGACTGATATTCGACTAAAAAAGGCCTGATGAGGGGGACGTAACAGGGTGTCGCGGCTGCCGGCCCACCGCGTGATATTTAAATCCCTAGCTCACTAGTACCTTGCCCTGTCGTGGTTTCCTGTTCCTGGTTTCCTGAGAGTGCTTTATCATTGTGAATCTGATTTCCTGGTATGCTGATCTTGGCTTTTCCCTGGTTATTCTGAATTCTGGATTCCCTTACTTGGCTTGTGTAAACGGTATTGTGTATTTTCTGGCAACCTTGACCTTAGCTTTCCCTTTGACCATTTTCTGTCTCTAGCGTATTAGTCCGGCCATTCTAAGGTCCGGTTTACGCTCTGTCCTTTTATTTTCCTTTTCTTGCCTATGTATATGTTTAAATAGTTTCTGCGTGCTGGACCACACTAGTAGTCGTGACATTGGGATTAAACTGATAAGAATAGTACTACTTAACACACCACTCCTATCTGGTGGCACATTAGATTGCAAGCGCAGTGCCCCAAATTTGAAGTAGGAGGACCGACCAAGCATCTTTTTCCATCTCCCGGTTCCTAAAATTGATGCCTTATATACACGTCCCCTGGTAGGGGACGTAACAGGGATTAAACTGATAAGAATAGTACTACTTAACACACCACTCCTATCTGGTGGCACATTAGATTGCACGCGCAGTGCCCCAAATTTGAAGTAGGAGGACCGACCAAGCATCTTTTTCCATCTCCCGGTTCCTAAAATCGATGCCGTATATACACGTCCCCTGATAGTAGACGTAACAGGGATTAAACTGATAAGAATAGTACTACTTAACACACCTTATAATAATGCAGAGAGAGGCAACGCAGACAGAGGAGTCTGAAGAAGAGGAGTCAGAGGAGGAAGGTGGCTTTGAGGAGGTGGAAGACCAAACACAGCAGGCGTCCCAGGGGGCTTGTTGTCACCTATCTGGTACCCGTGGTGTTGTACGTGGCTGGGGGGAAGAACATACCTTCAGAGAGATCACTGAGGACAAGGAACAGGACATAAGTAGCTCGGCATCCAACCTTGTGCAAATGGGGTCTTTCATGCTGTCGTGCCTGTTGAGGGACCCTCCTATAAAAAGGCTGAAGGAGAACGACCTGTACTGGGTGTCCACGCTACTAGACCCCCGGTATAAGCAGAAAGTGCCTGAAATGTTACCGAATTACGGCAAGTCGGAAGGGATGCAGCAGTTCCAAAATCAATTAAAAAGTATGCTTTACACAGCATATAAGGGTGATGTCACAGCACAACGGGAATCTAACAGGGGAAGAGGTGTAAGTAATCCTCCTCCTCCCACGACCACGCCGGCAAGGACAGGACGCTTTACAGACGTGTTGTTGATGGAGGACATGCGGAGCTTTTTAAGTCCTACGCATCGCCACAGCCCTTCCGGGTCCACCCTCAGAGAACGACTCGACCGACAGGTAGCAGACTACCTCGCCTTAACTGCAGATATCGACACTCTGAGGACTGATGGACCCCTTGACTACTGGTTGTGCAGGCTTGACCTGTGGCTTGAGCTATCCCAATTTGCGATAGAACTTCTGGCCTGCCCCGCTTCAAGTGTCCTGTCAGAAAGGACCTTCAGTGCAGCAGGAGGTATTGTCACTGAGAAGAGAAGTCGCCTAGGTCAAAAAAGTCTAGATTACCTCACCTTTATTAAGATGAATGAGGGATGGATCCCGAAGGGACTGACATTCGACTAAAAAAGGCCTGATGAGGGGGACGTAACAGGGTGTCGCGGCTGCCGGCCCGCCGCATGATATTTAAATCCCTAGCTCACCCCAGTACCTTGCCCTGTCGTGGTTTCCTGTTCCTGGTTTCCTGAGAGTGCTTTATCATTGTGAATCTGATTTCCTGGTATCCTGATATTGGCTTTTCCCTGGTTATTCTGAATTCTGGTTTCCCTGACTTGGCTTGTGTAAACGGTATTGTGTATTTTCTGGCTTCCTTGACCTCGGCTTTCCCTTTGACCATTCTCTGTCTCTAGCGTATTAGTCCGGCCATTCTAAGGTCCGGTTTACGCTCTGTCCTTTTATTTTCCTTTTCTTGCCTATGTATATGTTTACATAGTTTCTGCGTGCTGGACCACACTAGTAGTCGTGACATTGGGATTAAACTGATAAGAATAGTACTACTTAACACACACCTCCTATCTGGTGGCACATTAGATTGCACGCGCAGTGCCCCAAATTTGAAGTAGGAGGACCGACCAAGCATCTTTTTCCATCTCCCGGTTCCTAAAATCGATGCCTTATATACACGTCCCCTGGTAGGGGACGTAACAGGGATTAAACTGATAAGAATAGTACTACTTAACACACCTTATAATAACGCAGAGAGAGGCAACGCAGAGAGAGAAGTCTGAAGAAGAGGAGTCAGAGGATGAAGAGGCTTTGAGGAGGTGGAAAACCAAACACAGCAGGTGTCCCAGGGGCCTTTCGGGTACCCTTGGTGTTGTACGTGGCTGGGTGGAGGAAGAGAGACCTTCAATGACATCAGTGAGGACAAGGAACGGGACATGGCTAGCTTGGCATCCAACCTTGTGCAAATGGGGAGTTTGCGGTTGTGCAAATGGACTGTTTGCGGTGCTTTAAACGGGGAGTTTGGTCTGTCACTGTGAAGCAGGCGTAACCCTTACACTACCTGATCGATACAACATCATACCTGATGTTTTAAAGCACGTTATTCCAAACAATTTAGGAATTTAGGTGATTTATGACCTTTATGGATTAAAACCAGACTCTGCATCAACTATGTCATTTTCCATTGGAGTTTTGCCATGGATCCCCCTCCGGCATGCCACAGTCCAGGTGTTAGTCCCCTTGAAACAACTTTTCCATCACTATTGTGGCCAGAAAAAGTCCCTGTGGGTTTTAAAATTCGCCTGCCCATTGAAGTCTATGGCGGTTCGCCCGTTCGCGAACATTTGCGGAAGTTCGCCGTTCGCGAACCGAAAATTTTATGTTCGTGACATTCCTACCAAACAAACATATGAACCAAGGGGAATAAAAGTAGTTTTAAAGGCAGATGGTTCTGTCACATTTGCCAATATTTTTAAATACATTTTTGTCCCTTAAATATTTAGCAATATGTCTCCCCCTGGATGACTTATGCCTAATATGATATATTTCTAGCTGCCTTTGAAGCTGTATATGAGTGTCAGAAACATTTTATTTTTACATTTTTTTCTCTTTTTTTTGACAATCTTTATTTTGCATTTTCAAAAACTGGAAGATACAGAAAAAAGAATACGATAGCTTTGTGATAGTGACATGTTCCAGGGTACATTCAAGAACCATATAAAAATCGCATTTATAATACAGTTCTATCTATAAAACAACTGTGAAATACAGCCCATCTTACTTCTTTTTCCCCCTTCTATTCTTATTGTTTGTTTTTGGCATTCTTCGTTTATCTGTTATTATCCAGGTTAGATGGGGATATAGGAGAGAATAGGGAAAGGATATTAGTCAGGGGTAGGAGATTCACCTTAGCTGTAGCAAACATCTAGAGTCACAGGATCAGTACGTTAAATTTTGTCCCTCTTTTAGCTTCTTGCGATTATCTAGATTATAGCGGCATGAATAGAGTTTGCTTGCTTATCGCCACATTTCAAATTAGCGTTGGACGCATATATCGTACGTAGTGGTTCTCGTCAATGTTTTAGACGGTCGGCCGCTTTTGTATGGTTACTGCGCCTCTCAAGTGTGTTCGTCCTGGTGGAGGGTTGTCAGTGTGTGGGCTAGACGGGCAGGAGTGCCTATGCGGCTGTCCCTACTGCGGTGTCCCTAATGTGTGTAGTTATAAGTCGATGGGCATCTAGGGTGACTTAGGCGCACGCGGTATAATAGTCTGATTATGTGGGTCTTTGTCTGTCAGCCTCCCTATCGCCTGCGTGGGCTGTGGCGTCTGTGTGTTGATCTGTCATGTCATGGTCCATATCGTGCATGTCCTGGTCCATATCTAAGAGTGAGATAGTCTGGTCCAGCAATGGTCCGGATGGGGGGGACGGGGATGAGGAAGAGGGGAAGGGTGTAGGGAGGGGCGAGAGAGAGGAGGGGGGGTGTTTATTCTAATAGGAAGAGGTGTAAGTGGAGGAGAGGGGGGGAGGGAAGAAGAGGGGCAGGTTTAGGGTGCCTTTGTTTTAGGGTACAGCTCTGTCAGCAGCAATGTACAGGAGCCAGGGGGTCCATGTCAGGTTAAATTTTTCTGTGCGGCCCTGGATGGATGCCCTCATGCTTTCCATGGTATGAATTTCTCCTACTCTAGCTACCCACTGCTGGAAGGTGGGGGTTGCCGTTTGTTTCCACAGTGTGGGTATCAGGGATTTTGCTGCTGTCAGCAGGTGTTTCGCCAAAGATTTCTTATAGGTTTTTAGTGTCATGCTCGTGTGGTGTAGTAGCATGGGGAGGGGCTGGAGCGGGAGTTCCGGGTTCGATATTATGGTGTTTACCATCTCCCAGAAGGGGGCGATGGCTGAGCATGTCCACCAGATATGGAGCATAGTGCCTTTCTCCTCTCTGCACCGCCAACATGTATCTTCCATATCTGGGTTCATGCGGTGTAGCACGTCAGGTGTTCTGTACCAGGATGTTAACAGCTTGTAGCTCATCTCTTGAAATTTTGAGCTAATGGAGCTTTTGTGTGTGAGTAAAAATATCTTGTCCCAGTCCTGGGCTGTCAGGGATTCTCCGGTTTTTGGAGGCGGCTCATCTCCCCCACCTATAAGCATTGTGTACAGGGTCGAAATCCCCCGATCCATGTGCCGCCTACTTGCGCAAAGTGTTTCAAAGTGCGTGAGATCACGGTGAAATTGTTGCTTGGCTACCGTGGTAGAGTAGTACGACCTGACCTGCATGTATCGGAACCGGTCAAGGAAAGTAGGGATTGTGTCAGGGAGCAGATCCGTCAGGGTTTTGAGGGTGCCATTTTCGCACCATTGGCGCATGTAGATCCAATCCGATCTTGTAAAAAATTTTAGGTCCCCTTGCATCAGTCCTCCTCCAACATCTGGGTTACATGAGATGGGCATTAGTGAGCTGGTGTGGGTAGTCAGCTGCTGCGAATAGCGAAGAGTGCACCATAGCTTAACGGTTGCGTCAATCAGGGGGTTACCCGTATGGAGGGCGGTGTGTGAGATTCCCGACCTCCATAGTTGCGCAGGGATTTTCCCCTCTGCCTGTGTTATCTTGGCCTGTACCCATAGTTTGTCTGTCGATTGGGTGTGCCAGTCTACAACCCTCAGCAGGTGCTCGGTAATATCCAGTGATCGATGGGAGTCCGGCTCCTCCTCTCTGTTTGGGTTGCTCCAGTTGGCATTTACTGATTCTTGGTGTTACCCTCTTCCAAACCAATCTCCGAATCGCTGTGGATATAGCGTGGAAGAAGTCTCGTGGTAGGGATATCGGGAGCGTCTGAAAGAGATAGAGAAGACGCGGTAGGATGTTCATCTGAATCGCGTTTATGCGTCCAAACCACGAGATGTAGAGGTCTGTCCATCTTTGCATATCGGCCTGGATGGTGGTCAGGATAGGGACAAAGTTTGCCTGGTAGAGGTGTGTGAGCTTTTTAGTCAACCAGATGCCGAGGTATTTCAGTTTGGCATCGCACCATTTGAACTTGAATTGGGATCGAAGGTGCAACGCAGATTCGTCTGGGACCGAGATGTTAATGGCCTCCGATTTCTCTGTGTTGAGTTTCAAGTTCGAGACCCTCACAACCTCTCGGAGGAGCACCAACTGGTTTGGCACGGAGATCAGCGGCCGCTCTAGGAAGAAGAGCATATCGTCGGCGAATGCCGCAACCCTGTGCTCCGTTCTCCCTATTGTATGTCCCACGATTTAATTTTGCCTCTTTATAAATCGCTGGTAAGACCACACCTTGAGTATGCTGTGCAATTTTGGGCACCTGTTCTAAAGAAGGATATCATGGCACTAGAAAAAGTGAGAGACGAGCTACAAAATTGATAAAAGGAATGGAGCATTTTAGTTATGAAGAAAGGTTAAAAAAATGTAAATCTCTTCAGTTTGGAAAAACGGTGCCTTAGAGTGGATATGATAACATTATACAAATATATTCGGGGCCAGTACAAACCATTATCTGGAAATCTATTCATAAACAGGGCTATACATAGGACACGAGGTCACACATTTAGGCTTGAAGAAAGGAGATTTCATCTAAGGCAAAGAAAAGGTTTTTTTACAGTAAGAGCAATAAGGATATGGAATTCATTGCCGGAAGAGGTGGTTTTGTCAGAGTCTATACAGATGTTTAAATTGCAATTGGATAAATACTTGCAAAAACATAACATACAGGGATACTATTTCTAATTAGTGGGCTAATAGCTGCTTGATCCAAGGAGACATCTGACTGCTATTTTGGGGTCAAGAAGGATTTTTTTCCTAGTTTGTTGCAAAATTGGAAGCGCTTCAGACTGGGTTTTTTGCCTTCTTTTAGATCAACAGCAAAATCATATGTGAGGAAGGCTGAACTTGATGGACGCAAGTCTCTTTTCAGCTATGTAACTATGTAACTATGATTCCCCCGTCAGCTCTGACCACCTCCAGGAGCGGCTCTAAAGAGAGGGCAAACAGAAGGGGGGACAAGGGGCACCCCTGTCTCGTACCATTCCGTATGGGGAACCGGTCTGAGAGGGCGCTGCTGACTCAGATTCGCGCTGTCGGATTTGTGTATAATGCTGCTATCCATGTCCTTATATTGGGACCGAAGCCAATGTGCTGTAGTGTGGCTGCGAGGTATGCCCAATCCACTCGGTCAAAGGCCTTTTCCGCATCTGTGGAGAGGAGGACTAGTCCCTCTCCCCGCTCTCCGGCCGAGTGGATGATGTTGAGTGCCCGGATAGTATTGTCCCAGGCTTCTCTGCCCGGAACAAAACCCACCTGGTCCAGGTGCACCAGGTCAGGTAGCACCCCAGCCAGGCGGAGAACCATGGCTTTCGCAAATAGTTTCAGGTCAGCATTTAAGAGGGAGATGGGGTGGTAACTTGCACAGCATGCTGGGTCTTTCCCCTCTTTCGGCAAGACCGTTACCACGGCATGGAGCGAGTCGACCGGAAAATTCCGGCCCTCGAGGATTGAATTTAGGCCCGTCAGTAGGTGTGGCAGTAGTATATCTTTAAAGGTGCGAAGGTAACTTGTGGGGAGGCCGTCTGGTCCCGGCGCTCTGTTGGATTTGGTTAGTTTGAGCGCCGCGTATAGTTCCTCGGGAGACAGGGGTTGTTACATGTCTGCGGCTTTCTCTGGGGTGATTTTCTGGGAGACATGTCTGGAAAGATATTCTGTCAGTTCGCGGCCATGTCTTGTTGGGTCGTGGGCGCTAGACGTATTAGCCAGGTTGTAGAGGTCTGTGTAATAGTTCCTGAACGCCCGCATAATCTCCGCCGGGAGTCGCGTTTCTTTCCGGTCTTGTGTATTGATTTTGTGTATGTGGTTTTGCCTCTGCCTCTGTTGCAGGGTTCTGGCTAACATTCTACCGCATTTGTTGGAGTACTCATAAAATAACGGTTAGACCTGCGGATCACGTTAAGTAGTTTCTGGGAGAGTACGTCCTTGAGTTGTCTTCTCGCATCCGTCAGTTGCAGGTATATGTCTTCTGTCAGTTCCTGTTTATGTAAGTTTTCCAGGTCAGCTAACCGCTTGACTAGGTCCAGGACTAGTCTGGTGCACTCTTGTTTGCGTTGTGTGCAAAGGCTGATGCAGTGCCCTCTAATTACGCATTTATGCGCCTCCCAGGTGATCAGCGGAGGGACCTAGGGGGAGGAATTATATTCAAAGTATTGAGTGAGCGCTTGTGAGGTCAGAGTCGTGCATTCCGCGTCTGATAGAATGTTTTCGTTGAGTCTCCATTGGCGTTCTTTCGGCTTGAAGAGGGGCGATTTGAGTTGTATGGACACGGGGGCATGGTCGGAGTCTCCGTGGATCCCTATATCTGCAGAAATGAGCAGAGTGAGGTATTCCTGCGCCACGAAGATGTAGTCTATCCTGCTATACTGGTTATGGGGGGCCGAATAGCAGGTGTAATCCCTCCCGTCAGCGTGTGCCACCTGCCAGCAGTCGACCAGGCCAAGTCTATTTAGGGCTTGTTTGGTCCTGCGCACACAGTGGTCTGGTATGGTGCTGGACCCCCGAGATGTTTCCACCCGAGGGTGTAGGGGGAGATTTATGTCCCCTGCCAATATTAGGAGCCCCTCTCTAAATTTCTCCAGGTGGGATAACGTTCGGGCCAAGAATGTGTGTTGGGGCAATATACATTGGCCAGGGTGTATTGGCGATCCGCTATAGTTCCCTTCATGAAAAGGTACCTCCCTTGCGGGTCTACCTTGGTATCGGTGCACCGGAATGGTACATTTCCCGCTGAGAGGATGGCCACTCCCGAACGTTTGGTATTTCGGTGGTTTGCAAAGAATCCCTGGGGGAATCTTCCATCTCGCATCACGTCTCCTGCAGGAACGCTACAGATACCCTGAGGGATCACAGCTTCCGCAGGAGGTGTTTGCGTTTCTCAGGAATGTTGAGGCCTCTGGTGTTGTTAGACCAGAACCTGAATGGAGCCGGTAGGAATCCCCGTGACATTGCTGCGGAGTGCGTGTATGTAGTGGGAAGGGAGGGGTAAGGAGGAGAGCGTGAATGAGAAGAGTATTGGGGGGGGTGACAGAGACAGTCAGAAAGGTTAATAGGGAGGGAAGGGGGAGATGTAAGGGTGGGGGTGGGTAGTAATGTGTGTCAATCAATGAAAGTCAGTCAGTTATGTCAATATGGGCGGGGGGTTGGGGGGTGTCTAGTATGGGTAGACAACTATGACCCTAGATCGGTCAGGTGCACCAGGGTTTACGTGCCCCTTCCGGAATCGGCGGGGTCCCTGGGCTCGATCAAATTTACAGGTAGGGTCCGCTGCGCAGGGCCGTAGCAGCCGGTATGAAGTAAGAGGTGTCAAGAGTCGTGAGGCTACTGCACACGTCCGGCTCAGTTGAATTGCTCATTGTTCCTGAGCCTAGGGGGAGTATTTACGTGACTGAACATCTCTTCTGTGGGCTGCACATTTAAAAGACAGTACAAATAAATAAGTGAACAATTTATAACAGAAGTGCTTTTGCATGAGATGGCTTAACTGAGGTTACATTTTAAGCAGATCAGCAGCACCCTGAGGGCCAGTTAGAGGCCTCTTATTGCCCTGTATCCCCACTGAGTACACACTCACTCCCGGTCACCTGTCTGTCCCCCCGGATTGGCTCTTAACTGAAGCAATTTCGCATATGGGGGGTTCTACTGAATTTACATTTTAACGATTTAACAGCTTAGTGACAGTAGGCTGATCAGTATGTCCCCGTGGGTCAGTCAGAAGCCTCCCAGTGCTCTGTATCCCCTCGTGGGCGTCTACCCACTCCCGGTCACCTGTCTCCCACCCAGGTTTCCCGTGGTGGCTAACCGTAGTTGTATGAGAGGTAGTCTGTGGCATTGACCTGTGGGCCACCCTAGCCATCCATGATGGTGAGGGCCTGAGGCAACCGAGCGCTCACCCCGAGGTCTCCTTCAGGTGTCCCCCTATTGACCCCCGTTTACCTCCTGGGCAGGTTCATCCCCCTTCCGTCACTGCAGTGTGTCCCCACTTGGGTCTGCCAGGGACCCGTCCGTCTCCTCATGTCTTCCGGGGGGCTAGTATGCATGTAGGTCTTGGGTCTGTCCTCGGTCCCCTGAGTGGGCCTAGTTAGTGGGAGCTATGGGTCCGGGGGTCACAGGGTCTGTCAGAGCTCACCCCACTTGTCAGAGCTTGTAGACACATTCTACATGCCTGTGGCTGCTCACTGTTAAAAAAAAAAAAGTCCCCCTTCCCTAAATTATAATAAGGGGTGGGGGACCTAATGTCCTCCCCCTGGCCCCCACTCCTGAGCGGTGGGTGGGGGCCCTAAATCCTAAAAAGGGGGGGACCTAATGTCCTCCCCCTGGCCCCCACCCCTGACTGGTGGGTGGGGGCCCTAAAAAAAATCCCCCCCAGGTGACTAGAGGTCTCCAAACCCCTAGTCACCCCCTCCCCCCCCCAAAAAAAAGATCCCCCTACTCCCCCCCCTCACCCTAAAAATAATGAGGGGGGGACCTTTAACTAAGAACTAGTGATGTCGCGAACACGAAATTTTCGGTTCGCGAACGGTGAACCGGAACTTCCGCAAACATTCGCTAACCGGCGAACGGGGCGAACCGCCATTGACTTCAATGGGGAGGCAAATTTTAAAACCCACAGGGACTCTTTCTGGCCACAAAAGTGATGGAAAAGTTGTTTCAAGGGGACTAATACCTGGACTGTGGCATGCCGGAGGGGGATCCATGGCAAAACTCCCATGGAAAATTACACAGTTAATGCAGTGTCTGGTTTTAATCCATAAAGGGCATAAATCACCTAACATTCCTAAATCACAATGGATATTGATTGACACCTGACATATGACATATTGACACCTTGACATATGGATTGACACCTGTCCTCAGAGACCCTGATACACACTGACACAGAGCAGAATAGGGACTGTTCCCCCTACATAGGGTCACTTGGCAGATATGGATTGACACCTGTCCTCAGAGACCATGATACTGTAATGACATGAAGGGGTGCTGCCCTGGAACAGCACTGTCACTTTAAATGTGGGAACCCATTCAGCAGAGAAATAAATGCCAAGACACAAATAAATAGAATATATCAAGAGATATATATATTTACAGGAAACCAAAGGAAAAACGCAAAACAATATATATATATACACACACACAGAAGGCCACAAAATATATACAGTAAATCAAAATTAGCACTAATCGTGCAGGCAACAACTACTGTAACAGTCCTTGGGTATAAGGGTAGGATTATGCAGCTACCACGAGTATCAGGTAGGGCACAGGTCCAGAGTCACAAGACAAATATAGTGACATCAAGATCCAAAGGAGAATCAATGAACAAGTCTGCAGGGACAGGATCACTGGTAGTAAAGCCGGGGCCACGGAACCAGAACACAGGATCGGAGGACACAACAACGAAGGACCAGGAGGACACAATAACGCAGGATCAGGAGGACACAGGACGAAGACCAGGAGACACAGGACCAAGTCACAGTATGCAGGAGCCCAGGGAAACAGAAAACAAAAGGCAAAGATCTGGCAAGGAGTGAGGGGAGAACTCAAACTAAATAGGTGCTAAACAAGGACCAGGTGAAGTGCTTAATGAAAAGAAATCAGGAACAGTGCCAAACAGAAACAGTGGTGAGTATGAGTACTGCACGAGGGCTAATCAGCTAAGGAGTGTCGTGACAGCACCCCCCCCCCCCCTTAAGGAGCGACTCCTGGCGCTCCAAAACCCCAAGAACCCCCATGGGCGACAGAAGAAAAACAGGGTCACCCAACCAGTAGAGGAAAACAAGGAGGAGGTTCAGGAGGAATGAGAGGTGGAGAATCCCACGGGAGAAACCAACGAGGCAGAATAGAAACATACAAAAGCAAGGACTGTAGAGTAACATTGAGCATTCGAAGGGCAGACACATAAACAGAAATTAAAGGCACATACGATAAGAAACACTCCTTACCAGTGATCGACAAATGTGCTAACCCACTAGATCTGGGACTATTGCTGGTAACAGGTGCATCACTCAGAAGTCCTGGGTCTGACTTGGTTTCTGGCTTGTAAGAACCTCGGAACAAAGACTGCGATGCAACTTCCGTAGAAGGGAGAACAGTCTCTGCGTTATCTTGGGTAGGTACCACTGGAATCAATCGAGGAGAATCCCCTAAATTAACGAGTACAGGATCAGGAGCACTCTGCGAGCCCTTCTCCTCAGACCGCAGATATGCATCAAGGAACGGTTCCCCCAATATCTCGGAGCATGGGGCCAGCCGAAGCAGGGACGACTCTCTCTCAAATTGACATAATTCTGTAATGGCTAGAGATACCTGGTTACTTAAATCATTCTCCTCAGCTTGAGATAGTTATTTACTTGTCGTAGAAGTACTCTCAACTGAAGGCAAGTCTTCTTTTAATACTTGCTGGAGTGTAGGTGAAGTGACAGACATCATGGCAACTGATATGTCATAGAAGGAGCTTCCTTCATCATGGGAACAGGTACTAGATGTGTGGATGCTACCTTCGGTTTCACTCACTTCTTTTGGAGTTTGGTTAAGCGGCTGTTTTGAATAATCTTCGATGCTTGGTTCAGGTACAAGTGTGGTAGTTGGTGTTTCCTCTTGCAGCAGAGAAATTGTTCTACCAGAGCATGTAACTTGAAGAACGATATTAGACTTACATAGAACAGTAGAGTCTTCTTCAGTGTGTGGGTTCAGAACAAGCCCGGTCTCATTTAGATCCTTTTCTTGGGCTTGATCCATCACGGATTTGTCACGTTGCTCCAAGTCTGACTCTTTGTCTTCTATTTGAGGATAACAGTCTTCTTTACTTGGCGACAACTCATTTTTCACAGTTGCGGTTGTGAGAGAGGTGCCAATCTTCGAACCCCTAGAGGTAGAAGGGTTAATATTGGAATCATCAAGCCTCTCCACATCAAAGTCATGAGCTGCCTTTGGCACAATAACCTCTCCTTCCACTGGTTGCTCTGAAGCTTTCACCTTAGGTTTTTCAGCATTCTCAGACAATGTTTTGAAAGAAGTAGGTCGTTTACCACGTTTCCTACGTGGTGGCTTTTTGACAGAAGGATCACCTTCAATGAGATTGGAGACCAATTTCAATGGTCCAGACTTGTCGTCACTTGCATCACCCAGAGCAAATTTTATAGGTGACTCTTCCAGTGTAGAGTCTCCAGTATTAGATGACTCAGCCATGTCTATTTGAACTGAGTCAAATTTGTAGGATGACTTGGGAAGAGGTGGAGAAATTGGAACCTCTGATTCTATAGAGTCAGTATTTGGGTTGACACTTCCGGTATCGAATGCATTGTCCTTTGTGGGACAGACTTCCAGATCAGATCCAGTCACCTGGTCAAGGTCACTGGTGGTCTCCTCAATTGGCACTGTGAGGGAGGAATTAGTATCTCTGGTTGCAGACTATGGGGAGTCTGTCTCTGCTTCTTGGCTGGGCAGACTTTGCTTGAGACACTCTCTGACCAGACTTGTACCCTCCTGAACGGTGTTGAGATCGTTCATCTTGGTAGTCGGTATTCTCACTTTGGGAATAGGCGAGTGGATCTTGCAAAAAACAGACGGTGGTATAAGGATACTATGGGTCTCTGGTACTGAGACAACATTAGGAAACTGCGTACTGGTACTACCTTCACATTCAGACTGCTCGTCCTCCAAAGCTGCTATGCAACGAGCACCCAGTTCATCAAAGACCTGGTCCATGAGGGGATTGCCAGTGCTATATAACCCCTCAACATCTTCGTCTTCAGTTTGGGCTGGAAAGCATTCAGCTTTAAATTCACAAGGAACTTCGGTTTTGCAGTCAGGAGGATCAACAAGCCATTTGTCCAAGTCAGAGTCAGGAGGATTAGGGATGCTATGCAAATTAGGAAAGGGAATGTAAACATCATTATCAGACATAACGACACTCATCCTTTCCTGCACTAGATCGATAAGAAAATTAATTTCGGGAATCAGGGCAATGTAATTATTGTGCATACATCTTTACTGTTTCTGCATAAATGATAAAGATTTGTTACGTGAGGTTTCTTTAAGAGACACACAAAGAAGTTCATTCACCCTATTTATCACAGGGGGCTTTCTCAACCATTTTTTGCAATTAGGTAGCAGAGAAAGCAAAGGGTCACATATTTGTTTGTGATAAATTTGCAGTTCAGTGAGAAGTCCACATAATACAGATTTCTGAACTTGGAAAGAAACAGTTAAAGTAGACAAGCATAAGGCAGAGGCCTTTTCTATCTGCCGCTGGATATGTTTTAACTAATCATAATAAGTCTTAATGAGAGCATACTCTTGCTGTGAATCAGCGTTAATACCAACAGTTTTATCCATCGTGATCCTGGACATTATTCTCTGCTGGTTCCAAATGGCCAGATCATTCTGTAATGACATGAAGTGGTGCTGCCCTGGAACAGCACTGTCACTTTAAATGTGGGAACCCATTCAGCAGAGAAATAAATGCCAAGACACAAATAAATAGAATAAATCAAGAGATATATATATTTACAGGAAACCAAAGGAAAAACGCAAAACAATATTGATACCGGAGAAACTGACGGAAGCCAAGCACAGAGAGATGGACACAGGTTTCTTCAGGAAGGAAGAGATTCTTTATTGGATCACCGATCGGGACTCAGAGGGACTAGCGTCACCAAAATACCACAAGTTCTGAGCCCCGGACAATAGTGCAGGCTCCTTATATAGGCATATAACTCCTCCCATATTAAGCTCCACCCGCACATTCTCTTAACCAATCAACACAAATAAGAATTAACTTCCTGTTTGACCGCATGGCCTGTCCAGCACAATGGAGGAGGGGAATACTATATCCTGTATTCTTGCACATGCTCCGTACACTACTGATCGTATCTTGCCACGTGCAACCAACTGATCGATACGTCAGCATATGCACGTACACATGCCACGTGGTAATCTCGGCCTACTAAATTTATTTTTACCGAGATTCCACCACATTCCCCCCTTTGATGCCTCTTGATATTTTACAATTACTTGAGGCATCACTTAACCTTAGTTTTGCTTACACCGCAAGTTACCTTGAACCAGACCAGACTTATCTTATGATGTGAATCTTCAACATTCATCTTCCTGCATTGGTTCTCCCTGATCTAGAGCCTTATATTTATATATTGCCATTATCTGTGCAGCAGCCTTCCTCTCTGCTATATTTTCTATCAGGCTTTGCACAGACCTAACTACTAAGGGTATAAGACACGGTAGGAGTAGACACAACATTAAAATCAGTAGGACTCCACCTACCACTGCCTTAAGCCCTCCAAACCACTCATACCAGCTACCAAACCAACTACTTGAGTAGGCACATGCGCTAGTTTAACCATATGGCTAGTAAGCTCAGCTATTGCTTGCCCTTCGTCATCTATTTGAAGACAGCAATTGCTTAGGTTAAACTTCCCACATACACCTCCCTCTACTGCCAAAAGGTAATCCAAGGCTAATCTATTCTGGTATACTGCTGTCCTCATCCTAGTATTATGCTTCGCTAGTAGATTGAGCGCTTGTGATGTTTCGTTAGTAATAATCTCAACCACCGCCTGTAATCTTATAATGCGGTTGAGCATATAAATAGGGGTTCTATAACCAAAGGTACCATCTTCTGCCCACGTGGCTGGCCCATAATAATCTATGATACGCTGGGGAGGCCATTCATTATCTTCCCAGGCGCCTATCTCTATGGGTCCCCTTTTCTTCCTATGATTCACATCATACACTTTAACACCTAAAGTCTCACCTGTTTCAATAGGTAACAAGAAGAAGGATGGTTTGAGCATACCCAACACACATGCCCCTTCCCAGTCCTGTGGCAACTCCGAATAGGCTTTCTTACCACAGATCCAGTACAAATTTGCTGGGGCTCTCCAGGTAGATGTGATGGATAGATCAAACCACACATCCTTTAAATTGGCGTATCTAGCAAACGGGTTAGATGGTTCTGAGACATTTGAAGCCGACCACCAAGTTGTATTCTTTGTATCATCATCATAAGCTTTTTGCCCTAGACAAGTTAATTCTCCTACAGAAGTATTATACATTATTCCTTTCCTTGCTATGCAAACATAACCTATGATGGAGGTCTTTAATCTCCACTCAGATTTACCTCTAACACTCATATGATAATCGGCTTGTGTAGATATTAGTTGGTCAACTGCCTCAGAACCGGACATTACCTCCTTTGCTTCCCAAGGCCATTGGTCTCCCATGTTAGTACCTCCACACACATAGCAGTTGGTAACATTAAGACTACCGGCAATACTCTTGGCTAAATCTATGAACAGGTTTTTAGCATTATGGGGGATCTTATTATCTATACTCATCTCTTCGTAAAAGGAATGATATACTTGATGAGTTTGGGAGGATACCGTATCAGTCTCTATCCCTATAAATAGTATTGTCCCAGGATCTAAACCCGTCCCGTATATTTGAAACCCAAATAAATTTCCATATTTGTCTAAGAACTTGTCGGGGTTATTAATAAGTATATGGACTGGGTTGCATTCCATAGACTTACAATATGGGCTAGTCGGCAACTTAGTCACTATCATGTCTTTGTCTACTGTCTGTCCCCAAGTCGCCCACCCCACACAAGACCAATATGGGCAAAAGTTATAGTCTTTATTTGGGCATCTAGGACTCACATATTTATTTTTACTACTGGGACAAATATATTTATCATTAGACCCATACGTCCTCTCCCATCTAAGATCCCCACATACATTCCACGGCTTTCTACCACTTGATATCGCCTTACATGCATCAAATAGCAGAACACCCGAAGAATGTACGGATTCTAACACCGTCTTATTAATTAGGGTTCCCTGAGGATCTCCATTCCTGAGAGTCAACCAAATTGTACGAGGTTGATACTCTGGACTGAAGCACTTAGGTTCTCCTACTCCTAAATGGCACACACTATAATCTATATTTAGGTATCTACATCTCGATACATCTCCTTTACACTCGTATTGTGAATGCCAAATTAGGGTTTGGGAAATATGGTTACCTGTTCTCGTAGTCTTAATGCATACCTCACAGCTAGGAGTGTCGGTACCTCTACCTTCCTGAATATAAAAACACACACAAATAAACACAATCAAAAGCACATCTTTCGCCGTCATCCTCAGTCTTCGTCCGTGCAATGGCACCTCAGCTTCCAGGATGTAAGGGCTGCAGGGAATGGAGTTCTGCTCGTCTTCACAGGTGTCCCTTCGAGACTTTCCTGGCTTATAAACTATGTGTTGGTAAGCGGACAGGCTTTATTATGGCCTTCTCACTCACGCACCAAATCCCTGTAACAATAAAATTTGTAATCCACACGATTCCTCGTTACTCCGACTGAGTAGTGCGTTTCAACCGGATCTTGCAGGGATTCTCTGGATCTGCTGTAACTTGCCAAGAATCGACTGCTGCTGGTTTAACCCTGGAGTGATGTATCCACGGAGTCACTTCGGCTACTTTTATCGCTGTAGGGGTAGACAAAAGAACAACATAAGGACCTCTCCACTTGGGCCCTAACGGTACATTATTCCACTCTTTAATCCACACTTGATCTCCTGGATGATAACTATGAGCAGGGGGATAAATATTCACAGGTAATCTATCTTGTACCCATTTCTGTACCTCCTCCATAGTCTTACCCAACTCTACAACCTGCTGCCGGGTAATTCCTTCTCCCAACTGACTCAAATCCCCCCTTAAGTTACCAAGTACGGGAGGTGGTCGCCCATACATGATTTCAAAAGGAGAGAGGCCCATCCTTCTGGTAGGGGTACTGCGGATTCGCAATAAAGCTATGGGTAAGAGAACGTTCCACTTAAGTTGGGTTTCCTGACACATTTTAGCCAACTGGTTCTTAATAGTTCTATTCATTCTCTCTACCTTACCAGAACTCTGGGGTCTATATGCAGTATGAAGCCTCCACTTTATACCAAGCATATGAGTCAGTTGTTGTAGGCACTGATGAACAAAAGCTGGACCATTGTCCGATCCTATAAAACAGGGTAGTCCATATCGGGGTATTATTTCTCGTAGCAGGAATCTCACAACTTCTCCTGCTTTCTCTGTACGAGTAGGACATGCTTCTACCCAGCCTGAATAGGTGCACACAATTACCAACAGGTAACGATGTCCACCCGATTTAGGCATCACTGTAAAGTCTATTTGTAGATCGGACATGGGGAGTCCCCCCATAAACTGGACTCCTGGTGGCTTTACTGGTCCTTGTCTTGCATTATTTTTAGCACACGTTACACATCTACGTACAATGGCCTGAGTCAAGTTGGACAATCTTGGTATGTAGAAATGTTTCCTGAGAGATTCTTCTGTACTGTCTCTCCCAGAATGTGTCCCGTTATGATAGTTCTGGACAATTTCTACTGCTAGTGATGCTGGTATGACTATTCTTCCATCTTCTAGCTGATACCACTTGTTCTCCAAATACTTTCCCGGTTCAGTCTTTAACCACTCCTCTTCTTGAGTTGTATAAACTGGAGTCCATTGAGACAGTGGGGTTGGTATTAGAGCAGCTATATGCCCCACATACTCCTGTCTTCCTGATTCAGCGGCACGCTTAGCTGTACTGTCTGCCATCCGATTTCCCTTGGTTACATCACCATCTCCTCTCAGATGCGCTCGACAATGTATGATACCGACTTCTTTCGGCTCCCACACTGCTTCCAGTAGTTGTAGGATTTCAGCTGCATACTTGATTTATTTGCCTTCTGAATTCAGTAGTCCTCTTTCTTTATACAAAGCTCCGTGGGCATGAGTGGTTAAAAACGCATACTTAGAGTCCGTGTAGATATTCACTCTTAAACCTTCAGCCAATTGTAACGCTCGTGTCAGTGCTATCAATTCTGCCTTTTGTGCTGATGTTCCTTTCGCCAGTGGCCGAGCTTCTATCACCTTGTCTATTGTTGTTACTGCATATCCTGCATAGCGGATCCCTTCTTTCACATAACTACTGCCGTCGGTGTAATATTGAACATCGGGGTTCTGGATGGGAAAATCACGAAGATCTGGTCTACTTGAGAATACTTCATCCATTACTTCCAAACAATCATGTTGACTTTCAGTAGGTTGTGGCAAAAGGGTAGCTGGATTTAAGGTGTTTACAGTCTCTAAATGCACTCTTGGGTTTTCACACAACATTGCTTGATACTTGGTCATACGGCTGTTACTAAACCAATGATTTCCTTTGTAATCCAACAACGTCTGTACTGCATGTGGGACTCGTACATAAAGTTCTTGACCCAGAGTGAGTTTATCGGCTTCAGCTACTAGCAGGGCGGCTGCAGCTACGGCTCTTAGACAAGGTGGAAGTCCGCTGGCCACTGCATCCAGTTG
This sequence comes from Pelobates fuscus, assembly GCF_036172605.1. Taxonomy (NCBI): domain Eukaryota; kingdom Metazoa; phylum Chordata; class Amphibia; order Anura; family Pelobatidae; genus Pelobates; species Pelobates fuscus. Next base: position 59,391,151 of record NC_086327.1, read on the forward strand.
CTTAGACATGTAGGCAACAGGTCTTTGCCATGATCCCAAGTACTGTGTCAATACTCCCACAGCCATTCTTCTTTGCTCATGTACATACAGGTAGAATGGTCGTGTGTGATCAGGTAGACCTAATGCTGGGGCACTCATCAAAGCCTTCTTCACATCTTCAAATGCCGTTTGCTGTTCTTGAGTCCATAAAAAGGGGTCGTGCTCTGTACCTTTGATAGCTGCGTACAGAGGTTTTGCCAGTATCGCGTAGCTGGGAATCCATATCCTACAGAAGCCTGCTGCCCCCAAGAATTCTCGCACTTGTCTTCTATTCTTGGGTATTGGTATTTGGCAGACAGCTTCTTTTCTCTCTGGCCCCATAATCCTTTGACCTTCAGAGATATGGAATCCCAGATATTTGACAGTTGGCAAACACAACTGAGCCTTCTTTCTAGACACTTTGTATCCTGCCTTCCAGAGAATGTGTAGTAGATCGTGCGTTGCTTGCTGACATTTTTCTTTTGTAACTGCTGCTATCAACAAGTCATCTACATACTGTAACAATACACACTCTCCTGGGATGGACTCGAAATCCAGTAGATCTTGGCTTAGAGCTGAACCAAATAGGGTAGGTGAATTTTTAAACCCTTGGGGCAGTCTTGTCCAGGTCATTTGGCGTTTTGAGCCCGTTACAGCGTTCTCCCATTGGAAAGCGAAAATACATTGACTTTCTGCGGCAATTCGAAGGCAAAAGAAGGCATCTTTGAGATCTAAGACTGTGAAGTAAGTAGCCCCGCCCGGAATTAAAGCAAGCAGGTTATATGGATTGGGTACGACTGGATGTATACTAACAACCGCATCATTGACTGCTCTCAAGTCCTGCACAGGTCGATACTCATCTGTACCGGGCTTTTGAACAGGCAGCAATGGGGTGTTCCAGGGGGAAGTACAGAATTTTAGGATACCATACCGTATGAACTTATCCAGATAAGATTGGATGTTCTTCTTAGCCTTCTGCGGGATGTGGTATTGTCTTAGGCTTACTGGATAAACCCCAAGTTTTAGTTCGATTTTAATAGGTGGAATATTGCGGGCCAGTCCTGGTGGGTTGTTCTCTGCCCAAACTCCTGGTATGTTAAATAATGTCTCATCACTCCTAGGGTTTTGGCTAGTCAACACTGTATAAAGTCGCCACTCTTCTTCCTTTGGTACGGATAAAGTCATAATACCTGAAGGTCCATTAAACTTTAAGGATGTTGTTCCATTTGGTAGGAACGTAATCTGCGCTTGTAATTTGGATAGCATATCACGTCCCAGCAATTGGACTGGACATTCAGGCATATAAAGGAATTTATGTTTTACTACGTGGCCTCCCAATGTACAGAGTCGACTTTTAAGAACCGGTTTTTCAGCACTTCTTCCAGTTGCTCCTATCACAGTAATAGTCCTTCCAGATGGAGGAGCAACTAGATTAGTCACCACTGAATGTTCAGCACCAGTGTCGATCATGAACGCACTCCTTTTTCCCCCTATTGATACATCGACCATAGGCTCCGCTCGACCAAGGGGGATGGAGCCCGGTCGGTATCAATAGTCCTCCATGACCGTGTCAGCCAATCCTACAAAGTCCCTACCTTCTCTATCGCGGGGCCTTTGCGCTGCTGGAATATACCTGTCTTCCCTAACACTTCCTCTATTCCCATTACTCCATCTATTACCATTACTCCCTCCGGGGCCTCCTCTACCTCTCGCTCTGCCTCTAAAGTTTACATAACCTGTCCTAGGTCTGTCTCTCTCAGACTGTTCTCTTCGCGGACACTCATTTCTCCAATGCCCTTCTTCCTTACAGTAAGCGCACTGATTTCTACTTAGAGGTTCCTCATTCCACTTACTATCGCCTCTATCTGGGCCCCGTCTATCTACGCCTGCGATCGCTACCGCTAGCATATCAGCCTTTCTACGCATCTTGCGCTCTTCCTCTTTCTTACTTTCTGTTTCCCTATTCATATAAACCTTATTCGCTACCTCCATTAGTTGGGTGATTGACATACCTGCAAACCCTTCTAACTTTTGTAGCTTGCGCTTAATATCTCCGTAAGCTTGGCTGACAAAGGCGGAGTTAACCATTCGGGAATTGTCTGCGTCTTCCGGATTAAAGGGGGTATACAAGCGGTATGCCTCCAATAATCGGTCATAAAAGACACTGGGCGCTTCATCGCTTTTCTGAATCACCTCAACTGTCTTCGACATATTAATAGCTTTCTTTCCTCCGGCTTTCATGCCAGCAATTATAGCGTCTCTATAGGCTCTGAGTTGAACCATATCAGCACCATTTACATTCCAATCGGGATCGGTGTTGGGATAATGTGTTGCGGCCCATGCTGATGGATTGGCTTGGTTTAAAGTACGGGCTTTATCTTCTAATGCTTTAATGGCTGCTTGATTTATTCTTGTCCTTTCCTCATTGTTGAATAAAGTCATTAATAACTGCTGGCAATCAGCCCATGTCGGGTTATGTGTCTGTACTATTGAGGTGAACAGATCAGTCATAGCTTGTGGTTTCTCGGTATACGAGGAATTGTGGGTCTTCCAGTTTAAAAGATCGGTGGTGGTGAATGGGACATATACGAAGACTGGGTCAGCGTGTGCCATTTGACCTGCGGCATCGATATAGGCTGACCCGGGATTCAGACGAAGAGGCATCTGATAGTGCTTTAATTGTTGGGCACCGGTCAACTGTCGGGTCTGTATGGGGCTACGTGGAGGGGCGTCAGTCATGGGTTCCAGTCGGGGAGAAATAGGGTATGGGGATGTGGGAGCCTGGTTTTGGGAAAAGGTTGTAAATAAAACACTTCGAGTCGAGCTAGATGAAGCTTGACCGGAAGTCTGAAGTGGCGCCAAATCAGGATATTCGTTTTTAATGGGGGTTGGTTCTGATTCCGGAAGGGGAGATTTAGTACGAGGAGGGGTGGATCCTGTACTGGAGGAGGAAGCGGAAGTGGATGAGGGTAATGAGGGGAGGGGTGCAGGACTTCCTGCATTTGCGTCACTTCCTCTTAACGGAAAGTAAGGGGGCGGCAAAGGGATCTCGGACTCAGGGGGCGTGTCCAAAATGGGCCTAACACCAGTCCTAGTGGACAAACAAGTCCTAGCTACCATGAGGCGACACTGCTCCTCGTGGCATGTCTGGAGCCATTTTGGCGAGTCATTTACGGCCTGTCTCCAACAATCAATATAAGGAAACTGGCCGTAAAGTTCAGGCCTACCTGATACAGCCACGTGTAAGCGCTGTACCAGAGTTGGATCCAAACTGCCACGTGGCGGCCATGCCGCAACCAAAGTAGGCCACTCCCTAGTGCACAAAGTAACCAAACGTACAGGAGACATCTTAACCCCAAAATCACAAGTTTTGAATCCCTTTTTAAAATTCTTCACCATACAACCTAAGGGATCCGGAATCGTTGACTGCGACGCACCCATACTTAACAATGGAACGTCGTCGACAACGAATACTATACACGCGTACTATTCAACAGTCACACCCGTTTCCTCTGGCAACAGCACCACGTGGTACGGTTACCAAGTGAAACGTACACAATAACAATAAACACTCAGGGAATTCCCGTACACACACAGCTGTTACACCAGTCACTATATAATCAATATTATGCCCTTTGGCGTAACTATACAGTCACCCACGCTATAATTCTCTATATACGAATTACCCGTCTATAACACACCCCAGTAACATCGTCTTTTACAAATAGCGGTTACAGTACGGTTAGCATAGGTCAAAGCACAAGTTAAGGTCACAATACAATTATTAGTGGTTATGGTGTTAAACATGCAATTGACGACAATGATTAGTACTTATATACAGTGTCAGTAAATATACAGGGTTATGGTACCGTGCACTATAATACAGCAACACACTATTAACACTCTCGCTAGACGGCTGAGCTCGCGCTATCTAACAAGATATACACTTTACTAAACAATCGTTAACACATTTACAATTCCCAACTAAACTATTGGCCAGTACCTTGAATGGACTACCTAAAAACAATCTACATACGTTTTGGTTAGCCACACTGCCCAATCACCACATATATAGCGAGCTAGAGGACCGAATTTACACAGACGCCTCTTAGTCGCACTATCAAAAGTCTAGTGGGTTCCAAATTTACACGCCTTCCCACTTAGCCCAGATAGGATGAGAGCTAGCGAACCGAATTTACACAGACGCCGCTTAGTCTCCCGGTCTCTCCGACCTAGCGAACAAAATATACACCCTAGAACGCTAGTCTAGACAAGACACCGGTGTCCGGCTAGGGCTATTTACACCAGAGCCCCGCCTGACTAACAGAATCAAACGGTCTGACTAAAGAGCGTTCGATCGAGCGGTGCGCCTTCGCTCCTTCCCTCCGACAGAGGGGGCAGATACACAGATTCAAAACCCCTTTGGGCCTACCGCACAATCGGTATACCCCTAGTGGGTCCTGCCGTCTAAAACAGCAGTTGTCTTACCTCCTCGTTCCTGAACCTGAGTTCACACTCATCGACGGGGACACCCCAGCACTTCTCACGTAGAGGCCGATGATCTCCTGGACAACGGCCCAGTGGCGCCGAGACGAAGGGAGGTCCACGCAGAAGTTCAGGGGTGCAGCCGTAGAGAACGTGGGCAAAGATAGACCGTCTCACGCCTCTGCCTCTCAGCTACCGTTGAACGATGAGCTTCCCGGCCAATGCACCAAATGATACCGGAGAAACTGACGGAAGCCAAGCACAGAGAGATGGACACAGGTTTCTTCAGGAAGGAAGAGATTCTTTATTGGATCACCGATCGGGACTCAGAGGGACTAGCATCACCAAAATACCACAAGTTCTGAGCCCCGGACAATAGTGCAGGCTCCTTATATAGGCATATAACTCCTCCCATATTAAGCTCCACCCGCACATTCTCTTAACCAATCAACACAAATAAGAATTAACTTCCTGTTTGACCGCATGGCCTGTCCAGCACAATGGAGGAGGGGAATACTATATCCTGTATTCTTGCACATGCTCCGTACACTACTGATCGTATCTTGCCACGTGCAACCAACTGATCGATACGTCAGCATATGCACGTACACATGCCACGTGGTAATCTCGGCCTACTAAATTTATTTTTACCGAGATTCCACCACAATATATATATACACACACACAGAAGGCCACAAAATATATACAGTAAATCAAAATTAGCACTAATCGTGCAGGCAACAACTACTGTAACAGTCCTTGGGTATAAGGGTAGGATTATGCAGCTACCACGAGTATCAGGTAGGGCACAGATCCAGAGTCACAAGACAAATATAGTGACATCAAGATCCAAAGGAGAATCAATGAACAAGTCTGCAGGGACAGGATCACTGGTAGTAAAGCCGGGACCAGGGAACCAGAACACAGGATCGGAGGACACAATAACGAAGGACCAGGAGAACACAATAACGCAGCATCAGGAGGACACAGGACGAAGACCAGGAGACACAGGACACAGGACCAAGTCACAGTATGCAGGAGCCAGGAACCCAGGGAAACAGGAAACAAAAAGCAATGATCTGGCAAGGAGTGAGGGGAGAACTCAAACTAAATAGGTGCTAAACAAGGACCAGGTGAAGTGCTTAATGAAAAGAAATCAGGAACAGTGCCAAACAGAAACAGTGGTGAGTATGAGTACTGCACGAGGGCTAATCAGCTAAGGAGTGTCGTGACAGATACACACTGACACAGAGCAGAATAGAGACTGTTCCTCCTACATAGGGTCACTTGGCATATATGGATTGACACCTGTCCTCAGAGCCCCTGATACACACTAAAACAGAGCAGAATAGAGACTGTTCCCCCTACATAGGGTCACTTGGCAGATATGGATTGACACCTGTCCTCAGAGACCATGATACACACTGACACAGAGCAGAATAAGGACTGTTCCTCTACATAGGGTCACTTGGCAGATATGGATTGACACCTGTCCTCAGAGACCATGATACACACTGACACAGAGCAGAATAGGGACTGTTCCCCCTACATAGGGTCACTTGGCAAATATGGATTGACACCTGTCCTCAGAGACCTAATTGTGTAATAATGGTAATACTATTACCTATTATCTAATATTGGCAGGGGCAAGGAAATTCCCTCTAAATAGATGGGTATAGGCAGAGAGTATGGAGACCGGAGTGATAAAGTGTCAATAAGGTGATATAAAGTTAAATGTATCACAGACACACAGCCACCCTTTCTCTTAGCTAGTTTCCAGAAATGCTGGATAGGTAGAAGGGCTATAAAGACTCAGAGAGGTCTAAGAAGAATCCTCTAAACTAGCCCTAATCTCCTTAAACACCTTCAAGGGTGTTCTAAGCTAAAGCTCAATCTAAACGTTTGGATGACTGCCTGATTTCCCATCACAGATGCTGGCTAGGAATAACAGTGTGCAAGACAAAGAGTGGGTCTAAGTGCCCATAGTGCAATAAAGTGTCCCTAGTGAAGTGAAAAAGAGAATAACGAGCTGGCGCCCAAGAGAATAACGATCTGGCGCCCTATCAGGGGACGTGTATATAGCATCGATTTTAGGAACCGGGGGATGGAAAAAGATGCTTGGTCGGTCCTCCTACTTCAAATTTGGGGCACTGCGCGTGCAATCTATTGTGCCACCAGATAGGAATAGTACTACTTAACACACCACTCCTATCAGTTTAATCCCTGTTATGTGCCTTTTTTTGGTTTGGTTTTTGAAGCCACAGTGCAGCACCAGAGGGCCGAATAATTAGGCATGTACACATTCCTGAAAAATTAAGTATTGTTGCAGCCGCAGCGGCCATAAAAATTGATGTTTGTTTCCCAGGCAGAAAGTGCCCTAAAACATTGCGGCTTGAACCCTAGCTGATGGTGGATAAGTCACGAAAGTCAACGAAAGGCATTCAGAGCTAAAATACAGCAGCGTGTGGACTATTTTTAGCCCAAGGCAGCTCATCTCATCAGGCCCTTTTTAGTCGAATGTATCGCCCACTCGGGATCCATCCCTCATTCATCTTAATAAAGGTGAGGTAATCTAGACTTTTTTGACCTAGGCGACTTCTCTTCTCAGTGACAATACCTCCTGCTGCACTGAAGGTCCTTTCTGACAGGACACTTGAAGCGGGACAGGCCAGAAGTTCTATCGCAAATTGGGATAGCTCAGGCCACAGGTCAAGCCTGCACGTCCAGTAGTCAAGGGGTTCATCGCTCCTCAGAGTGTCGATATCTGCAGTTAAGGTGAGGTAGTCTGCTACCTGTCGGTCGAGTTGTTCTCTGAGGGTGGATCCCGAAGGGCTGTGGCGATGCGTAGGACTTAAAAAGCTCTGCATGTCCTCCATCAACAACACGTCTTTAAAGCATCCTGTCCTTGCCGGCGTGGTCGTGGGAGGAGGAGGATGAGTTTCACCTCTTCCCCTGTTAGATTCCCGTTGTGCTGTGACATCACCCTTATACGCTGTGTAAAGCATACTTTTTAATTTATTTTGCAAATGCTGCATCCTTTCCGACTTGTTGTAATTCGGTAACATTTCCGCCACTTTCTGCATATACCGTGGGTCTAGTAGCGTGGACACCCAGTACAGGTCGTTCTCCTTCAGCCTTTTTATACGAGGGTCCCTCAACAGGCACGACAGCATGAAAGACCCCATTTGCACAAGGTTGGATGCCGAGCTTCTCATTTCCCGTTCCTCCTCCTCAGTGATCTCAATGAAGGTATGTTCTTCCCCCCAGCCACGTACAACACCACAGGTACCAGATAGGTGACAACGAGCATCCTGGGATGCCTGTTGTGGTTGGTCTTCCTCCTCCTCCTCAAAGCCACATTCCTCCTCTGACTCCTCTTCCTCACAATCCTCTTCCAGCGTTACTGCAGGTCCAGCAAGCGATGCTGATAAGGCTGTTTCTGGTGGTGATGGTGACCACAACTCTTCCTCTTCACGCTCATCTACGGCATGATCCAGCACTCTTCGCAGGGCACGCTCCAGGAAGAAAACAAATGGTATGATGTCGCTGATGGTGCCTTCGGTGCAACTGACTAGGTTTGGCACCTCCTCAAAAGGACGCATGAGCCTACAGGCATTGTGCATGAGCTTCCAGTAATGTGGTAAAAAAATTCCCAGCTCCCCAGAGGCTGTCCTAGCACCCCGGTCATACAAATATTCATTAACGGCTTTTTCTTGTTGGAGCAGGCGGTCGAACATTAGCAGTGTTGAATTCCAATGTGTCGGGCTGTCGCAAATCAAGCGCCTCACTGGCATGTTGTTTCGCCGCTGGATATCTGCAAAGTGCGCCATGGCCGTGTAGGAATGCCTGAAATGGCCACACACCTTCCTGGCCTGCTTCAGGACGTCCTGTAAGCATGTGTACTTATGCACAAAGCGTTGTACGATCAGATTACACACACGTTCCATGCACGGCACATGTGTCAACTTGCCTAACTTCAATGCCGCTAACAAATTTGTTCCGTTGTCACAAACCACTTTGCCGATATCCAGTTGCTGCGGAGTCAGCCACTTTTCCACCTGTGCGTTCAGGGCGGACAGGAGTGCTTGTCCGGTGTGACTCTCTGCTTTCAAGCAAGTCAAACCCAAGACGGCGTGACACTATGTCCTTTATAAGCCTCCCCCCGCCCTGCAGAGCTCAGTCTTCGCGGAGCCCTCCATGGGTGAAGAAGGATTATTTTTTTTTGCACTCGTTTTTTTTTTTTAATTGCGTCGGTTATTATGGTTTTTTATTTGGCCTTTTTTGGGGCTGAAAAAAGAAGAAAGAAAACATCGAATGGTAAGTTATTTCTTTTTTACAGGTTCTAAGTTAAATGTCCCCCCCTCATTATTTTTAGGGTGAGGGGGGTAGGTAGGGGGATCATTTTTTTGGGGAGGGGGTGACTAGGGATTTGGGGTCCCCTAGTCAGCTAGGGGGACATTTTTTAGGGCCCCCACCCACCTCTCAGGCTAGAGATGTCCAGTCTTTTTTAGTAGCTATTTGGTCACCAACACTGGCCAAAGTTAGCGTTAGTATTTGTTTGTGTGTGAAAAATGCAAAAAACGACAATTTTGGCCAGTGTTTGTGACTAAGTGGCTACTAAAAAAGACTGGACATACCCCATTTGCAATACCTTGGGTTGTCTACTATTGCAAATAGTATGCCATCATAGGGGTAATTTTCATTCTTGGGCTACTATAGGGTCATAAAGGCAACGTAAGCTATCTGGCGAATTTTAATGTGAAAAAAATGAAACACAAGCCTTATATTTGACGCTGTAATTTTTTAAAACACCATAAAACCTGTACATGAGCGGTACTGTTGTACTCGGGAGACTTCGCTGAACACAAATATTTGTGTTTCAAAACAGTAAAAAGTATTGCAGCAGTAATATCGTCCGTGTAAGTGCTGTTTGTGCGTGAAAAATGCAAAAAACGTCACTTTTACTGGCGATATCATCGTTGTAATACATTTTACTGTTTTGAAACACTAATATTTGTGTTCAGCGAAGTCTCCTGAGTAAAACAGTACCCCCATGTACAGGTTTTATGGTGTCTTGGAAAGTTATAGGGTTAAATATAGTGCTAGCAAATTAAATTCCTTATACTTTCGGCATGGGTTGTCAGGCAGGTTCCGCTAATTGTAATTAATTAGGATACCTAATTATGTAAAATTATTACATAAAAATATGTGTAGAATTAATGTAGAATTAATATATGTATATATATACATATGTGTATATATACGTATATATATATATATATATATATATATATATATTATATTTGTATTTATATATAGGTATATATATAGTGATATATAGGTATATATTTATGTATATAGATATATATTTTATTTCGTTCTACGTGTATTTTGATATAAATATATATATATATATTAATATCACAATACAGTTAGAACGAAATAAAACACATCTATATATTTTTTTTATATTTTTTTTTTTGGGCAACAACGTTGCAATTAAATGTGCTATATAAATAAATAATAACAGTTACTCTGCCCACTCCAGTTGTAGACTACTGGTGGAGGCAAGAACACTTCACACAATTTCCCCAGAAATTGTAGCTTTTCTAGTTAAGTGTTCTTGCATAGCAAGACCACTTAATGTTATCTCACATATATATTATTATTATTATTCTTATTATAGCCAAATTTGCCACCATAACTCCTCCCACAGTTTTTACACTACATAGGACCTTTTGTCCACCTGGTAATGTTTTCAAAAATGTATGTTTTAATGTAACTGTGAAGCACTTTGGGCAACAACGTTGCAATTAAATGTGCTATATAAATAAATAATAACAGTTACTCCGCCCACTCCAGTTGTAGACTACTGGTGGAGGCAAGAACACTTCACACAATTTCCCCAGAAATTGTAGCTTTTCTAGTTAAGTGTTCTTGCATAGCAAGACCACGTACTGTTATCTCACATATATATTATTATTAAGTGTTCTTGCAAAGCAAGACCACTTAATGTTATCTCACATATATATTATTATTAAGTGTTCTTGCATAGCAAGACCACTTACTGTTATCTCACATATATTATTATTATTATTAAGTGTTCTTGCATAGCAAGACCACTTACTGTTATCTCACATATATATTATTATTAAGTGTTCTTGCATAGCAAGACCACTTACTGTTATCTCACATATATATTATTAAGTGTTCTTGCATAGCAAGACCACTTAATGTTATCTCACATATATATTATTATTATTATTAAGTGCACCTGCTAATGTTTTTATAACTGTATGTTTTAATGTAACTGTAAAGCACTGTGGGCAACAACGTTGCAATTAAATGTGCTATATAAATAAATAATAACAGTTACTCTGCCCACTCCAGTTTTAGACTACTGGTGGAGGCAAGAACACCACACAATTTCCCCAGAAATTGTAGCTTTTCTAGTTAAGTGTTCTTGCATAGCAAGACCACTTAATGTTATCTCACATATATATTATTATTAAGTGTTCTTGCATAGCAAGACCACTTAATGTTATCTCACATATATATTATTATTAAGTGTTCTTGCATAGCAAGACCACTTAATGTTATCTCACATATATATTATTAAGTGTTCTTGCATAGCAAGACCACTTAATGTTATCTCACATATATATTTAAGTGTTCTTGCATAGCAAGACCACTTAATGTTATCTCACATATATATTATTATTATTATTAAGTGTTCTTGCATAGCAAGACCACTTAATGTTATCTCACATATATATTATTATTATTATTCTTATTATTCTTATTATAGCCAAATTTGCCACCCTAACTCCTCCCACAGTTTTTACACTACATAGACAAAAATATACCAAAACGTGCAGATTGTTCCCGATCGGATTGCTATTACTTTGTGGAACGTTTCGCCGAATGGTTCACGGAATATCGTCGTTCTTGTGGCGAAATTTGTCCCATAGGAATGAATGGCAAAGCTAGAGTGGGAGCTGGCAAAAGCTGAAAAATCAGGACATGATTTCTAAACTGCCACCACTCCCTCATTTTCAGGCCCACCTACACAAATCTTATATCAAAACGTTCAGCTATCCCTGCTGCCACTAGAAATGTCCACGGCTAAGCCATAGTCCTGATAGTTTTCACAATATGACCATTTGTTTGCAACTCACGCCTTCCATTGACATTCATTGAAACTCCACTCTGCAAAGCTCACATTTGAAGGGCAATTTCTAAACTGCGACTGTGCCTTCATTGTTAATATCTCAGAGACATACTATACATCAAAATGTAGGTCTGGGTCTTGTGATTCTCACAATATAAAGCTCTTCACTGTAGGAATTATAGTTTTTAAAATACGACCGTTTGAAGATGGCAACCGCCAAAATACTCTGACCTGTGCAAGGCTGCAGCAGCAAGTGATGTCATAGACAAAGCCTTTTACACCTGCTAATTTTTTATAACTGTATGTTTTAATGTAACTGTGAAGCACTTTGGGCAACAACATTGCAATTAAATGTGCTATATAAATAAATAACAGTTACTCCGCCCACTCCAGTTGTAGACTACTGATGGAGGCAAGAACACTTCACACAATTTCCCCAGAAATTGTAGCTTTTCTAGTTAAGTGTTCTTGCATAGCAAGACCACTTAATGTTATCTCACATATATATTATTATTATTATTCTTATTATTCTTATTATAGCCAAATTTGCCACCCTAACTCCTCCCACAGTTTTTACACTACATAGACAAAAATATACCAAAACGTGCAGATTGTTCCCGATCGGATTGCTATTACTTTGTGGAACGTTTCAACGAATGGTTCTCGGAATATCGTCGTTCTTGTGGCGAAATTTGTCCCATAGGAATGAATGGCAAAGCTAGAGTGGGAGCTGGCAAAAGCTGAAAAATCAGGACATGATTTCTAAACTGCCACCACTCCCTCATTTTCAGGCCCACCTACACAAATCTTATATCAAAACGTTCAGCTATCCCTGCTGCCACTAGAAATGTCCACGGCTAAGCCATAGTCCTGATAGTTTTCACAATATGACCATTTGTTTGCAACTCATGCCTTCCATTGACATTCATTGAAACTCCACTCTGCAAAGCTCACATTTGAAGGGCAATTTCTAAACTGCGACTGTGCCTTCATTGTTAATATCTCAGAGACATACTGTACATCAAAATGTAGGTCTGGGTCTTGTGATTCTCACAATATAAAGCTCTTCACTGTAGGAATTATAGTTTTTAAAATACGACCGTTTGAAGATGGCAACCGCCAAAATACTCTGACCTGTGCAAGGCTGCAGCAGCAAGTGATGTCATAGACAAAGCCATTTACACCTGCTAATTTTTTATAACTGTATGTTTTAATGTAACTGTGAAGCACTTTGGGCAACAACATTGCAATTAAATGTGCTATATAAATAAATACTAACAGTTACTCCGCCCACTCTAGTTGTAGACTACTGATGGAGGCAAGAACACTTCACACAATTTCCCCAGAAATTGTAGCTTTTCTAGTTCTAATTATTCTTATTATAGCCAAATTTGCCACCCTAACTCCTCCCACAGTTTTTACACTACATAGACAAAAATATACCAAAACGTGCAGATTGTTCCCGATCGGATTGCTATTACTTTGTGGAACGTTTCGCCGAATGGTTCACGGAATATCGTCGTTCTTCTGGCGAAATTTGTCCCATAGGAATGAATGGCAAAGCTAGAGTGGGAGCTGTCAAAAGCTGAAAAATCAGGACATGATTTCTAAACTGCCACCACTCCCTCATTTTCAGGCCCACCTACACAAATCTTATATCAAAACGTTCAGCTATCCCTGCTGCCACTAGAAATGTCCACGGCTAAGCCATAGTCCTGATAGTTTTCACAATATGACCATTTGTTTGCAACTCACGCCTTCCATTGACATTCATTGAAACTCCACTCTGCAAAGCTCACATTTGAAGGGCAATTTCTAAACTGCGACTGTGCCTTCATTGTTAATATCTCAGAGACATACTATGCATCAAAATGTAGGTCTGGGTCTTGTGATTCTCACAATATAAAGCTCTTCGCTGTAGGATTTATAGTTTTTAAAATACGACCGTTTGAAGATGGCAACCGCCAAAATACTCTGACCTGTGCAAGGCTGCAGCAGCAAGTGATGTCATAGACAAAGCCTTTTGTACACCTGCTAGAGTTTTTATAAATGTATGGTTTAATGTAACTGTGCAACAAAGATGCAATTAAATGTGCTATATAAATGATAACAGTTACTGCGCCCACTCCAGTTGTAGACTACTGGTGGAGGCAAGAACACTTCACAATTTCCCCAGAAATTGTAGCTTTTCTAGTATTATTATTATTCTTATTATAGCCAAATTTGCCACCCTAACTCCTCCCACAGTTTTTACACTACATAGACAAAAATTCACCAAAACGTGCAGATTGTTCCCGATCGCGTTGCTATTACTTTGTGGAACGTTTCGCTGAATGGTTCTCGGAATATCGTCGTTCTTGTGGCGAAATTTGTCCCATAGGAATGAATGGCAAAGCTAGAGTGGGAGCTGGCAAAAGCTGAAAAATCAGGACATGATTTCTAAACTGCCACTACTCCCTCATTTTCAAGCCCACCTACACAAATCTTATATCAAAACGTTCAGCTATCCCTGCTGCCACTAAAAATGTCCACGGCTAAGCCATAGTCCTGATTGTTTTCGCAATATGACCATTTGTTTGCAACTCACGCAGTCCATTGACATTCATTGAAACGCCACTCTGCAAAGCTCACATTTGAAGGGCAATTTCTAAACTGCGACTGTGCCTTCTTTGTTAATATCTCAGAGACATACTATACATCAAAATGTAGGTCTGGGTCTTGTGATTCTCACAATATAAAGCTCTTCACTGTAGGATTTATAGTTTTTAAAATACGACCGTTTGAAGATGGCAACCGCAAAAATACTCTGACCTGTGAGAGGCTGCAGCAGCTAGTGATGTCATAGACAGGGCCTTTTGCACCTGCTAATGGTTTGTATAACTGTATGTTTTTAATGTTACTGTGAAGCACTTTGGGCAACAACGTTGCAATTAAATGTGCTATATAAATAAATAATAACAGTTACTCCAGCCACTCCAGTTGTAGACTACTGGTGGAGGCAAGAACACTTCACACAATTTCCCAAGAAATTGTAGCTTTTCTAGTTAAGTGTTCTTGCATAGCAAGACCACTTAATGTTATCTCACATATATATTATTATTATTATTCTTATTATTCTTATTATAGCCAAATTTGCCACCCTAACTCCTCCCACAGTTTTTACACTACATAGACCAAAATTTACCAAAACGTGCAGATTGTTCCCGATCGCGTTGCTATTACTTTGTGGAACATTTTGCCGAATGGTTCACGGAATATCGTTGTTCTTGTGGCGAAATTTGTCCCATAGGAATGAATGGCAAAGCTAGAGTGGGAGCTGGCAAAAGCTGAAAAATCAGGACATGATTTCTAAACTGCCACCACTCCCTCATTTTCAGGCCCACCTATACAAATCTTATATCAAAACGTTCAGCTATCCCTGCTGCCACTAAAAATACCCACGACTAAGCCATAGTCCTTATAGTTTTCAAGATATGACCATTTGTTTGCAACTCACGCCGTCCATTGACATTTATTGAAACTCCACTCTGCAAAGCTCACATTTGAAGGGCAATTTCTAAACTGCGACTGTGCCTTCATTATTAATATCTCAGAGACATACTATGCATCAAAATGTAGGTCTGGGTCTTGTGATTCTCACAATATAAAGCTCTTTTTATAGTTTTTAAAATACAACCGTTTGAAGATGGCAACCGCCAAAAAACTCTGGCCTGTGCAAGGCTGCAGCAGCAAGTGATGTCCTAGACAGGGCCTGCTAATGTTTTTATAAATGTATGTTTTAACCCCTTAACACCGCAGCCAAATGTACAAGTTGTGAACAGAACAAAACGTAAACAAAACCTGGCATTTACGCTATATGTCTGTCCAACCGTAATTCACCTCTTTCATATTAAATGCACCCCCCCTTATTATATATCATTTTATTCGGGGGAAACAGGGCTTTCATTTAACATCAAATATTTAGGTATTGAACATAATTTCATATAAAAAATGTATAAAAAAATGGGAGAAAAAAAGATTTTTTTTATTTTTTTTTGTTCTATGTAACATTTTAACTGTGGATGTCAAAATACTGTTTGCTTTTACTGCAATACAATACACATATTTGTATTCAGCGATGTCTCACGTGTAAAACAGTACCCCCTATGTACAGGTTTTATGGTGTTTTGGGAAGTTACAGGGTCAAATATAGCACGTTACATTTGAAATTGAAATTTGCCAGATTGGTTACGTTGCCTTTGAGACTGTATAGTAGCCCAGGAATTAAATTTACACCCATAATGGCATACCATTTGCAATAGTAGACAACCCAAGGTATTGCAAATGGGGTATGTCCAGTCTTTTTTAGTAGCCATTTGGTCACAAACACTGGCCAAAGTTAGCGTTAGTATTTGTTTGTGTGTGAAAAATGCAAAAAACGCCAATTTTGGCCAGTGTTTGTGACTAAGTGGCTACTAAAAACGTCTGGACAAACCCCATTTGCAATACCTTGGGTTGTCTACTATTGCAAATGGTATGCCATCATAGGGGTAATTTTCATTCTTGGGCTACCATAGGGTCACAAAGGCAACGTAAGCAATCTGGCGAATTTTAATGTGAAAAAAATGAAACACAAGCCTTATATTTGACGCTGTAACTTTTGAAAACACCATAAAACCTGTACATGTGGGGTACTGTTGTACTCGGGAGACTTCGCTCAACACAAATATTTGTATTTCAAAACAGTAAAAAGTATTGCAGCAATAATATCGTCCGTGTAAGTGCTGTTTGTGCGTGAAAAATGCAGAAAACGTCACTTTTACTGGCGATATCATCGTTGTAATACATTTTACTGTTTTGAAACACTAATATCTGTGTTCAGCAAAGTCTCCTGAGTAAAACAGTACCCCCCATGTACAGGTTTTATGGTGTCTTGGAAAGTTATAGGGTTAAATATAGTGCTAGCAAATTAAATTCCCTATACTTTCGGCATGGGTTGTCAGGCAGGTCCCGCTAATTGTAATTAATTAGGATACCTAATTATGTAAAATTATTACATAAATATATGTGTAGAATTAATATATGTATATATATACATATGTGTATATATACGTATATATATATAATTTTTTTTTAATATTTTTATTTATATATAGGTATATATATAGTGATATATACGTATATATTTATGTATATAGATATATATATATTATGATATATATATTATTTTGTTCTACGTGTATTTTGATATAAATATATATATTAATATCACAATACAGTTAGAACGAAATAACACATCTATATATTTTTTAATTATTTATTTTTAAATATTTTTTTAATTTTATTTTTTTACGTATTTACATATTTTTTTTATATTATATATAAATATATATATAACAATAATTATATATATATTTGATCAGTATCAGTCTACGTGTAATTTGATATTAATATATATATTTATATATATATTAATATTTAAATACACGTCGTGTATGTGTAAATGTGTGTGTGTGTGTGTGTATGTGTATATATATATATATACTTAGATCATATATATATAATATATATGATCTAAGTATATCTTATTTGTAACTGTAATTTTTTTAACTAATATTTTATTTTATTTTAGGACAGGGGGGCAATGACAGTGTCAGCCAGTGATTTCACATCACTGGCTGACACACAGGATCAGTGATCACAGTGACTGCCTGTCACTGTGATCACCTCCTGCAGATTGGGTAATTGACCACAGGGGGGAGTGCCTGGGTGGTACAAGCACTCCCCCCTTCCAATCTGCAGGGGGATCACTGTGCCAGTTACATGTGTCAGCCAATAGGCTGACACATGTAACACTGATCGCAGTGACAGGCTGTCACTGCGATCAGAGTGCTTTGAGATCGCAGTGACAGCCTGTCACTGCGATCAGACTTCGCAGATCGCGGTCACTGACCCCAGGGGGACTGCCTGGGGGGCCAGGTAAGTCCCCCGACCGCGATCTGCAGAAGGGGAACGCCGCCGGCCGCATGTGTCAGCCGATTTGAAATCGGCTGACACATGCTTAATACTGGTCGCAGTGACAGCCTGTCAAAGCGATCAGAGACTGCAGATCGCTGTCACCGGCCACAGGGGGGGTTGCCTGGGGGGCCAGGCATCCCCCCCGTCCGCGATCTGCAGCGGGCGATTAGCGCCGGCCACGTGGGCGGCCATTATGGCGAGGACGTAATATTACGCCCGCCGGCGTTTAGAGCCGGTTCCTGCAGGACGTAATATTACGTCCTCCGGACTTAAGGGGTTAATGTAACTGTGAAGCACTTTGGGCAACAACATTGCAATTAAATGTGCTATATAAATAAATAATAACAGTTACTCCGCCCACTCCAGTTGTAGACTACTGATGGAGGCAAGAACACTTCACACAATTTCCCCAGAAATTGTAGCTTTTCTAGTTATTATTATTCTTATTATAGCCAAATTTGCCACCCTAACTCCTCCCACAGTTTTTACACTACATAGCCGAAAATTTACCAAAACGTGCAGATTGTTCCCGATCGGATTGCTATTACTTTGTAGAACATTTCGCCGAATGGTTCACGGAATATCGTCGTTCTTGTGGCAAAATTTGTCCCATAGGAATGAATGGCAAAGCTAGAGTGGGAGCTGGCAAAAGCTGAAAAATCAGGACATGATTTCTAAACTGCCACCACTCCCTCATTTTCAGGCCCACCTACACAAATCTTATATCAAAACGTTCAGCTATCCCTGCTGCCACTAAAAATGTCCACAGCTAAGTCGTATTCCTTATAGTTTTCACAATATGACCATTTGTTTGCAACTCACGCAGTCCATTGACATTCATTGAAACTCCACTCTGCAAAGCTCACATTTGAAGGGCAATTTCTAAACTGCGACTGTGCCTTCATTGTTAATATCTCAGAGACATACTATACATCAAAATGTAGGTCTGGGGCTTGTGATTCTCACAATATAAAGCTCTTCACTGTAGGATTTATAGTTTTTAAAATACGACCGTTTGAAGATGGCAACCGCAAAAATACTCTGACCTGTGCAAGGCTGCAGCAGCAAGTGATGTCATAGACAAAGCCTTTTACACCTGCTAATTTTTTATAACTGTATGTTTTAATGTAACTGTGAAGCACTTTGGGCAACAACATTGCAATTAAATGTGCTATATAAATAAATACTAACAGTTACTCCGCCCACTCCAGTTGTAGACTACTGGTGGAGGCAAGAACACTTCACACAATTTCCCCAGAAATTGTAGCTTTTCTAGTTATTATTATTCTTATTATAGCCAAATTTACCACCCTAACTCCTCCCACAGTTTTTACACTACATAGACAAAAATTTACCAAAACGTGCAGATTGTTCCCGATCGTGTTGCTATTACTTTGTGGAACGTTTCGCCGAATGGTTCACGGAATATCGTTGTTCTTGTGGTGAAATTTGTCCCATAGGAATGAATGGCAAAGCTAGAGTGGGAGCTGGCAAAAGCTGAAAAATCAGGACATGATTTCTAAACTGCCACCACTCCCTCATTTTCAGGCCCACCTACACAAATCTTATATCAAAACGTTCAGCTATCCCTGCTGCCACTAAAAATGTCCACGGCTAAGCCATAGTCCTGATTGTTTTCGCAATATGACCATTTGTTTGCAACTCACGCAGTCCATTGACATTCATTGAAACGCCACTCTGCAAAGCTCACATTTGAAGGGCAATTTCTAAACTGCGACTGTGCCTTCCTTGTTAATATCTCAGAGACATACTATACATCAAAATGTAGGTCTGGGTCTTGTGATTCTCACAATATAAAGCTCTTCACTGTAGGATTTATAGTTTTTAAAATACGACCGTTTGAAGATGGCAACCGCAAAAATACTCTGACCTGTGCAAGGCTGCAGCAGCAAGTGATGTCATAGACAGGGCCATTTGCACCTGCTAATGTTTTTATAACTGTATGTTTTAATGTAACTGTGCAACAACGTTGCAATTAAATGTGCTATATAAATAAATAATAACAGTTACTCCGCCCACTCCAGTTGTATACTACTGGTGGAGGCAAGAACACTTCACAATTTCCCCAGAAATTGTAGCTTTTCTAGTTATTATTATTATTATTATTCTTATTATAGCCAAATTTGCCACCCTAACTCCTCCCACAGTTTTTACACTACATAGACAAAAATTTACCAAAACGTGCAGATTGTTCCCGATCGCGTTGCTATTACTTTGTGGAACATTTCGCTGAATGGTTCTCGGAATATCGTCGTTCTTGTGGCGAAATTTGTCCCATAGGAATGAATGGCAAAGCTAGAGTGGGAGCTGGCAAAAGCTGAAAAATCAGGACATGATTTCTAAACTGCCACTACTCCCTCATTTTCAAGCCCACCTCAAGCTGCCACTAAAAATGTCCACGGCTAAGCCATAGTCCTGATTGTTTTCGCAATATGACCATTTGTTTGCAACTCACGCAGTCCATTGACATTCATTGAAACGCCACTCTGCAAAGCTCACATTTGAAGGGCAATTTCTAAACTGCGACTGTGCCTTCCTTGTTAATATCTCAGAGACATACTATACATCAAAATGTAGGTCTGGGTCTTGTGATTCTCACAATATAAAGCTCTTCACTGTAGGATTTATAGTTTTTAAAATACGACCGTTTAAAGATGGCAACCGCAAAAATGCTCTGACCTGTGCAAGGCTGCAGCAGCAAGTGATGGCAAAATTTGTCCCATAGGAATGAATGGCAAAGCTAGAGTGGGAGCTGGCAAAAGCTGAAAAATCAGGACATGATTTCTAAACTGCCACCACTCCCTCATTTTCAGGCCCACCTACACAAATCTTATATCAAAAGTTCAGCTATCCCTGCTGACACTAAAAATGTCAACAGCTAAGCCATAGTCCTTATAGTTTTCACAATATGACCATTTGTTTGCAACTCACGCAGTCCATTGACATTCATTGAAACTCCACTCTGCAAAGCTCACATTTGAAGGGCAATTTCTAAACTGCGACTGTGCCTTCATTTTTAATATCTCAGAGACATACTATACATCAAAATGTAGGTCTGGGTCTTGTTATTCTCACAATATAAAGCTCCTCACTGTAGGAATTATAGTTTTTAAAATACCACCGTTTGAAGATGGCAACCGCCAAAATACTCTGACTTGTGCCAGGCTGCAGCAGCAAGTGATGTCATAGAGAAAGCCTTTTCTACACCTGCTAATGTCTTTATAAATGTATGGTTTAATGTAACTGTGCAACAACATTGCAATTAAATGTGCTATAAAAATGATAACAGTTACTCCGCCCACTCCAGTTGTAGACTACTGGTGGAGGCAAGAACACTTCACACAATTTCCCCAGAAATTGTAGCTTTTCTAGTTATTATTATTCTTATTATAGCCAAATTTACCACCCTAACTCCTCCCACAGTTTTTACACTACATAGACCATAATATACCGAAACGTACAGATTGTTCCCGATCGGATTGCTATTACTTTGTGGAACGTTTCTCCGAATGGTTCACGGAATATCGTTGTTCTTATGGCGAAATTTGTCCCATAGGAATGAATGGCAAAGCTAGAGTGGGAGCTGGCAAAAGCTGAAAAATCAGGACATGATTTCTAAACTGCCACCACTCCCTCATTTTCAGGCCCACCTACACAAATCTTATATCAAAACGTTCAGCTATCCCTGCTGTCACTAAAAATGTCCACAGCTAAGCCATAGTCCTGATAGTTTTCACAATATAACCATTTGTTTGCAACTCACGCAGTCCATTGACATTCATTGAAACTCCACTCTGCAAAGCTCACATTTGAAGGGCAATATCTAAACTGTGACTGTGCCTTCATTGTTAATATCTCAGAGACATACTATACATCAAATTGTAGGTCTGGGTCTTGTGATTCTCACAATATAAAGCTCTTCACTGTAGGATTTATAGTTTTTAAAATACGACCATTTGAAGATGGCAACCGCCAAAATACTCTGACCTGTGCCAGGCTGCAGCAGCAAGTGATGTCATAGACAGGGCCTGCTAATGTTTTTATAAATGTATCTTTTAATGTAACTGTGAAGCACTTTGGGCAACAACATTGCAATTAAATGTGCTATATAAATAAATAATAACAGTTACTCCGCCCACTCCAGTTGTAGACTACTGATGGAGGCAAGAACACTTCACACAATTTCCCCAGAAATTGTAGCTTTTCTAGTTATTATTATTATTCTTATTATTCTTATTATAGCCAAATTTGCCACCCTAACTCCTCCCACAGTTTTTACACTACATAGACAAAAATATACCAAAACGTGCAGATTGTTCCCGATCGGATTGCTATTACTTTGTGGAACGTTTCGCCGAATGGTTCACGGAATATCGTCGTTCTTGTGGCAAAATTTGTCCCATAGGAATGAATGGCAAAGCTAGAGTGGGAGCTGGCAAAAGCTGAAAAATCAGGACATGATTTCTAAACTGCCACCACTCCCTCATTTTCAGGCCCACCTACACAAATCTTATATCAAAAGTTCAGCTATCCCTGCTGACACTAAAAATGTCAACAGCTAAGCCATAGTCCTTATAGTTTTCACAATATGACCATTTGTTTGCAACTCACGCAGTCCATTGACATTCATTGAAACTCCACTCTGCAAAGCTCACATTTGAAGGGCAATTTCTAAACTGCGACTGTGCCTTCATTTTTAATATCTCAGAGACATACTATACATCAAAATGTAGGTCTGGGTCTTGTGATTCTCACAATATAAAGCTCCTCACTGTAGGAATTATAGTTTTTAAAATACCACCGTTTGAAGATGGCAACCGCCAAAATACTCTGACTTGTGCCAGGCTGCAGCAGCAAGTGATGTCATAGAGAAAGCCTTTTCTACACCTGCTAATGTCTTTATAAATGTATGGTTTAATGTAACTGTGCAACAACATTGCAATTAAATGTGCTATAAAAATGATAACAGTTACTCCGCCCACTCCAGTTGTAGACTACTGGTGGAGGCAAGAACACTTCACACAATTTCCCCAGAAATTGTAGCTTTTCTAGTTATTATTATTCTTATTATAGCCAAATTTACCACCCTAACTCCTCCCACAGTTTTTACACTACATAGACCATAATATACCGAAACGTACAGATTGTTCCCGATCGGATTGCTATTACTTTGTGGAACGTTTCTCCGAATGGTTCACGGAATATCGTTGTTATTATGGCGAAATTTGTCCCATAGGAATGAATGGCAAAGCTAGAGTGGGAGCTGGCAAAAGCTGAAAAATCAGGACATGATTTCTAAACTGCCACCACTCCCTCATTTTCAGGCCCACCTACACAAATCTTATATCAAAACGTTCAGCTATCCCTGCTGTCACTAAAAATGTCCACAGCTAAGCCATAGTCCTGATAGTTTTCACAATATAACCATTTGTTTGCAACTCACGCAGTCCATTGACATTCATTGAAACTCCACTCTGCAAAGCTCACATTTGAAGGGCAATATCTAAACTGTGACTGTGCCTTCATTGTTAATATCTCAGAGACATACTATACATCAAATTGTAGGTCTGGGTCTTGTGATTCTCACAATATAAAGCTCTTCACTGTAGGATTTATAGTTTTTAAAATACGACCGTTTGAAGATGGCAACCGCAAAAATACTCTGACCTGTGCAAGGCTGCAGCAGCACGTGATGTCATAGACAAAGCCTTTTACACCTGCTAATGTTTTTATAACTGTATGTTTTAATGTAACTGTGAAGCACTTTGGGCAACACTGTTGCAATTAAATGTGCTATATAAATGATAACAGTTACTCCGCCCACTCCAGTTGTAGACTACTGGTGGATGCAAGAACACTTCACACAATTTCCCCAGAAATTGTAGCTTTTCTAGTTATTATTATTATTCTTATTATAGCCAAATTTGCCACCCTAACTACTCCCACAGTTTTTACACTACATAGACAAAAATTTACCAAAACGTGCAGATTGTTCCCGATCGGATTGCTATTACTTTGTGGAAAGTTTCGCCGAATGGTTCACGGAATATCGTCGTTCTTGTGGCGAAATTTGTCCCATAGGAATGAATGGCAAAGCTAGAGTGGGAGCTGGCAAAAGCTGAAAAATCAGGACATGATTTCTAAACTGCCACCACTCCCTCATTTTCAGGCCCACCTACACAAATCTTATATCAAAACGTTCAGCTATCCCTGCTGCCACTAAAAATGTCCACAGCTAAGCCATAGTCCTGATAGTTTTCACAATATGACCATTTGTTTGCAACTCACGCCTTCCATTGACATTCATTGAAACTCCACTCTGCAAAGCTCACATTTGAAGGGCAATTTCTAAACTGCGACTGTGCCTTCATTGTTAATATTGCAGAGACATACTATACATCAAAATGTAGGTCTCGGTCTTGTGATTCTCACAATATAAAGCTCTTCACTGTAGGATTTATAGTTTTTAAAATATGACCGTTTGAAGATGGCAACCGCAAAAATACTCTGACCTGTGCAAGGCTGCAGCAGCAAGTGATGTCATAGACAGGGCCATTTGCACCTGCTAATGTTTTTATAACTGTATGTTTTAATGTAACTGTGCAACAACGTTGCAATTAAATGTGCTATATAAATAAATAATAACAGTTACTCCGCCCACTCCAGTTGTATACTACTGGTGGAGGCAAGAACACTTCACAATTTCCCCAGAAATTGTAGCTTTTCTAGTTATTAAGTGTTCTTGCATAGCAAGACCACTTAATGTTATCTCACATATATATTATTATTATTATTATTATTCTTATTATAGCCAAATTTGCCACCCTAACTCCTCCCACAGTTTTTACACTACATAGACAAAAATTTACCAAAACGTGCAGATTGTTCCCGATCGGATTGCTATTACTTTGTGGAACGTTTCGCCGAATGGTTCACGGAATATCGTCGTTCTTGTGGCGAAATTTGTCCCATAGGAATGAATGGCAAAGCTAGAGTGGGAGCTGGCAAAAGCTGAAAAATCAGGACATGATTTCTAAACTGCCACCACTCCCTCATTTTCAGGCCCACCTACACAAATCTTATATCAAAACGTTCAGCTATCCCTGCTGCCACTAGAAATGTCCACGGCTAAGCCATAGTCCTGATAGTTTTCACAATATGACCATTTGTTTGCAACTCACGCCTTCCATTGACATTCATTGAAACTCCACTCTGCAAAGCTCACATTTGAAGGGCAATTTCTAAACTGCGACTGTGCCTTCATTGTTAATATCTCAGAGACATACTATACATCAAAATGTAGGTCTGGGTCTTGTGATTCTCACAATATAAAGCTCTTCACTGTAGGATTTATAGTTTTTAAAATACGACCGTTTGAAGATGGCAACTGCAAAAATACTCTGACCTGTGCAAGGCTGCAGCAGCAAGTGATGTCATAGACAGGGCCATTTGCACCTGCTAATGTTTTTATAACTGTATGTTTTAATGTTACTGTGAAGCACTTTGGGCAACAACGTTGCAATTTAATGTGCTATATAAATAAATAATAACAGTTACTCCGCCCACTCTAGTTGTAGACTACTGATGGAGGCAAGAACACTTTACACAATTTCCCCAGAAATTGTAGCTTTTCTAGTTATTATTATTCTTATTATAGCCAAATTTGCCACCCTAACTCCTCCCACAGTTTTTACACTACATAGCCGAAAATTTACCAAAACGTGCAGATTGTTCCCGATCGGATTGCTATTACTTTGTAGAACATTTCGCCGAATGGTTCACGGAATATCGTCGTTCTTGTGGCAAAATTTGTCCCATAGGAATGAATGGCAAAGCTAGAGTGGGAGCTGGCAAAAGCTGAAAAATCAGGACATGATTTCTAAACTGCCACCACTCCCTCATTTTCAGGCCCACCTACACAAATCTTATATCAAAACGTTCAGCTATCCCTGCTGCCACTAGAAATGTCCACAGCTAAGCCATAGTCCTGATAGTTTTCACAATATGGCCATTTGTTAGCAACTCACGCAGTCCATTGACATTCATTGAAACTCCACTGTGCAAAGCTCACATTTGAATGGCAATTTCTAAACTGCGACTGTGCCTTCATTGTTAATATCTCAGAGACATACTATACATCAAAATGTAGGTCTGGGTCTTGTGATTCTCACAATATAAAGCTCTTCACTGTAGGATTTATAGTTTTTAAAATACGACCGTTTGAAGATGGCAACCGCCAAAATACTCTGACCTGTGCCAGGCTGCAGCAGCAAGTGATGTCATAGACAAAGCCTTTTGCACCTGCCAATGTTTTTATAACTGTATGTTTTAATGTAACTGTGAAGCACTTTGGGCAACAACGTTGCAATTAAATGTGCTATATAAATAAATAATAACAGTTACTCCGCCCACTCCAGTCGTAGACTACTGGTGGAGGCAAGAACACTTCACAATTTCCCCAGAAATTGTAGCTTTTCTAGTTAATTGTTCTTGCATAGCAAGACCACTTAATGTTATCTCACATATATATTATTATTATTATTATTCTTATTATAGCCAAATTTGCCACCCTAACTCCTCCCACAGTTTTTACACTACATAGACAAAAATATACCAAAACGTGCAGATTGTTCCCGATCGGATTGCTATTACTTTGTGGAACGTTTCGCCGAATGGTTCACGGAATATCGTCAATCTTGTGGTGAAATTTGTCCCATAGGAATGAATGGCAAAGCTAGAGTGGGAGCTGGCAAAAGCTGAAAAATCAGGACATGATTTCTAAACTGCCACCACTCCCTCATTTTCAGGCCCACCTACACAAATATTATATCAAAACGTTCAGCTATCCCTGCTGCCACTAGAAATGTCCACGGCTAAGCCATAGTCCTGATAGTTTTCACAATATGACCATTTGTTTGCAACTCACGCCTTCCATTGACATTCATTGAAACTCCACTCTGCAAAGCTCACATTTGCAGGGCAATTTCTAAACTGCGAATGTGCCTTCATTGTTAATATTCCAGAGACATACTATAGATCAAAATGTAGGTCTGGGTCTTGTGATTCTCACAATATAAAGCTCTTCACTGTAGGATTTATAGTTTTTTAAATACGACCGTTTGAAGATGGCAACCGCCAAAATACTCTGACCTGTGCAAGGCTGCAGCAGCAAGTGATGTCATAGACAAAGCCTTTTACACCTGCTAATTTTTTATAACTGTATGTTTTAATGTAACTGTGAAGCACTTTGGGCAACAACATTGCAATTAAATGTGCTATATAAATAAATAACAGTTACTCCGCCCACTCCAGTTGTAGACTACTGATGGAGGCAAGAACACTTCACACAATTTCCCCAGAAATTGTAGCTTTTCTAGTTCTTATTATTCTTATTATAGCCAAATTTGCCACCCTAACTCCTCCCACAGTTTTTGCACTACATAGACAAAAATATACCAAAACGTGCAGATTGTTCCCGATCGGATTGCTATTACTTTGTGGAACGTTTCGCCGAATGGTTCTCGGAATATCGTCGTTCTTGTGGCAAAAATTTTCCCATAGGAATGAATGGCAAAGCTAGAGTGGGAGCTGGCAAAAGCTGAAAAATCAGGACATGATTTCTAAACTGCCACCACTCCCTCATTTTCAGGCCCACCTACACAAATCTTATATCAAAACGTTCAGCTATCCCTGCTGCCACTAGAAATGTCCACGGCTAAGCCATAGTCCTGATAGTTTTCACAATATGACCATTTGTTTGCAACTCACGCCTTCCATTGACATTCATTGAAACTCTACTCTGCAAAGCTCACATTTGAAGGGCATTTTCTAAACTGCGACTGTGCCTTCATTGTTAATATCTCAGAGACATACTATACATCAAAATGTAGGTCTGGGTCTTGTGATTCTCACAATATAAAGCTCTTCACTGTAGGATTTATAGTTTTAGAAATATGACCGTTTGAAGATGGCAACCGCAAAAATACTCTGACCTGTGCCAGGCTGCAGCAGCAAGTGATGTCATAGACAAAGCATTTTACACCTGCTCATTTTTTTATAACTGTATGTTTTAATGTAACTGTGAAGCACTTTGGGCAACAACATTGATATTAAATGTGCTATATAAATAAATAATAACAGTTACTCCGCCCACTCCAGTTGTAGACTACTGGTGGAGGCAAGAACACTTCACAATTTCCCCAGAAATTGTAGCTTTTCTAGTTATTATTATTATTATTATAGCCAAATTTGCCACCCTAACTCCTCCCACAGTTTTTACATTACATAGACAAAAATATACCAAAACGTGCAGATTGTTCCCGATCGGATTGCTATTACTTTGTGGAACGTTTCGGCGAATGGTTCTCGGAATATCGTCGTTCTTGTGGTGAAATTTGTCCCATAGGAATGAATGGCAAAGCTAGAGTGGGAGCTGGCAAAAGCTGAAAAATCAGGACATGATTTCTAAACTGCCACCACTCCCTCATTTTAAAGCCCACCTACACAAATCTTATATCAAAACGTTCAGCTATCCCTGCTGCCACTAAAAATATCCACGGCTAAGCCATAGTCCTGATAGTTTTTACAATATGACCATTTG
Organism: Pelobates fuscus; assembly: GCF_036172605.1. Classification (NCBI taxonomy): domain Eukaryota; kingdom Metazoa; phylum Chordata; class Amphibia; order Anura; family Pelobatidae; genus Pelobates; species Pelobates fuscus. The sequence goes on from NC_086327.1 coordinate 59,419,443, forward strand.
TTTGCAACTCACGCCACCCATTGACATTCATTGAAACTCCACTCTGCAAAGCTCACATTTGAAGGGCAATTTCTAAACTGCGACTGTGCCTTCATTGTTAACATCTCAGAGACATACTATACATCAAAATGTAGGTATGGGTCTTGTGATTCTCACAATATAAAGCTCTTCACTGTAGGATTTATAGTTTTTAAAATACGACCTTTTGAAGATGGCAACCGCAAAAATACTCTGACCTGTGCAAGGCTGCAGCAGCAAGTGATGTCATAGACAAAGCCTTTTACACCTGCTAATGTTTTTATAACTGTATGTTTTAATGTAACTGTGAAGCACTTTGGGCAACAACGTTGCAATTAAATGTGCTATATAAATAAATAATAACAGTTACTCTGCCCAGTCCAGTTGTAGACTACTGGTGGAGGCAAGAACACTTTACACAATTTCCCCAGAAATTGTAGCTTTTCTAGTTATTATTATTATTATTATAGCCAAATTTGCCACCCTAACTCCTCCCACAGTTTTTAAACTACATAGACAAAAATATACCAAAACGTGCAGATTGTTCCCGATCGGATTGCTATTACTTTGTGGAACGTTTCGCTGAATGGTTCTCGGAATATCGTCATTCTTGTGGCGAAATTTGTCCCATAGGAATGAATGGCAAAGCTAGAGTGGGAACTGGCAAAAGCTGAAAAATCAGGACATGATTTCTAAACTGCCACCACTCCCTCATTTTCAGGCCCACCTACACAAATCTTATATCAAAACGTTCAGCTATCCGCGGTGTCACTAAAAATGTCCACAGCCAAGCCATAGTCCTGATCGTTTTCACAATATGACCATTTGTTTGCAACTCATGCAGTCCATTGACATTTATTGAAACTCCACTCTGCAAAGCTCACATTTGAAGGGCAATTTCCAAACTGTGACTGTGCCTTCATTGTTAATATCTCAGAGACATACTATGCATCAAAATGTAGGTATGGGTCTTGTGATTCTCACAATATAAAGCTCTTCGCTGTAGGATTTATAGTTTTTAAAATATGACCGTTCGAAGATGGCAACCGCCAAAATACTCTGACTTGTGCCAGGCTGCAGCAGCAAGTGATGTCATAGACAAAGCCTTTTACACCTGCTAATGTTTTTATAACTGTATGTTTTAATGTAACTGTGAAGCACTTTGGGCAACAACATTGCAATTAAATGTGCTATATAAATAAATAACAGTTACTCCGCCCACTCCAGTTGTAGACTACTGGTGGAGGCAAGAACACTTCACACAATTTCCCCAGAAATTGTAGCTTTTCTAGTTAAGTGTTCTTGCATAGCAAGACCACTTACTGTTATCTCACATATATATTATTGTTATTATTATTATTATTATTATTATTATAGCCAAATTTGCCACCCTAACTCCTCCCACAGTTTTTACACTACATAGACAAAAATATACCAAAACGTGCAGATTGTTCCCGATCGGATTGCTATTACTTTGTGGAACGTTTCGGCGAATGGTTCTCGGAATATCGTCGTTCTTGTGGTGAAATTTGTCCCATAGGAATGAATGGCAAAGCTAGAGTGGGAGCTGGCAAAAGCTGAAAAATCAGGACATGATTTCTAAACTGCCACCACTCCCTCATTTTAAAGCCCACCTACACAAATATTATATCAAAACGTTCAGCTATCCCTGCTGCCACTAGAAATGTCCACGGCTAAGCCATAGTCCTGATAGTTTTCACAATATGACCATTTGTTTGCAACTCACGCCTTCCATTGACATTCATTGAAACTCCACTCTGCAAAGCTCACATTTGCAGGGCAATTTCTAAACTGCGAATGTGCCTTCATTGTTAATATTCCAGAGACATACTATAGATCAAAATGTAGGTCTGGGTCTTGTGATTCTCACAATATAAAGCTCTTCACTGTAGGATTTATAGTTTTTTAAATACGACCGTTTGAAGATGGCAACCGCCAAAATACTCTGACCTGTGCCAGGCTGCAGCAGCAAGTGATGTCATAGACAAAGCCTTTTGCACCTGCTAATTTTTTATAACTGTATGTTTTAATGTAACTGTGAAGCACTTTGGGCAACAACATTGCAATTAAATGTGCTATATAAATAAATAACAGTTACTCCGCCCACTCCAGTTGTAGACTACTGATGGAGGCAAGAACACTTCACACAATTTCCCCAGAAATTGTAGCTTTTCTAGTTCTTATTATTCTTATTATAGCCAAATTTGCCACCCTAACTCCTCCCACAGTTTTTACACTACATAGACAAAAATATACCAAAACGTGCAGATTGTTCCCGATCGGATTGCTATTACTTTGTGGAACGTTTCGCCGAATGGTTCTCGGAATATCGTCGTTCTTGTGGTGAAATTTGTCCCATAGGAATGAATGGCAAAGCTAGAGTGGGAGCTGGCAAAAGCTGAAAAATCAGGACATGATTTCTAAACTGCCACCACTCCCTCATTTTAAAGCCCACCTACACAAATATTATATCAAAACGTTCAGCTATCCCTGCTGCCACTAGAAATGTCCACGGCTAAGCCATAGTCCTGATAGTTTTCACAATATGACCATTTGTTTGCAACTCACGCCTTCCATTGACATTCATTGAAACTCCACTCTGCAAAGCTCACATTTGCAGGGCAATTTCTAAACTGCGAATGTGCCTTCATTGTTAATATTCCAGAGACATACTATAGATCAAAATGTAGGTCTGGGTCTTGTGATTCTCACAATATAAAGCTCTTCACTGTAGGATTTATAGTTTTTTAAATACGACCGTTTGAAGATGGCAACCGCCAAAATACTCTGACCTGTGCCAGGCTGCAGCAGCAAGTGATGTCATAGACAAAGCCTTTTGCACCTGCTAATTTTTTATAACTGTATGTTTTAATGTAACTGTGAAGCACTTTGGGCAACAACATTGCAATTAAATGTGCTATATAAATAAATAACAGTTACTCCGCCCACTCCAGTTGTAGACTACTGATGGAGGCAAGAACACTTCACACAATTTCCCCAGAAATTGTAGCTTTTCTAGTTCTTATTATTCTTATTATAGCCAAATTTGCCACCCTAACTCCTCCCACAGTTTTTACACTACATAGAAAAAAATATACCAAAACGTGCAGATTGTTCCCGATCGGATTGCTATTACTTTGTGGAACGTTTCGCCGAATGGTTCTCGGAATATCGTCGTTCTTGTGGCAAAAATTTTCCCATAGGAATGAATGGCAAAGCTAGAGTGGGAGCTGGCAAAAGCTGAAAAATCAGGACATGATTTCTAAACTGCCACCACTCCCTCATTTTCAGGCCCACCTACACAAATATTATATCAAAACGTTCAGCTATCCCTGCTGCCACTAGAAATGTCCACGGCTAAGCCATAGTCCTGATAGTTTTCACAATATGACCATTTGTTTGCAACTCACGCCTTCCATTGACATTCATTGAGACTCTACTCTGCAAAGCTCACATTTGAAGGGCATTTTCTAAACTGCGACTGTGCCTTCATTGTTAATATCTCAGAGACATACTATACATCAAAATGTAGGTCTGGGTCTTGTGATTCTCACAATATAAAGCTCTTCACTGTAGGATTTATAGTTTTTTAAATACGACCGTTTGAAGATGGCAACCGCCAAAATACTCTGACCTGTGCAAGGCTGCAGCAGCAAGTGATGTCATAGACAAAGCCTTTTACACCTGCTAATTTTTTATAACTGTATGTTTTAATGTAACTGTGAAGCACTTTGGGCAACAACATTGCAATTAAATGTGCTATATAAATAAATAACAGTTACTCCGCCCACTCCAGTTGTAGACTACTGATGGAGGCAAGAACACTTCACACAATTTCCCCAGAAATTGTAGCTTTTCTAGTTCTTATTATTCTTATTATAGCCAAATTTGCCACCCTAACTCCTCCCACAGTTTTTACACTACATAGACAAAAATATACCAAAACGTGCAGATTGTTCCCGATCGGATTGCTATTACTTTGTGGAACGTTTCGCCGAATGGTTCTCGGAATATCGTCGTTCTTGTGGCAAAAATTTTCCCATAGGAATGAATGGCAAAGCTAGAGTGGGAGCTGGCAAAAGCTGAAAAATCAGGACATGATTTCTAAACTGCCACCACTCCCTCATTTTCAGGCCCACCTACACAAATCTTATATCAAAACGTTCAGCTATCCCTGCTGCCACTAGAAATGTCCACGGCTAAGCCATAGTCCTGATAGTTTTCACAATATAACCATTTGTTTGCAACTCACGCCTTCCATTGACATTCATTGAGACTCTACTCTGCAAAGCTCACATTTGAAGGGCATTTTCTAAACTGCGACTGTGCCTTCATTGTTAATATCTCAGAGACATACTATACTTCAAAATGTAGGTCTGGGTCTTGTGATTCTCACAATATAAAGCTCTTCACTGTAGGATTTATAGTTTTTTAAATACGACCGTTTGAAGATGGCAACCGCCAAAATACTCTGACCTGTGCAAGGCTGCAGCAGCAAGTGATGTCATAGACAAAGCCTTTTACACCTGCTAATTTTTTATAACTGTATGTTTTAATGTAACTGTGAAGCACTTTGGGCAACAACATTGCAATTAAATGTGCTATATAAATAAATAACAGTTACTCCGCCCACTCCAGTTGTAGACTACTGATGGAGGCAAGAACACTTCACACAATTTCCCCAGAAATTGTAGCTTTTCTAGTTCTTATTATTCTTATTATAGCCAAATTTGCCACCCTAACTCCTCCCACAGTTTTTACACTACATAGACAAAAATATACCAAAACGTGCAGATTGTTCCCGATCGGATTGCTATTACTTTGTGGAACGTTTCGCCGAATGGTTCTCGGAATATCGTCGTTCTTGTGGCAAAAATTTTCCCATAGGAATGAATGGCAAAGCTAGAGTGGGAGCTGGCAAAAGCTGAAAAATCAGGACATGATTTCTAAACTGCCACCACTCCCTCATTTTCAGGCCCACCTACACAAATCTTATATCAAAACGTTCAGCTATCCCTGCTGCCACTAGAAATGTCCACGGCTAAGCCATAGTCCTGATAGTTTTCACAATATAACCATTTGTTTGCAACTCACGCCTTCCATTGACATTCATTGAAACTCTACTCTGCAAAGCTCACATTTGAAGGGCAATTTCCAAACTGTGACTGTGCCTTCATTGTTAATATCTCAGAGACATACTATGCATCAAAATGTAGGTATGGGTCTTGTGATTCTCACAATATAAAGCTCTTCGCTGTAGGATTTATAGTTTTTAAAATATGACCGTTCGAAGATGGCAACCGCCAAAATACTCTGACTTGTGCCAGGCTGCAGCAGCAAGTGATGTCATAGACAAAGCCTTTTACACCTGCTAATGTTTTTATAACTGTATGTTTTAATGTAACTGTGAAGCACTTTGGGCAACAACATTGCAATTAAATGTGCTATATAAATAAATAATAACAGTTACTCCGCCCACTCCAGTTGTAGACTACTGGTGGAGGCAAGAACACTTCACACAATTTCCCCAGAAATTGTAGCTTTTCTAGTTAAGTGTTCTTGCATAGCAAGACCACTTACTGTTATCTCACATATATATTATTATTATTATTATTATTATTATTATTATAGCCAAATTTGCCACCCTAACTCCTCCCACAGTTTTTACACTACATAGACAAAAATATACCAAAACGTGCAGATTGTTCCCGATCGGATTGCTATTACTTTGTGGAACGTTTCGCCGAATGGTTCACGGAATATCGTCGTTCTTGTGGCGAAATTTGTCCCATAGGAATGAATGGCAAAGCTAGAGTGGGAGCTGGCAAAAGCTGAAAAATCAGGACATGATTTCTAAACTGCCACCACTCCCTCATTTTCAGGCCCACCTACACAAATCTTATATCAAAACGTTCAGCTATCCCTGCTGCCACTAAAAATGTCCACAGCTAAGCCATAGTCCTGATAGTTTTCACAATATGACCATTTGTTTGCAACTCACGCAGTCCATTGACATTCATTGAAACTCCACACTGCAAAGCTCACATTTGAAGGGCAATTTCTAACCTGCGACTATGCCTTCATTGTTAATATTGCAGAGACATACTATGCATCAAAATGTAGGTATGGGTCTTGTGATTCTCACAATATAAAGCTCTTCGCTGTAGGATTTATAGTTTTTAAAATATGACCGTTTGAAGATGGCAACCGCCAAAATACTCTGACTTGTGCAGAGTGCAGCAGCAAGTGATGTCATAGACAAAGCCTTTTACACCTGCTAATTTTTTTATAACTGTATGTTTTAATGTAACTGTGAAGCACTTTGGGCAACAACATTGCAATTAAATGTGCTATATAAATAAATAATAACAGTTACTCCGCCCACTCCAGTTGTAGACTACTGGTGGAGGCAAGAACACTTCACACAATTTCCCCAGAAATTTTAGCTTTTCTAGTTATTAAGTGTTCTTGCATAGCAAGACCACTTACTGTTATCTCACATATATATTATTATTATTATAGCCAAATTTGCCACCTTAATTCCTCCCACAGTTTTTACACTACATAGACAAAAATTTACCAAAACGTACAGATTGTTACCGATCGGATTGCTATTACTTTGTGGAACGTTTCGCCAAATGGTTCACGGAATATCATCGTTCTTGTGGCGAAATTTGTCCCATAGGAATGAATGGCAAAGCTAGAGTGGGAGCTGGCAAAAGCTGAAAAATCAGGACATGATTTCTAAACTGCCACCACTCCCTCATTTTCAGGCCCACCTACACAAATCTTATTTCAAAATGTTCAGCTATCCCTGCTGCCACTAAAAATGTCCACAGCTAAGCCATAGTCCTGATAGTTTTCACAATATGACCATTTGTTTGCAACTCATGCAGTCCATTGACATTCATTGAAACTCCACTCTGTAAAGCTCACATTTGAAGGGCAATTTCTAAACTGCGACTGTGCCTTCATTGTTAATATCTCAGAGACATACTATGCATCAAAATGTAGGTCTGGGTCTTGTGATTCTCACAATATAAAGCTCTTCACTGTAGGATTTATAGTTTTTAAAATACAACCATTTGAAGATGGCAACCGCCAAAATACTCTGACCTGTGCCAGGCTGCAGCAGCAAGTGATGTCATAGACAGGGCCTTTTGCACCTGCTAATGTTTTTATAACTGTATGTTTTAATGTAACTGTGAAGCACTTTGGGCAACAACGTTGCAATTAAATGTGCTATATAAATAATAACAGTTACTCCTCCCACTCCAGTTGTAGACTACTGGTGGAGGCAAGAACACTTCACACAATTTCCCCAGAAATCATAACATCTCATGCCAGCTGCCTGATGAAGCCAAACTTGCCTTACTTCACAGATATGTGACATAACTTCAAATGCACAGCAGATCTCATTCAAAATCGTGCAAGAAAGGTAACAGAGTATGCAGATTTGGATTTCCAAAGCCACCTATTAGAAAAACTAGGGTAACTTGTTGCCAGAACCCGTTGCCAGAAGAACAAGGAGATTGTGCAATGAAACCACAAGCATCCAAAAACAAACTGAAACCAGTCTGGTATTTGCTTAATAACCGGAATGTGCAGCTTGAAGACATGTCACAGCTACTGGCACAGTGTGATATGACTTTGAATCAGTGACCTCCTCAAGCGTGATTGTAATGAAACATGATGTCAAAGACATTATACGAAAAAAATGAAAATAATTAACCTAGGGCCAAAATTTAGATATCACAAGGTAGAGGGCGCAAAAAAGGGGGGTAACCCCTAAATGGTGAATATCATAGAGAATAAACAAAAAAAGAAAAAAATTCCATTCTACCTGTGTATGATTTACTGAGAAGATTATAGGCTTAAAAAGTAACTTTTAATAAATAAATCTAAAATAAAAATATATTAAAGAAAAATCATATGAACAACAGGAGTGGGTGGAGACTATACAGTGAGTAAAACTCTGACTACTTATACAAGCTGTAAAAGTGTATACATAACACTAATGCTGAAGCAATACTGTTTTGCTACAATATAACATCGGTGTATTCCCAAGTAATATAAGTGATACTATATTATATATCACTAATAGCTGTAACAAGAGGGGGGAGATAGGAGGACTGCTAAACCAGTGCTATCAATAGTTAAAAGATTTATGGATAAGTAAATCCCTGCATGATAGTACAACTAACGACATGGGTTAGCTCCACATACAATAATTGATAATGTTCTATGGTGCTTAACCTCAGAAAGATCCAAGATAATGGTTCAGCTAAGACAGATTTCTGACAGACGGCGATTAGCCAGTTAAATATCACAAAAGCTGCCTAGATCATAGCAGCGTATTGATAATAAATAAAGGTTGCTGTCAAGCAGTAAAGTGTAAAATAAGGGGTTGCTGACCTGGCTCCGTTTTTTCTGCAAGATTCCTAGCAGTATATTCTAGTGTAACAACGGCTGCCTGCACTGAGTTATCTTATGCTTTACCACAGTGGAGCACAAAGTAGTAGCTCACCTGTGAAGGACTGCTGACAGGCAGCAGTTAACCGGTTAAAAGTTATAAAGAGAGGGTTTGCAAACAGTTTTGAACAGGTTGCCTAGGTAGTAGAAAATGTACAGACAGTGACAGAGTAAGGCATATAGAATAAAGATTCCTGAGTCTTGTGCCTTCGAGGGCACCCCTTAATAAAATGCCTGGTCTTCTCAATCTCCCCCCATGAACATAATAAAGGAAAAAGAAAGGGAAATAAAGTATGTACAGAGCACATAAAATTAGTGTTAAGAGTCTCCACTTAAGTCAAAAGAAAAAGAGAAAAGAAGCCAGTGACTAAGTCAACCGGCCTCTGAGTGTGCCAGGGGGATCCAAAAAAGGGGGTAACCCTTACATACGTGAGAAAGAACAATATTTACAAAAAGGTAAACCTAGGTAGAGAAGAGGAACCTCCTCATCCCCACACTTGGTCGACCCAATAGGAGACCCCTCCCTTCGGTAATGCTTCACGATAAAACTTAACGTTTATTGTAATTTATCAAAATAAAATATATATGTGTAAACACCAACAAAATGAAAAGTGAAAAAAAGTGGGTAAGAAAAAAGTATAAAATAATAATGGGGAGAGCCACAAAAATAACTGTGGGTGTGGACCATAATCTATAGTATATATATTTAGTCCTCCCAAAAGCACCCCAGATAAAATTCCAGCAAGTAGGCTCAATAGCCAGATAGGGTGAGATATAGAGAGGGGAGCTCAAAAATAGGTATAAAAACCTGGTGCACTTGGTAACAATATTAGAAACAAATTGTATCAAGTGCACATAGTTGCTCAGTTGCTCTTAAATCCCTGTGTTGTGGGATCAAGTACACATTGTTGCTCAGTTGTTAAGTCCCTATGTTGTGGGATGTTAAACTAAATCGTGTTGCTACTAGAAAGCAATAGAGCTAAATGAGCTGACCCAGCTGAATGATCAAGCTGGAACATTAGAAGCCCCTTCTCTCAAGGGATTCCTCTCCCAGACCCCAGAATACCTGTGGGTGTGGACCATAATCTATAATATATATAGTCCTCCCAAAAACACCCCAGATAGGATTCCAGCAAATAGGCTCAGTAGCCAAATAGGGTGAGATATGGAGAGAGGAGCTCAGAATAGGTATAAAAACCTGGTGTACCTGGTAACAATATTGGAAACAAATTGTATCAAGTGCACATTATTGCTCCGTTACTCTTAAATCCCTGTGTGTGGGGATATTGTATCAAGTGCACATTATTGCTCCATTGCTTTTGAATCCCTGTGTTGTGGGATGTTAAATTTAAACGTGTTATCACTAGAAAGCAATGGAGCTAAATAACAGACTAGTCACAGCTGAATGGTCGAGCTCGAACATTGGAAGCCCCTTCTCTCCAGGGATTCCCCTCCCAAACCCCCAGATCACAAGAAAAGAGCTGAGCATCCAAAGCTCCTCTCTATAAAATAAATTAATTAAATAGACATTCTCAGCCCCCAGATTCATATATCTATTGCTCGCTGGAATCTTAAATATGTGGCTTCTCCTGACTAAACTAACCTAACGCGCGTTTCAGCGCCTTAATGCGCCTTCGTCAGAGGTATAGTGTCAGTCTGTCCCTCGTGCGGCTCTTTTATATAGGTGTACCGGGTCGGAAAACAGTGGGCGTATCAAAAAAATGTTCGCGCCGAAAAATTCCGTTCAAGTAGATGCCGCCCCCTTGTGAACGTCACCGGATGATTGACAGGGATTCTAAGGACCTCCCTGGTGCATTATCGTTCAATTCATATTGAACAAAGTGACGATCTGTGTCATTTTTTATCAAGTGGATCAGACAGAGATTAGTCTGTATCCACTCTTAGTCTGAATGGTCCAGCTAGTTATCCTCTTTACACGAACTTTATGATTAGAGGAACTAGTCCATGATCTATACACATATGCACATTAGTGATACATCAGTGATACAAAAGTATATATATATATATATACATATATGCAAGTATGGTATAAATGACAGATAAATTGTTTACATGATCCAAGTCCTTATTTAAAGGGGCAGGACCTAAAAATCTATGCATCCATGTCTGAGTATATGTAAGAGTAATAAACGGATCCATGCTATGTTTGTCTAAGAGCACAAGATCTGTGTCCTGGTTATTTAAAGGGACGGGACAAGACGAAAACTTACTGTACATACATATCTATGTATGTGTATATATAGAGATGTCCATTAGTTCCTTAGCATTGTTTCCTTAAATATAGATATTATATCACTTGTTCACTTCTGTGATTAAGGGGCCGAGGGACATTAAAAACCAAATTTAAACACACAAATAACGAAAGTATTTACACAAATTGTTATATATACATATATACAGTTTAAGTAATTTTTGCATTACTACTGATGTTGAATATTATCTACTGTGGAACTCATTTTAGTTTTCAATGAAGGGCGTGAATGTAAACCCTTCATTTAGTCCGTTAGGGGCTAGTGTATTGAATTTGTAGATCCAATAGCATTCTCTCTTGAGAAGAGTACGGTCCAGGTCGCCACCTCTGCGTCCTAACTGGATCTTCTCTATACCCGCAAACTTGATCCCTCGTGTGTCACCTTGGTGTTCATTTCTAACATGTCTAGAGATTGGGGTATCTCTAAAATTCCTAACTGAATGTATGTGTTCCATAACTCGCCTCTTGAAGGGGCGAATAGTTTTCCCCACATATCTGAGGCCACACACACATATCAGTAGGTATACAATCCCCTTCGTATTACAATTAAACATTTTTTGATCTGACATGTTGATTGGTCAATCAAGTCTGGGAGAACTTTAGAATCTTTTAACATATATTGGCAGGCCACACACCTGCCGCATTGGTAAGTTCCCTGCACGGAAAGCCAGTTGGTGTTGCCCCTTTTTGTGGATAAATGACTAGGAACCAACACTTCTTTTAGATTTTTGCCTCTTCGTGCAGTGAGGGAGACAAAAGGAGTCACTACTCCCTTAAGTTGGGGGTCTTGGGAAATCAAAGGCCAGAATCTGCCTAGTATTCGTTTGGTCTGGTCCCATCCAGAGTCAAACGTAGCCACACAGCGAATAGGTTCCTGCTTTGTTGGTGCTACTTTATCTTTTAGGAGATCTTCTCTATCACTTAATAGTGCCCCTTGATATGCTTTTTTGAGGCAACGATTGGGATATCCCCTCTCTTTAAACCTAGCTCTGAGGAGTTTGGCTTGGTTGATAAATTCATCCATAGTTGAACAATTCCTCCTCAAGCGTAGGTACTGACCAACCGGGATGCCTTTTTTCAAAGTTATTGGGTGGTGACTTTCCCATCTTAGCATCGTATTTGTTGAGGTGGCCTTTCTAAACAGTTATTTTTGTGGCTCTCCCCATTATTATTTTATACTTTTTTCTTACCCACTTTTTTTCACTTTTCATTTTGTTGGTGTTTACACATATATATTTTATTTTGATAAATTACAATAAACGTTAAGTTTTATCGTGAAGCATTACCGAAGGGAGGGGTCTCCTATTGGGTCGACCAAGTGTGGGGATGAGGAGGTTCCTCTTCTCTACCTAGGTTTACCTTTTTGTAAATATTGTTAAGAGTCTCCACTATGCACTCCTGAGATGCTGGACATGAAAGAACTTGATGTCGGTAATTTAGCAATTGATAAGCAGAGAGTTAGGTGCCGACACCAATAATGTGTCAGTATGTGTCCAGAGCCCCTGACGTGCACGTTTTGCCAGTGAAGCTCATCAGAGGGGAACCAGATACAGGCAAGTATAGGAGTATTTAAATCCTAAGCTCTTATTTGATTGGGAGATTTTCAGGATTCTGACCAATGGTAGCTTTGGGAGGGAATCTCAACCATTAAGAAATAATTGACTAATTAACCCTATGTTTACCTGAATCTTATGGTTTTTTTTACTGAATATTAAAATGATTGATCATAAAAAAAGGGTGGAAAAGTGTAAGTAACAGTGATTATCAAAATGACAGTAATGTCATTATTTTAACTTATAAGTGATTAACAATAGTGACATAGTTAGTTGAACGAACATAGCAACGTTTATCTGCTAAACTATTTACTGATTAGTGCAGATATATTAGTGGATTCCTAAACTTGTTGACTAAAATGTAACATTAATGAAAGTTTTTAGGATTTTAAGATTTTAGGAAAGAATGTTTGTAATAGACCTAAATTAATATTGATAATGAATAATTATGCATTTATTTGTGAATGAAGGGGGTAAAATTAAATTCTTCATTTAGTCCCAAGGGGGATAAGGTCTTACATTCATGTATCCATCTGGATTCTTTCCTTAGTAGGGTGAGATTAAAATTTCCCTTTCTAGTGTTCCGGTGGATACGTTCTAAAACCTGAAACGTAAGATGAGATGCATCCGAGTTATGGAAGTTCCTTATGTGATTGGAGACAGGAGTCGAAATGTTTAGGTTTGAGATGGAATTCACATGTTGTAGGATTCTCCTTCTCAGCTCTTGGAAGGTTTTTCCTATATATTGTAGTTTACAGCTACAAGTAATGATGTACACTACTTTTGTGGTGCTGCAATTAACAAAATCATTAATCGGATGTGTTTTCTGCGTATTGGTGCATAAGACTGATTTTGATGGTTTGATAAACCTACATGCCTTACATTTCCCACATCTAAAAATTCCCTTTGTTTCTTGTAGCCATGTCTTAGGTGATGGTTTTGGTTCAAGATGACTATGAACTAGCAGGTCACGCAGATTGTTAGCTCGTCTTGCTGTGATACTTGGAATATAGAAAGATTAGTGGCCACCTCTTTGTTGTGGGTGAGTATCGGCCAATTGTCTGCATAGATTATTCGAATAGGATTCCATAGTTGATCATAAGTGCCTATGCTTTAGTATCCTTCACTTTGTAATTTCTGAGACTAGTTGATCTGTCCATACTAGAGACTCGTTGGAATGCCTTTTTAAGGATTTTGTTTGGATAGCCTTGCTGTTTGAAGCAAAGCCTTAAGTTCTTAGCTTCTTTTATAAAGGTTTCTTCTCTCGAGCAGTTTCTTTTTGCCCTCAGGTATTGCCCGTAGGGAATACCTGCCTTGAGTTTGTAAGGGTGATGGCTGTTCCAATGTAAGAAATTGTTACACGAAGTAGGTTTTCTGTAAAGTTCGGTATCTACTTCACCCCCTTGGGATAGATTAATAACCAAATCCAGAAATTCTAGTCTGTCCTCACTGATGACATGAGTTAATTGTAGGCCGATAGTGTTGATGTTCAGTATCGAGACTAGTTCCTCGAACTGTGTTACTGAGCCAGTCCGAAATATCAGGACATCATCAATGTAGCGATGCCAACTAATGATGAATTTATCAAATCCTGTCTGTAACGTATTTTTCAAAATTGTGGCTTCCCACCACCCTAAATATAGATTAGCGTAACTAGGGGCACAAGCACTTCCCATGGCCGTGCCCCTAGTTTGCAGGTAGTAGGTACCGTTGAACACAAAATAATTGTGAGTTAGTATAAAACTCAATAGTTCCATAATGAAATCCTTTTGGGACGCTGTAATTTTGGATGATTTTTCTAAGAAATATTGGGCGGCTTCAAGGCCTACTTTGTGAGGGATGTTATTGTATAAAGAGACTACATCTATGCTGGCTAGAAGAGTGTATGGGGGGACAGTGAGATTCTCAAGAGTGAGTAATGTCTGTTTAGTGTCCTGAATATAAGATGGAAGATCACTTACAAATGGGTGGAGTATTTTCTCCATGAATTTGCTCGCTTGTTCTGTGAGTGAGTTATTACAAATTATTGGTCTTCCTGGTGGATTATTTTTGTTTTTGTGAATTTTGGGTAAGCAATAAAAAGTCGCTACCATAGGTGTGTTATTTGGACAAATAAATTTCAACTCATCTTGGGAGATTATCTCACTATCTCTTGCTTCAGTAAGTAGTAACTTGAGAGGTTTCAGGTATGAAGTAGTAGGGTCATTTGGAAGCTTCTCATAGCATGAGGTGTGAAAAAGATGGACCATACACATTTCAATGTATTTTTCTTTTTCCATTAGTACAATATTACCTCCTTTGTCAGATTGTTTAATTACGAGGTTGGGGTTTGATCTCAATTATTTTAAAGCACGTGTCTCTTCATGTGATAGATTATTAATTTGTATAGGTTTGTCAGGAGGGAGTTGTTCAATTTGATTAAATGTAATTTGAATAAAAAGGTCAATGTTTGTCACCTCTTTAAAGTTTGGAGTGTACCAACTTTGTGGTTTTAGATTTGTGAGAGGTGGGTCTTTGTCTTGATCGTCCAGTAACGTGACTAGTGTTCTCAAATGTGGTTAGTCTTCTGGTGCTACACCCATGTCCCTGGCGAGTAGAGTTTATTTTCTCTTATGTAGAGCACTCAATGCCAGCTTTCTACCAAATAGGTTAGTATCTTTTAACCAGTTCAATTTGTCAGTATTAGGTGTGGGTACAAAGGAGAGCCCTTTGTTTAGAAGGGACAGATGTGTAGTATTTAGTTGAAATGTGGATAGATTTATGACTTTGTTTTCTGTGGGAACCATTAGAGCTGCTGCTTTTAACGATTCCTGTTTCCCCTGTAACCCCATTTTTTCCTGTCTCTTAATTTTGGCTTTTGAGAGTTTTGCCAAGTTTGGTCCAAAAAAGGAGAGGGAGAGGAGGAAGAGGAGCCTGGTCTAGATTCCAATTCTGTATCAGTCAAGGGGGGTTTATTCAGAAATGATACTGATTTATCCTGATTTCGTAAAATACCTTTAGGTGTTTGATTATAATTCCTTGATCTGTAGGAGTTGGAGCTGTTACTATTACTGTTGTTTGCAGACTCTGAGTCTGACCAATCAGTGTAATCAGAAGTAGAGGAGTTTCTACTGTTAGTTCTTTTTCTTGATTTGGGTATAGCTTTAAAAATGTTACCCTCACTGAAGTCTTTATGGTCCCTCTGGAATTTAAAATGTTTTTTCTCCCTAATAAGTTTAGTGAAGCTTTCAAGATTGTTTTGGAGTTGTGCCTCCATGGGTTTGTAGTCAGGTTTTGATTGAAATTCTTTAGTTAACGTTATTTGATCATTAAGGTTTTTGTTAATAGTCTCAAAATGATTTTGTTCTAGCTGGATTAAGTATACCATTAATTTAAAGGAACAGTCAAGAAGAATGTTGTTCCAACCTGTCCGTTTCTCTTCTGTGTTTACTTTGTCTGGTGTGGAGATATTTAATCTTAACCCACGGGGTACCAGCTTTTTTTTCTTTTTTTTAATCTTTACTTTTTATTTTGAATTTTTGTTCTTTTCATTCATTCTAAACAATACAATACAACAATACAGGTTTACAATGACAATATGATAATATGACAAAAGACAACATAGCAGCAGTGTGAAACAGAAAGAAACCAGAGCCTTAGTAGAGTGGAAACATTCCTTGTTTCTCTTGCTCTTTCCCCCTTTCCAAATTTTTTCAGTGTTCATGGAATTAATCCACTTCTAACTGATCAGTAATATTTCTTACGTCAATTAGCTCAATACATTTTAGCCAAACCAATACCTTATTGCTTAATTTTTGTTTGCTAAGCATCAACTCCATTTTAATCTGAAACTCGAGTTGATTTTTGTAACGAGTATATACCCCTACACGCAGGATCCAGCCTAACAGAAGACAGTACAGAGGAGAGATACGTCTACCGGACCTTAGAGTGGCCGGACTCGACGTAATAGGATAAGACAGAGTCAGGAACGATCCGAGGTCAAGGGCACAAAGAGACAGCGTAAACGAAAACTAGCCGGGGACTGGTACACAGGAATCAGCAAGCCGGCAAACAGTACAGAATAGGATAAAGCGAAAACAAAGTCAGAATACAAAGCCAAGGTCAAATACGGAGAAACACAACTGAACACAACAAGCACTAAAGGGAACTGTAGCAGAAACCACGATAGGGCAAGGAACTAAGGAAAAAGGGTAGGTATAAGTAGCCTTCAAACTAATGTGATTGGCTCCTGTCACTTCCACTCCCCCAACAGGTAAGTGTATGGGGTGATTGGCATGACAGGAGCCAATGGGAGCCTTTTTGCAATTTAGGCTCCCACTGTCTCTTTAAGAGCGCGCCCGAGATTCGCGGCGCGCTCTTAGCTGCAGGCGGGACACGTGACCGCTTCTCGCGGTCACTGCCCGCCTTCCTGTCTGAACAGTCGGACGAGCCGCGCGCGGCTCGTGCAGCCGCAGGACCGCGCGCGGCTTGAAGAGAGGACCGCGTCCGGCCCCCGGATAAGGTAAGTACCGCTACAGTACCCCCCACTGAGGACACGCCCTCCGGGCGGGCAGGACCAGGCCTGGCAGGAAAACGCGAATGGAAAGAACGTACAAGGCGGGGAGCATGAACAGCATCCGCAGAAATCCAACTGCGCTCCTCAGGCCCATAACCCTTCCAATGTATCAAGTACTGAAGCCGACCCCTAAGAAAACGAGAGTCAATAACAGCAGATACTTCGAACTCCTCATGACCCTCCACAGAGACAGGAGGGGGAGGGGGAGTATGCCGGGTATAGCGGTTGCGTACGTAAGGCTTCAACAAAGAGGTGTGAAATACATTGGGTATACGCAGATTCTTAGGCAGACCCAAGGCATAAGAAACGGGATTAACCTTATGTATAATGCGATAAGGACCAATGAAGCGGGGAGCCAATTTCATAGAAGGCACCCGGAGGCGAATATTCCGTGTGGAAAGCAAAACCCTGTCCCCCACAACATAGGAAGGAGCCGCTCTGCGATGCTTGTCAGCCTGAGCCTTCTGGCGGGCAGCAGAGTCCACCAAAGAACGCTGAACCTGCTCCCAAGTATTACGCAAACCAGCCAAATGCTCATCCAGAACTGGCATGCAGGACCGCGTCCGGCCCCCGGATAAGGTAAGTACCGCTACAATTTTGAACTTTTTCCAGGGGATTTCTGTATCTTTTTTCCACCATCTCGCAATTACTATTTTGACCGCCAAAAAGAGATGTATAAGAGTTACTTTTGTTTCCTGCGCCATACATGGCCAATTCAAATGCAATAAAACTACTTCTGGGGAAATTTTCAACTCAAGTTTCAGACTCTTGGATATGAAATGCTGTATTTTCGACCACAGATTTTTTAATTTGTGGCAATCCCACCAAATATGTCTAAAGTTTCCTGTAGTGTTGTTGCACCTCCAGCAGATGGGATTAGTTAGAGCAGTGGTAGTCAACCTTTTTTTACCTACCGCCCACTAATGCATCTTTTTGGTTGAAAAAAATTCCTTACCGCCCACCAGTTTTCGCGCAAATGCAGATTTTTTTTAGAAAGGAGGGTGTTTTACAAAAAATAAATGTACGTACATTTATCTTTTTATTTCTACTTAATGCAGGTTTATAAGGTTTTTAACTTTATAAAGTTTAATGAGAAAACAATAAAGTAAATTGAAATTACCTTTACTAGTGATTAATGAGATCCTTGAGGTTGATGCTGCGAGACTAAATATTTGATATCTGGTTCGATTTTCGTAAGGAACAAACGAAGGTCTCTTTCAGTGATATTCAGACGACTTCTCTGTTTGCGCATAATATGATTTCTCATTTGTGCGTCAGCTCCTCTCCTCTCCCTCCTCAATTCCCCTCCCCACCTTTTTTTTCCCCTTTTTTCTATTTTTTAACCTTCCTTGTAGCAATGCCCAGTAGGAAGGCTGAGCTAGGTAGCCCACTTACTATATAGTCCACTATAACAGACAGACACACGTACAAGACACACGTGCAGCCACACGTACAGCCACACGTACAGCCACACGTACAGCCACACGTACAGCCACACGTACAGCCACACACACAGCCACACACACAGCCACACACACAGCCACACACACAGCCACACACACAGCCACACATACAGCCACACATACAGCCACACATACAGCCACACATACACAAATACAGCCACACATACACAAATACAGCCACACATACACAAATACAGCCACACACATACACAAATACAGACACATAGATACACACACACGACACATACACACACACGACACACACACACAACGCATACACACACACGACACATACAGACACACACACACGACGCATACACACACACGACACATACAGACACATACTGACAAACACACACGACGCATACACACACGACACATACAGACACACACGACACATACAGACACACACACACATACAGGAACACAGACAGACACACATACACACAAGACACATACATACAGACACACACAAAACACACATACCAACAGACAGTCATACATACATACACACAAGACACACATATATACAGACACACACAAGACATACATACAAAGACACACACACACAAACACACACAAGACATACATACAAAGACACACACACACACACACACATATTATATTTAAGTCACCCTCCTGTTTCCTACCTTTTAGATTCAGGAGGGTGACTTTCCCTGGGGTCCAGTGGTGGCTCAGATGGATGGGAGTCAGAGTTCCCACTCTGACTCCCTCCTCCTCCTTCCTACCGCGCGGGCTCTCAGTATGCTGGGAGGAGTGACCGGGAATCACTTCCTCCCAGCAGAGATGATGTCATCACAGGGGGCCCGGTCAGCGCTGGGCGCTTTACCAGCGCGACCAGGCCCCCTCACAATCCACATCCATCGGGTGGCCCTGACAGCATGGGCCACCCGATGGAACCCTCCATATGCGGCCCCGGCGGTTTGCCGCGTGGGCCGGGGCCGCAAATTGTCACGGCGGTACCCAGTCGCAGGGGTACCGCCGGCTCGCACCCGCCCGCCCGGTCGTCAAAACCTGGAAATCCCTACCGCCCACCTGAAATCGTAAAACGCCCACTAGTGGGCGGTAGGGATCAGGTTGACGACCCATGAGTTAGAGGATATATTTTGTTCAATTTTGCTGGTACTAAGTACCACCTATTTAAAACTATAAAGTGTGTTTCTAACAAATTTAATGAGTGTATGTTTTTCTTAACCTCCATCATTGAGGAGCCACATTGTTTCATACTAATATCAATATCTAGGTCTTTTTTCCAAGCCTGTATCGCGGTAGGATTTATATTCTTGACCATTGATTTAGTTAATATTA